>NW_024412453.1:17554132-17632308 GCF_014898765.1 Herpailurus yagouaroundi | reverse complement strand
CTGGCACTGTTGGGAGTCCTGTAGCCTGGCTCTCAAATTATATGTGCTACCCTCAGGTATTCCTCATCACTCCTGAAATAGAGACCTCTTAAAATTAGATTTCCAGGGGAGGGTGGAGGACAAGGGGCAGTTCCCAGGCTGGGCAGGATCTGCTCTTGGCCGAGCCTGGCCCTGGAGAGTAGAGAGGCCTGGCCTGCTGCTGCCTGGCCCCCTGGGGATGATCTTGATGTCCACATTAGCCCTGCTGTCAGCCCGGAGGGCCGTGGGGGCATGCGTCATGCCTTGTTCTCTGGAAGAGGGATACTTCCTGCCTTGTGCCCATAAGGAGGCCTGCATGTGAAATGTTGAATTCACACAACAGAAGGATTTCATAAATAGCTCCTTCAGAAAGGGTCCCGTTAATTGTTAGTACTAATAGTTTCTTCTTGCTCTTTTCTACTAGGTAGCTAGTACATGCTCCTGTGAAGAGATTTAACATTTCATAAACACATAACGTAAGGAGAGGGGTCTTTCCCCAACCCCTCCCCAACACCCCCAGCGCCTGAGAACAGTCCACACAGGTACATTCCTCCAGAAAGATCTTTGAGATCTTTCCACTTGAGCACATACAATCTAACCCTGTTCTCCTTAATAACTACAGGGCGTTTCACACAGTGCTCTCCCAGCATCACTTCTGGTGCGTCTGCCGGAGAATACTGTAGGATGATCCCGGCCCATGGCCTCCTGAATTTCTCCCAGGATTTGGGCAGGTTTCCCTCTGCTCTCTGGTCCTCGGGCCATGTCTCTGTGCAGGCCTCTTAGAGGCACCTGCCTCAGCTGGCCGGGGTGGGTGGAGGCTGCCTCAGTTTCCCAGCAGACAGGCCTCACTGGACCTGTGGGAGTTGGTGCCCAGGTTGTGCTCAGAGGCTGCTTGTGTAGAACTATCTTTTCCACGTTATGCTGTGCCCTCTTGGTTCTCTGCCCTGAAGTGGTGGTTGAGTACAAGACTTAGGTGTGCTACTGAGAGAAACCAGCCTGGGGTGTGACTGTACCCTTCCAGGAGACGCTCCCTGTGGGCCACTCGTGGTTTAGCTTCCTGTGCCCTTGATGGTAGGATAGTGTTTACAGTACCTGAGAGGGGCATCAAGAGAAATGTATGATAACAGTTACTTGAAAAAGCCCAAATTCAGGGCAGAATGAACAATGAACATATACTGAGAATATATTCTTTAAATTATTTAAAAGACTTTTTTTTACATTCATTTTTGAGCGACAGAGAGAGAGTGCGAATGGGGGAGGGGCAGAGAGAGAGAGGGAGACACAGAATCCGAAGCAGGCTCCAGGCTCTGAACTGTCAGCACAGAGCCCAACGTGGGGCTTGAACCCATGAACCACGAGATCCTGACCTTAGCCAAAGTCGGATGCTTAACTGACTGAGCTATGCAGGTGCCCCTCTTAAAATTATTTTTTAAGGGAATTCCCAGGACTCACTTCTAGAGGTATTATTTGCTGCTGCTTTCTGCTATTTGTGAGGGTTACATTAGTCTAAGATGTTCCTGAATGTGTACTTCATGGCACTAGGGGAACTTAGCAGCTGATCAAGAACCTTCTGAAAGCAGTTGGTTGATATATGCGTTTGCTGTTTATTAGAACATATTCACCTTGTTGTTAACATCCATTGTATTTGTTAGCACAGGACCAGATGTGTTTTAATGTAATTTCAAATATTTCAATGTAATTTCATGGTGGGGGCGTGTTAGCCCATTCTGTCGGCTGCAGGGTGACTTGTGAGACTCACTGCCCTGGTTCATTGAGTGAGTTTTCTCTCCTCTTTCCCCTTTTCTTCCGAAACCAGGTTGTCCTGGCCCGAGAACTGGCAACCTCAAGGGAATACGCTAGTAAGTACTAAGTCCAGTGGGCCGCGCATCTGGGATGCGGGGCGGGGTGCCTGCAGGCACATGGCCACCTGGCTGCCCGGTGCCTGGAGGTTCTGTGCTCATTTCAGGGTCAGGCACTTGTGGTCTTAGAGACCACGGAGCCAGTGGGTATGTTCTGTGAAAAACTTTAATTTGTTCCAGTTACCTTTATGAGTTTTGTTTCTAGTGTGCTGTTGTGTTTTGTTTTCACCGCTATCAATTGTAATAACTTGCTTCTCTCTTACTTTAAGTTAAAATTCTAGAGAAACGTCACATTATCAAAGAGAACAAGGTCCCGTATGTAACCAGAGAGAGAGACGTGATGTCACGCCTGGATCACCCGTTCTTTGTTAAACTTTACTTCACATTTCAGGATGATGAAAAGCTGTGTATCCTTTGAACAGTCGCACCTGAAATCGCACCAGTGACCCCGTGCTATTTTGGAGTCATGACCCCAGTGTGTATTTTCACAAGTCATCCCTCCTTGGACAGGACAAGCAAGGGTGGCATATTCTAAGTACAAAGGAATTCACATCACTTTCCTGTGGGAGCCCCTGGGATTGCTGACGTTCACTGAAGTGGAATGTACTTCACGGGAGATCAGCACAAACTTTTTTGAGGTTTTTTTGTTGATAAGCTTTGTATCTAAAGGATTGTTACTGTTTTAACCCTGTGGTTGCTAGATATTTATTCAAAGGCATTCCCTTATTCCTTGGAATTCCGTCAAGTCTCTTCTCAAGGCAGGGAAGTGAGAGAGAGGAAGAAGGATCTCGGACCTCCAGGGCCCCTCACTGCTCTCTTTGGCCCAGGGCTGTGGGGTTTGTTTGGAATGCACGTCTTTACCAGGCTTAACCCCCAAGTGCGAAGTCCAGGGAGTAACCGCAGGGACCCAAACTCTTTCCCCTCCCCAGGCCCTCTCCTCTCCCCCTCCCCATGGACCCTCCCCAGTCTGCTGTGGCCTGTGGATGGCTGTGATCCCCCAGTGCCTCTGGCTCTCAGGCAGGGCTGTCACACCCTGCTGATTGTTTCCTCTCAGGGCCTTTCCTGCTCCCTGACTTCTCTAATCCCTGGGGCAATGTTTTTCTTTCCCCCTTCTTTTACCTCTGCTTAGGGAGCAGGGAGGTAGGGCACCATGTTGGGGGGGGGGCACGACCGTGTTGTCTAGCTTGTCCCAGGGTCTGCCCATCATGGGGCCTGGCTGGCCAGTTTCTCCTCACTCCACGGACTTTTCCTGTAGTTTTTCCCAACCAGGACTTCCTCGGCCCCTATGTGTCCCAGTGACTCTTGTCCTCAGTCCCAGCAGATGCTCTTGGTTTCTGTTCCACTGAGAGAAGGAGGCTGTCAAATGTAGTTGCTTCAGGACTTGTTCGGGCTTAAACCTCAGTCTTGACATTAGCTCTTTCCCTCCTGCCCTCCGGTCTCCTCAGCTGCCTGGCGCTAAAGCTGGTCCGTGTGAGGGCTTGGCTGTTCCGTTCCCCCCCACACACACACCCTGCCCCGGGCTTTCCCCTTTCTTCTTTCTACACAGACTCTTCTGGGTTGAAGCTTTGCTCTATCCCTGTCTCCCTTCGACACCATTTTCTGGCTCCTTCAACTGTCAGCTGAACTTGTCCTTTTGTTGAGAAGTTCTTGTTGAGTGCCAGGTGATGGGGGTATGCCGGTCAAGAAGGGAAGCGCTCCCGGAGCTTGCATTCTGTGCAGGAGTTAGCACACGCTGATGATGGGCGCCCATGTGGTATGTGTTGAGGGAACAAAGGTAGTAAGGGCCCGGTGAGAGGGCGCCGGAAGGTGCTGCTTTTGTAGCCTGCTGGTCTGAGGGGACCCATGGACTTTGGCCCGAGTCCTGGGCGTAGCAAGGGCAGGAGCATGTCTGTGCAGGTGGGGTGAAAAGGCTGGGCAGGGGCAGCTCCTCCTCCCTCAGAGGCCTGGCGAGAATAGCAGATTTTCTTCCAAGTGTGCGGGGAGCCTGGAGAGGCTAGAGCAGAGCAGCTGTTTGCCGTGACCGTGGCCGGCGCTGCACTGTGAAGGTTTTTGCAGGTGAGCCGGGCGAGGGGCAGTGTGGTCAGGGTGGCTTCCGGGCGTGAGGCCTCAGAGTCGGGGTGCGCAGGGTTGCTGTAGGTGAGCTGGAAGAGTCTGAGGGAGAGGCTAGGCTGGGAGTGTGTGTGGTGTTGGCATTCGACGCATCTGTAGGTGCCGGCTGCTGCTGGGCGGCTGCCAGCAGAGCTCCGTGAAGAGTCAGGGCAGCTCACAAACTGAGGGTCGGGGGGGGGGGGGGTAGGAGGGGTGTCGGCAGGCTGGTCGGCCCCCCACAGCGTGCTCAGCAGGGGAGAGTTCCGAGGCCTGAGCCCAAGTCACCCCCACACAGAGAGTGGCACATGGGGTGTTGCCAGTGAGCAGAGAGGCAGACCCCCCAGGGCCCCAGGGTTTCTGGGGTAGGGGTGCTTGGCAGCCAGACCAGATGCTGCCGACTGGTCCAGTACCTGGGGCTCGGGCCCGACCTGTGGTTTGGCTCCTGTGCAGGTTGTTCTGGGGGTGAGGAGGCGGTTTCAAGAGAGAGAGGTGAGGCTGTCCAGGCAGGACACACATGCACACTGGGCTCTTCCCAGTGGTTCCGTCTTCAGGGGAGCAGTGACCTGGTCTAGTACCAACGGGCTGCTGCGGTGGGGAGAGGGCTTTCTGTTGGTTCGTTTAGGGGCGTCACCCCTGTCCCCAGCACTCTGAAAGTGGCATTTCTTTATGAAACACGTTGCTTTATATGTGGAAAGGAGCTTGCATTTGAGAAACCGTTACATGAGTTGACTCTTAGCACACCGTGGAAAGCAGTGGGTGCCCAGTAAGTGTGTGCCTGTCGTGATGCAGGTTTGGAGGCTCTGTTATGACAGAGGGCCCTTTCCCCTGGCTGCAAAGAGGCATTTGTGCCACGGGCTCTGCCGTCTCTGGTGGCTTCCCTTCACTGAGCCCATGGGTGTTTTGTGGAGATGGTGGGGTCCAGAAGTGGCAGTCGGAATGAGGGATGGGTGTCTTTGTGTTCTTGGTGAGAAACCCATGCTGGGGCCTGTTTGTGGAGCTGGGGCCAGGGATTCCTGTCACACCCAGCAGCTGTGTGTATGATCATGCCATGGTCCGACTTGAAGAGGGACAGCTGTCTTAGGACACAGGTACCTTCAGTTTTCATTAATGAAAAATATTCTAGGACGCCTGGGTGGTTTGGTTGGTAAAGCATCTGACTCTTGATTTCGGATCAGGTTGCAATCTTGCAGTCATGAGATTGAGCCCTGAATCAGGCTCCACGCTGAATGTGGAGCCTGCTTGGGATTCTGTCTCTCTCTCTCTGCCCCTCCCCCGTCCCCAAGTAAATAAATGAAACTTAAGAAATTCCTATTGGGCTGTAAGGTTAGTTTAAAAGAATGACTTTTGCACTCTTCCTTAACTACGTAATATTTAGACTTTGGTCTTAGTTATGCCAAAAATGGAGAACTACTTAAATACATTCGCAAAATTGGCTCATTCGATGAGACGTGCACCCGGTTTTACACGGCCGAGATGGTGTCGGCTCTGGAGTACTTGCATGGCAAGGGCATCATTCACAGGTACCATGCCAGGGGCCTGTGGGCTTTGCTCCCCAGGCCCCAGGGTCAGCTCTGCTTTATTTTCTGGAGTGGTGGGAGGCCTCCTTGTGAGATCTAAGAAGTTGATGAGACTTCCCAGGTGATGTTGGTCAGATGTCTTTGCTGGGTGGGTGGGTGGCCTTCCCAGCCATCCTGACTGGGTGTTTTATTTCCTGCTTAATAGCTTTTGTGTGTACTTATTTCTGATCTTATTTTCCATGACTTTCTGACATTGTCAAATTAAAAGCGTTCATACGAGCTCTTTTTGTTGTGGTTACTGATCGTTTTTCTATTGTGGTAAAAGACATATAACAGAATTTATCATTTTAACTCTTTTTTCTGGTTTCATTGAGAAATAACGAACAACATTCGTCACTGTGTAAATCAAAGGTGTACAACAGGATGGTTGACTAAAATATATTGTGAAATGATGACCACAGTAGGTTTCAAAGATCTTCCTTTTATGGGCTAAAAATGATGGGTTACACTTTAATAAAAAGTTTATTGAAAATGATAGATGTACTTTTGAAGTGATGTAATTTGAAGGTACTCATTAAGTGCAGTTAATATTTGTTCATTGTGAACTTTTTAAAAAGACTCGCATTCTTGGTTGTCGGTCCATAAAGGTTATAAGCGTTAATCAGTCCATTTTGTTTTCAGTGAAAAATTGTAAAGTGTGTAGTAGCATAACTGTTTAAATATTTCACCTCAAATGTAAAAAATCTGCTTTCACAGGGACCTGAAACCAGAAAACATTTTGTTAAATGAAGACATGCACATCCAGATCACAGATTTTGGAACAGCGAAAGTCTTATCCCCGGAGAGTAAACAAGGTGTGTGAGTGCTCTGTTTCCAGCAGGTCCTGGCTCAGTGCTTGAGATCAAAAACAACTTCTTAGAAATGTGTTGTGTTGTACTGTCTTCATTGTTAGTGACATGTTTGTAACACCTGTGCTGTTGTAAGATAGTTGCTGAAGCTTTCACATGGGAAGGCCCTGCCTCACGTAGTGGCTCTCGCTGGAGGTCTGGGCGGTTTTGTCTGGTCTGGACTGTGGGGGGAGACGACTAGGTTTCTAGGCCTGTGGTTGGTCTGCCTGGCCTTGAGTAGGGGGTGCTGGGTTGCCAGCCACTCTGCATGTTGTCGTCCCAGGTCTTTGTGAGCACCTGCAAGTGTCCACTGGGGCTCACCGCTCCGAGTCCTGGAAGATGCCATGGTGCTTTGTTCCTTCCTGGTCTTCTGAGCAGGGGTGTGGAGTTGGTGGGATCAGCTCCCGGCTCTTCCCGTGGCACTGTGGCTTGTAACTGTGAGAGCACGGTCTCCGTCCCAGTGCCCACCATCTGCCTGTCTTCCCATCTCCTCTGTGTAGCTGCCAGTGGTGGCCCAGGCAAGCCATCCCAGTCACTGTTTGTTTAGGGTGATTCCCGGTGCCAGGTTATGTATTGTGACCACTCCATCACCTGAAGACGAGTTGCTGACAGTACAGTGGGCCTTGAGTGTCTTAGCTAGCCAGTGGGGACCTTGAAATTAAGCAGGGACCTTGAAAATGAACCTTGAGTCAGGACAAGTGTAACTGACAGAGCCACCCTGGCCCGAGAGGCTAGGGCAGTGTGCTCAGCTCTGCCAGGCCCTGTGGGGCCCCGTGAGAGGGCCGTGATGGACGGGCTGGGGAGCGGCCGGAGCAGGTGCGACTGCTGGGGTCGTTGGCGGAAGGGAGATTCAGATGGAAACCTCCGCTTTGTTGCAGCGGCCCTCCTGTGGAGGAGGGGAGCCGCGAGCTCCATGCCACAGCGCGAGCAGCTCGGCTTCCGAGGAGCCCTGCGGCTCAGCCAGGCAGGTCTGCTCCGCCTCAGATCGGACTGAGGCCTGCTTGGCGACCACACGTAGGGCAGCTGCTGGGCTGATGTCTGGGGTCCCCTCCTCCTGGCTGCGCCTGCCTGGGCCTCGGGAGGTTCTGTTCCACAGTGTGCCTTCTGTTTCCTTTCTTGGTGTTTTTGCAGCCCCATGTTTTCAAACTCAGTGTTGGGAAGATGTTTGCGCAGACTCTCATTGAATCGCCAAGACTGCATCTCAGATTTGGGACCTTCTTCGAGAATCTTAAAGCACCACCCTTTTGGGGCTGAAACAGAACTCACAATCAAGGAAGATACTCTTGTCTCTTGACAAATTTTAGTCCTGGTGCCACTCACCTTCTTTTTGCAGCTCCCTGTCCCTCCTTCCCACCTTGGAGAGGTTCTCTGGGCACTTGTGAGATGCCCCAAAACCTTGATCCACCTGACTCATCGCTGTTGCACAGGAACATTGTGTCGGCCGGCGGTCGTGTTTTGTGGACGTGGTATAACCCATGACCGTAGGCGTGGCCCATGACACACACGAGCCAAGCAGGAACTGCCATGGCCCCAAACGTCCTTGTCCCGTCGTCATGTGTCACTTCCCATGAGACAAGTCACCGTCCGCCATGGGGCTCCCCCTGTCAGCCTTGGGAGCCAGCCACCTCGGGGTCTGTGCTATCTGTTTTTCCTTTGTCCATTTGCCTCACAACCTGATATTTGGCACAAGCTAGTCCTGGTACCTTATAGCCATTTTAAAAAATGGGATGAATTTAAATGCATTGGAGAAATAAGCCTGCATTTCTTCTTTCTGGGAGTAGAAGTGTAGACGTCCTTACGTTTTAAATCAGGGACAGTTGCTTGTATGTATAGATGAGTTGGCTTTTTCCCACCCTTCTAGAGGAAGAGGGAAAACGTGTAACTATGTGAATGATTGGTTTTAGTGACTTGCTCTCGTTTTCTGTTTCAAGTAGTTCAGGCTCTTAGAATTTATTCTTGCATTAGCTTTTTTTTTAAACCTTTGTGCAGAGATGATTTCCATAAAACATCTTAGGCTTCCAGAGAGCAAGCGTTGGTGGAGACACGGCCCAGGTTCCTTAACTGTCCTGTGAGCATGTTCTACCCTCCTAGAAGAGGCAGGTTGTCTCTTCACAGACCTCTGTCCCAGTGGGTTGTCCCTCTGTCTCTCCCTTATTGCTTCCTGTGGCATCCTAGTGGCCTTGTGACTGTAAGGAGCAGGATAGGAAACAGCAGGGCAGCTGTTGAGGGTATGTGGGATTGATGAGGACTTTATGGCACAGAGGACTTGTGACTTCTAACCAAGCTCCCACAGACATGTCTGGGCAGAGGCAACTTAATCATGCAGAGCAAGCCCCTTGTCTGTGGCTGTGTCACTGGCTTTTGTTGTCTTTGGTAGAGACTTGGGGAGCTTGGGATGCCATAGAGGTTTGGACTTGGGGTTTGTGTCTAGAAACTCATGTCGTGAGCTGTGTAGGCCTTTCTGGTATGCGGCCAGGTATGGAGGTTCCACTCGCCAAACAGGAGGGGAGGTCTGGCAGGTGTGCAGTGGGAGATGACCAGAGACGGGTTGGAGGGGGAGGCTACAGAGCCGAAGTCACTTCTGTCACTCACTCCAGCTGTACTTTCTGTGGAGGGCCATCATCCAGACCCTCAGAGCGGCATCAGATCCCCCCCCACCCGGTGTGCTGTGGACTCTAGAACCTGCCCCAGCATTTCTGCCTCGCCCCCACTGTAGTGTGGGCAGGACAGCCCCACCCACCACAAAAGAAGAGTTCACATGATAGAGGGGAAAGTCAAGTCCCTATACTTATACCAGCATATATAACTCTTAACATCAGAAATGGTTTACTCTCGTCTTCTCAACATTGGTATTTGTTTAGTCATAGCTATGATACATGGAGTTTTTGATTTGTTTTGTTTTACTTAAATTTTTTAAATGTTTATTTTTGAGAGAGCGAGTGCAGCACAAGCGAGCCACAAGCAGGGGAGGGGCAGAGAGAGAAGGAGACACAGAATCTGAAGCAGGCTCCGGGCTCTGAGCTGTCAGGATAGAGCCCAGTGTGGGGCTTGAGCCCACGAAGTGTGAGATCGTGACCTAAGACGAAGTCGGACGCTTCACCGACTGAGCCACCCAAGCACGCCCCAAAACATGATTTACCCCTACCTCACACCATAATACACAAAAGTTAGCTCTGAAGTGAACTTGAATGTAGACTCTAGAAGCTGAGACTCTGAGAGGAGGCATAGCGTAAATCTCCATGACCATGAGTTAGGCAGGGAGCGCTTTCTTAGATATGGTATCCGGAGCACGGGCAGCACAAGGAACATAGACTGAATCCAGTTGGGAAACTTGTGCCATGATGCCATTCAGAAAGCGAAGCAGGAAAAAACATTTTCAAAACATGTATGTGGTAAGGGACTTAGCCCAGAGTGCCTGAAGAACTCATAAGACAAGAAGTAAAATGAAATTGGGGCCCCTGGGTGGCTCAGTTGTTTGAGCGTCCGACTCTTGGGTTTCAGCTCAGGTTGTAGTCTCATGGTTTCAGGAGTTTGACCCCTGTGTTGGGCCCCGCGCTGACAGAGTGGAGCCTGCTTGGGATTCTCTCTCGGCCCCTCCCCTGCTCCCCGCTGTCCTCTCAAAATAAGTAAATAAACTTTAAAAGAGAAAAAGAAAATACATTAAAAATGTAGAAGCAGGCAAAGGGTCTGAATAGACATTTCTCCAAAGAAGACAAAGCAAATGGCCAATAAACACATGAAAAGGTGCTAAGTGTCATTAGGGAAATGCAAATGAAAACCACACTGAATACCACTTCACATCTTCTAGGATGGCTGTGATCAAAAGGAGAGACAATGAGGCACCTGGGTGGCTCAGGTCATGATCTCTGGGTTCAGTTTGGTCAGTTTGGTCCGGTTTGGTTTGTGAGTTCGAGTGAGCCCATCAGGCTCCTTTCTGTCAGCGTAGAGCCCGCTTTGGATCCCTTCCCCCCTCCACCCCCGTCGCTCATGCGCACACATGCTGGCGCGCGCTCTCAAGGGTAAGCATTAAAAAAAAAGAAATAGGACAGACGGTGATATCAGGCATTAGCAAGGGTGTGGAGGAATGGAAACCCTGTGCTGTGCAGGTGGGAATGTCAAATGGTACGGTCACTTTGAAAAAAGGCTGGCAGTTCCTCAGAACGTTAAGCGTCGTCCCTTGTAAGTGAGCAGTTCTTCTCGCAGATGTATCTGAGCGCTGTGGAGACGTGTCCACAGAAGCACTGTACAGGAGTGCTCATAGCAGCTTTATGTACGATAGCCAGACAGTGGAGACAACTCAGGTGCCCGGCGTGCACATGGGTAAAGAGGATTCGTCTTAAAGAGGAGTGGGGTTCTGGTCCACACTAGCATCGATGGAGTAGGACGCGTTGTGCTGAGTGAACGCCGGCTGGGGTCGGGGTGGGGTCGGCGTGGGGGGTGTCTTTCCATTTAGGTCTTGTAATTTCTTTCCAAAGTCTGTCTTAGTTTTTGGTGTACAGGCTTTCCTCTTTTTTTTTTTAGTAAATTTATTCCTAAGTATTTTATTTTGGAGTCTATCGTAAGTGGAATTGTTTTCTGAATTTTACCTTCACATTGTTTGTTGCAAGCGTGTAGAAATACATTTGCTTTTGTGCTCTCACCTTGCGTCCTGCAGCCTGGCTGGATCTGTTAGTTGTAACTGTTTTGTAGTGAATTCTCAGAACTTTCTACATAGAAGATCAGGCCGTCTGTGATTCGAGATACTTTTTCCTTTTTCCTTTCCACTCCGGATGCCTTTTATCTCTTGTTGCCTGACGGGCCTGGCAGAACTTCCAGGACGATGTCGAATGGAATTGACCATCCTTGTCTTGTTCCTGATCTTCCGGGAGAAGCTTCAGTCTTTGACCATCGAGGCTGATGATAGACGCCTTGACTATCAGGAGGTTCCTTTCTCTTCTTACTTTGTGATGTATTTTTGTCATGAAGGAGTGTTGAATTTTTATTAGATGTTTTTTCTGAATCTACTGAGATATCATGTGGATTTTGTTCTTTATTCTAATGATATGTAATATATTGGGTTTTTTGGGTTTTTTTGGTTTTTTTTTTTTTAGCGTTTTTATTTATTTTTGAGAGAGAGACAGAGACAGAGTGTGAGTGGGAGAAGACAGAGAGAGGGAGACACAGAATCTGAAACAGGCTCCAGGCTCTGAGCTGTCAGCACAGAGCCCGATGCGGGGCTCGAACTTGTGAACTGCGAGATCATGACCTGAGCCGAGGTCAGACGCTCAACTGACTGGGCCCCCCATGCGCCCCTGAGTGAATTTTGTATGTTGATCCACCCTTGCATTCCTGGGATAAATGGCACTCGGTCGTGGTGCGTACTCCTGTTGATGTGTTGCTATATTCAGTTTGCTCATCTTTTGTCCAAGAGGGAAGCCTCTCTTGGGGAGTGTGTGTGCTTGCTTCACTTGGGGGCTTATGAGTAAGACACTGTAGTTCTTTACTCTCAGCTTTGCAGAGAGGGTGGGTGTCCTCTGACCTCAGGAACACTCCCTGGGGCTTGTCCTTCCTCACAGGCACTTCTGAGTCTGAGGTGGTGGCCAGAGTGTTTGACGGCCTGGGATGCTGGTCACTTTGCTTGAATCACTTTCAGGGTAGAGACAGCAGCACAGCCCAAGACCCTCTTCTTTACCCTGACCCTGTGGCCCACTTTTAGTGGGTTAGTGGTGTGGAATAGGCAGCTTTCTGACTAACGGTGGCTTTCTGGGCCTGGTTTTCCAATAGGTGGAGCAGTTTGGCCTTCGGTTAATCTCTGAGCCACTGGGGGAGGTAACCAGATTCTCTCTGCGCTTCTCATGCTCTCTTGGGGGTTCTTACCCTCGTGTCACACACGGAAGTCGGCTCTCGTGAAGCTGGGGAGGAGAAAGTGGCTGATTTTCACCAACCTTTCAGTGAAATTGAATGTTTCCTTTAATTACGAAGGTGGGCAACAGGTTGTCACAGAGTCTTGCTCTGTTGTGTGTGTTCCTCGATGCTTCCGAGTTCCTGCGTTGTTAGACCTGATGGGCCTCATGACCTACCGCTCTGATACAGAGAGCCTGGCATCATTGTGGCACGCTTTCACTACCCCAGTATTTTGACACTTTGGTCATTTATAGTCCTATTTTATTGTATGCCTTTCAAACGTTTTTCTGAGGGCAGTCCTGTCCAGAGGCCTCCTTCATCTCAGGACTAGAGGAGAGCTCCTTTCCAAGGGGGTGATTTCACACCTCTCCAGGGACTTGGAGTCCCGCCTTCAAGAAGATGGGCACAGGCTCCTGGTAATAGGGAGCAGCAGGTGTCACGGGAGACTAGCAGATCCAGGCCCAGAGACTGTAAAACAGCAACACAGTCCTAATTACATCATGAGTCACTGAAGCCTAGCCATGGGCGGGGGTGGGGATGGTATAGACCCTTTTAGACTTTATTTTGGGCATCATGTAGCTATTTAGAGGCACAAACGTCTCTAAACGTTCGGGGCTGGAACTCACAAACTGTTAAGGTCATGACCTAAGCCAAAATCAAGAGCGGGATGGACGCTTAAACTACTGAGCCACGCAGGTGCCCCACTATGTACTGTTTTGATAGCTGGATTTAATTTACTTAATTATGCATCACGGACATCTTTCCATACAAAAATACATTTCCAGAACTTTTCAATAGCAGCATTAACAAAAGACAAATGACAGAAGCCGCACATGACTCCTATGCAGGATGGGAGCACACGAGAGGCAGTGAAGTACCAGGCAGGGTTCCCAGGGCCATTGCGTTGCGTGTGGTCCTGCTGTCACTGCCGGATCTGTCCTGAGGCTCGGGTGCCAGGAGTGGAACTGCTGGGTCAGAGCGCAAGCCTGTGCTCTCTGGATTTTGATGCTTATTGGAAAACTGCTCCCCTGAAAATTACACCATTCCGTATCGCCACCGGTAGCACGGTGAGTGTGTGTCTCCTCAAATCCTTGCCAACACTGTGTATTTCCTTTTGTGCCTTTGCTGATCTGATAGGCTTTTGTGTGTTCGTTTGCATTTCTTTGATTCACTGCATCATTGAATGGATTCATTTGGTTTTGGTTCTCAGTTTCTTTTTTTTCCTCATATGAATCACCTCATTGTTCTTGGCAGTATCTCTTGGGGTCCTGGCAGGATGCAAATGTGGCTGCGGAGTCTCTACAGGAAAACAACTTAATGAGGGGACCAGTTACAGAGAGCAGGGCCGAGGAAGCAACAGGGCTGGGTCTCCTCGATGGGACCGTGAGCCCCTCTGCTCCCCGGGTGGAGGTGGGGCAGGTGGGGGGGTGTCCAGGGCCCAGGGAAACCACTTTGGTGGATAAGGGTGAGGCAGGAGGACCAGCTTCAGGTAGGCTCTCACACTCTCCTCGCCTCCCTCTGGGGCTCCTGCTGGCTCCAGGGCTTCAGTACTCGGGAGGACGGGGGCCATATATGAGGATAAACGGGGAAGAGCCAGCACGTTGGCTTTGTCTCTCTTCCTCCTGGGCGTCTGCCCTTGGAGGCCTTTGGACCAACAGTCAGGAAGTCCCCCATGGCAAGCGCCTCCAGCTCTGAGGCAGCCCCAGGGATGGTGAGCAGGATGTGATGGCCACCATGACCAATGGGCCTCTCAGTCCAGATGACCATATGCTGCATTGGTGTGGCCAGGGGCCCTGGTTTCTTTTTGCATTTTAATTCGGGTATTGTGTTGCTTATAGCCATATACCATCAAGAATTTTGTAGACATGCCAAACATAGGTCTGGTGTGTTTTGTCCTAGGTAGCTGTAACCCCCAATCGCTTCTGTGTCAGGACCAGGCTGAGGTGCCCAGTACAGAGCCTTGTGGTCAGTGCAGAAGAAGAAGGTTGCTTCCCCTGGACCTAACATAGAGCAGAGTAGGCGATTTTGAGAAAGAAAGACGAAGGCACTTTCAGCTGATCTTCCTTCCCCAGCTCCCCCTCCTCCAGAATTTTCCAGAACCTAGCTGGCTGCTCCTGCTCTATCTTGGTCTGTGTTTTTGGAGGATAGGAGGGTGCGGTCCCAGTGAGGCTGTACAGAGGGCACTCAAGATCTGGGCTCTTTGGGGGCTGGAGGATTCCTGCTTTTTGGTGCTCTGTGGTTTTTAGCTGCACCCCTGGCATCTGGCCATTAGGTGACAGTAGCCCCCCCTTCCCTCTCCTCTGTGGTGTCTGCCAGAAATGTCTCCAGACATTGCCAGACATCCCTTGGGGGCCCACATGTCCCCATGTGACAACCCCGAATAGAGCACTTGGGGCCCTCATCAGTAAACCCACCCAGCAGGACCCTGCACGGGGTGGTCACTGCTCTGTGTGTCACCTGGTTTCAGAAGGGGCCTGGCCAACTAGAGACCATTTGGTGGTAGGTGTGTTGGTGTGAGGTTTTACCTCTCAGGTTGGTTCAGGGAGATGTGTCCTTAGGGACAAATACTTTCTGGTGTGGATCACTGAAGATACTGAGAAAAAGAACTGCTTGATCTGCAGAGGGGTCAGGCTTGGTCACACAGCTTATTTGTCCAGAACAAAATGATGTTCGACTGTGGTGTTGTGTCTCTTGTCTGCCATGGGGTGCCAGGCTAGGAGACGGGGCCGTGCTGGAACGTGCTGCAGGGAAAGGTGGTCTCCTCCCTGGGCCTGTCCGAGCAGCACCACGGCCTTGCCAGCAGCCGTCCAGTGCTGGGTACAGAGTGCCATTGATGTGGGGCCAGTGTGGGAGGTAGTGGCAAAGCAGGTGACGGCAGGTGAGGTGGGGGCATCTCCAGGGAACCGTTGGAAGGGTTGCAGCATTGCATGCGCTCCCGAGGGAAGTGTTTTGCTCTCAGACGGTGGGCACCTCTCGTGCGGGAATCCCGGTCCTGTGTCTGTTGGTCACGGGGAAAGGCCAAGTGGCCGCACGGTCTCCGATGTCAGAGGACACCCCGTGGGGGTGCCTCCGGAGCAACGTGGTGGCGTGGGCAGACTTGCGCCCTCGGCGCTGCTTGGTCAGGGCCACTCAGCTGCTGATGAGCCCCCGAGGTCCTTGGGAGCCACTGGGGTGACACAGGTATCGGGACATCCTGTTTGGTGGTGAGCGGGTCTAGAGGCTCCTGCTGCCACTGAGCCTCTGAGTCTGTGGGCGAACCTGGTGATCCTTGTGTTGCACAGTTCTAGAGGCGGTACTGGCAGCAGTGGGGTATCGAGAAGCTTCCCTGGCCGGGACTCCCAGGTCTTATTCCACCTGCAACCCCTAGCTTCCCTGAGCTGTTGGTTAAGGAGGCCTGTGGCCTTCAGGGGACCGGTCCTTTCCCACGTGTACGTGTGTCCCATCTGTGCCTGCCGTGTGCCTGGGTCTGTTTGAGGCACCATTCGTGGACCAAACGGACAAGCCCTCTCTCTTCGAGACGCTGCCAGCTGACACCGCCGGGTCAGTGAGAGGTGCCCAGAGAACGTGCGCCATGGTGGTCTGGAGGGGCTGCCCTGGTGGCCAGGGCTGCTGTCACAGAGCAAGTGACCTTTGAGCCGGCCTTGGACGGAGAGTCCAAGAAGGAAGGGGGTTTGAGGGGAGGGCCCTGGACAAGTAGGCTCTTGGGACTGTTTAGTCTGATTCCACGTGACCAGGGGGCCAGTACTGGGACAGATCCCCACTTAGGCCCACGTGAACCACGACATCCTGATGGATGAACGTCCAGGGTGCAGCGTCGATGACAAATGCTTTGTGTCTCAGCGTGACCTTTCTCCCTTTTCCCTCCTCTCATCAGCCAGGGCCAACTCGTTTGTAGGAACAGCCCAGTATGTGTCTCCAGAGCTGCTCACAGAGAAATCGGCCTGTAAAAGGTAACCCGCTTTCATCTGATCCAGAATATTCTCTTTTCTCTACAGTGGCTATTAACGTATGTTTTTTCATATGAAGTTAATTAGTTAAGAGAGTGCCTTTTATGGCCTTTGATAACCAACCTCTGTGCTGCTTTATTGTTACACAATACACTTCCCGGGACCATTGTTGCTTTATGCTTTGATATTTGATCTTGTTCCTTCAGAAGCAACTATTCAGTGGGGGAAAGTGGGGCCGGGAGGTCCACATTCCTAGCTGTGTCCCTGAGCCTTGGGGTCCTTAGTGCTGCCAGTGGCCTGACTCTGCGGACCGTGGGAAGAGGCCCAGAAGGCATCGTGTGGGGGGAGGCGGTTTCCTGGCCGGGGCACAGCCAGCGTGAGCCATCCCTCCCCAGTGCTCGGAACTGGGTCGGGCCCAGGCAGGGGCTTGAGTTTTGAGTATCAGAAGTGCACGAGTGAGGCTCTGCTCACAAGGAGCAGAGGTGCAGTGGGAGAGAGGGGGTGGGGTGCCGTTGGTCAGGAGCAGGGAGAAGCTGGGGGGCTCTCTTGGGTGGGCCTGAGGCGGCAGTGGCGTCTGGGGTCTCAGTTTGGAGAGCACTTCCAGATGATAGGTTGTGTGGCTGCAGCTTCTCCCTGGATCCTCACTGCGGCCACGCCATCAGTGTCCCGTAATGGCCATGAGGGGCCCCTTTGCTAGAAAGACGGCACTGTCAGAGGCGGCAGAGGGGTGAGTGGTTCTGGGGGTGGCCCTGTGTTTCTGAGCGTGACCGCTTGTTAGGAACTCTTGAGGGGTGGAGCCCCAGGGCTCACATGCTGCCGGTGGGCATCTTAGCAGTCTCCTGGTTCTTTGTTTTTGTTTTAATTCAGTCAGCACATTCTGAGCTTTTACCCCATGTAGGGCAGAGCCTCTTAGCTGAGGCGGTTCTGCCCCCTGGAGCGTGTTTGACCGCGTGTGGACGGTTCCGTGTCACAGCCTGGCAGGAGCGAGGAAGGAGTGCTAGTGGCGTCCAGTGGGTGGACACTCCCCAGCATCGTGCGGTGCGGTGATGGCCCCACAGCAAGAATGAGTCGGCCCCTGGTGTCCCCCGCGCAGAGGCTGAGAAACCCTCTAGGTGGTGGATGCTGGTGGCCAGGTTCTCAAAGCCGAGGTCGCTGCTGCCTGAGGACTAGCTTGTCCTCGATTTGGGGCACTTAGGATGAAGCAGCCCTTTAGTGCCGATGGGGGAAGGTGTCTGGGTTCTACCGGGAGAGATCAGGAAGACACCGTGGCCGCCTTCTGTGTGGAAACTGGAAGGACGGTGTCTGCCCACATTCGCTTGCCTGCCATTTAAACTGTCTTCGGTGGGTGTCCCGGCCGCGGGGAGAGTGCTGTGAGGGAGACGTTGTTGAGCATCTTTTTATGCTTTTAAACGTTTAAGTTGTGTGGTATTTATTCATAAATAGTTAATAGTTTTCTGATTCTAAAAGTGACACCTTCGTATTGTAAAGAACTCTTAGAAAACGTGGAGAATAAAAGACCGGGAACACTCATAGTCTGCATCCTGCTTATGGACACCAGATAGTGATCTGGCGCGTCCTTCCAGTTAGTTATTTCTGCCTGTCTTCTGTGTGTTCGTGTGACTTCTCTTCAACTGGAGTCCTGCTAAATGACCAGGTTTGAGCCCTGCTCCTTGAGATCATGGAGCAGACACCTCCCCACATCACTGAAATCGTCTGCGGACGTCTCACAGCCGTGTGCTTCCGGCATGTGCATCTGACGGAGCTCATTGAGCTCTTCCGCTTTTATTGGACTCAGAGGTGCTTTTCATTTATTTGGACAATCTGGCGTGTCTGCCAGGTGCGGCACATCCTGTGTCCGGGAGGAAGGGTGCTCCTGCCCCTTGTCTGCCAGGGGGCACCAGGGCTGCCCCACGTTCCTCTTTGTGGATTTCAGGAAGTGGAATGACTTGGTCTAACTTCGTATTTTAAGATCCTTGGTGCATATTGCTTTCCAGAAATTTTACCCTGCCTTCCCCCTTGAGTTTTTATTCTATTCAAAAACCACTTTAAATGGTAAGATAGCCGCTGGTGTCGAACACTCAGATGAATCACAGAGGCGAGGGGAGCCCAGGGGCCGGCTCTGTTGGGTGTCCCGCTTCCTAGAGATGACGTCTGGCCCGCAGCCCTGCACCTCGTCTCTGGCCGCTGCCTCCCACCACTGGGCCGATGCTTTTCTGTTGCGTTTGTTTTGTGTGGATCCCCATTTGACCTAAATGGTAGAGAAAACCAAGCGTAAAATCTAGTTACTGGGTAGAATATAGATTCATTTTATAAACGTTCTTCATCCATATGTTGTGCCCCAGATTTCTGATTTGTTGTACTTTTTAACCCATGTCAAGTGCCTTCCACCTGCACTCTACAGCCCCATCTTCTGAATGCCAGGCTGCAGCCTCCCCCAGAAGCTGGCTGTACCCAGCAACCCATGAGCCCTCGTAGGTCTAGGACTGGACGACTGGACGGGGAGGCAGCTGGCGGGGGGGGGGTGGTATATTGCATCTGGATGCTTCTGAAGTGTTGAGCTGGGAATAGAATGCAGAACTTTCAGGGGAAATAAAATATGCAAAGTAGATCTCAGACACTGAGCAGAGGGCGTGAACGGGGTGGGAAATGGGCGGCAACATCACGGGCAAGGAGCGCACCTCCTTCAGGGTCTGTCCCTGCCACCTGGCTCTGGAAACAACTTAGGGAATTTTAGAACTGTTTCGTTTTAATTTTTTTGTTTATTAAAAAAACATCTTTAATGTTTACTTATTTTGAGAGAGAGGTAGAGCATGAGCTGGGGAAGGGCAGAGAGAGAGGGAGACACAGAATCCAAAGCAGGCTCCAGGCTCTGAGCTGTAGGCACAGAACCTGATGCGGGGCTCGAACTCATGAAATGTGAGATCGTGACCCGAGCTGAAGTCTGATGCTTAACCGACTGAGCTACCCAGGTGCCCCAGAACGGTTTCTTTTTCAGTGTGTAATCAGAGTGTTTTTAAAGGAGGGGCAGGGCTCTTCACAGCAAGGTCAGGAACGGAAACAGTTAAACGTTGCTTTGTGCACATCCTGTAGTTTGTCTGATTTGGCTCCTTGGCACACGTGAGCTTGCGTCTGTGTCCCGGAGGTAAACTCTAAGTGAGTTATGAGAGAATCTGAGTTTATTCCCAGTTGTACCAACCTGTGGTGACCGGGGCGCGAGCCACCTTCCCTCCCCCTGCATTAGAAGAAGGTGCCTTTCCGTCAGTGTTCGTGTTTCCTGTGGTCAGGAATGGCCTCTCCTCCCTCCTCAGGACCACGTTGGCCCTGTGAGGAAGTAGGTAGCCCCCACCAGATGTGGTGGGTCTGTGGGGATGGCTGCATGGCCTGGCCCAGTAGTGCCTGCTGTGTGTGGGGTCCTCTGAGCCCGGGTCCCCAGGGAGGCCCCCCCCCAAGAAGGGTTCCGAGCAGGTTCCCACCCTCACGCTGACCTGGTTTTAACGGAGAGAAGTAGATCAGAGACCGAAATAGGGTGGTATGAGCCGATAGGGCAGAAGTGAACTGTGCTTCTCACTGAAATTTTACAGATGTCCTTCTTCTGTGTTTTTCCCCCCTCCCTTAAAGTTCGGACCTTTGGGCTCTCGGATGTATAATATATCAGCTTGTGGCAGGACTGCCGCCTTTTCGAGCGGGGTAAGACCACTCACCGCCCCCTGAAACCATTGTAGCAGCTGACAGCGAGGTGGGAGGGGGCGGCCCTCAAGGCCGGGCCAGGGTAGAGGGGACTTCCGCGTGGTCCTTCAATGACCACAGTGTCTCTGTAGGGAGAGAGGGTGACTGCTGTCCTGGGAAAGGGGAGGTTTGTGTGCTCTGTGCAAAGTGATGGTTTTTCTTGTTTTACAGAAATGAATATCTTATATTTCAGAAGATCATTAAGCTGGAGTATGACTTTCCTGAAAAATTCTTCCCTAAGGCAAGAGACCTTGTGGAAAAACTTTTGGTAAATGTTTTGAATTTTTTCTGGTAAGATGATCTGATGGCCACATGCTGAGTCCTTCTGAACTTGTGGTCACAGGAGCTTTACTGCAGGTCCCTGTGTTTAACAAAAGGAGGTCTTGGGATTGATAATGATTATAGATAGATTTGTATCTTCTGTCTCGTGTCTATAAGCCCTTTTTAATTTGCAAATGGCTGATTCTTTAATAAGACAGGAGATGATTGTATCATTTTGCTTGTGCTCGTCAACGTACATGGCACTTAAAATTACTCGTTGCTGGAGCAGCTGGGTGTATTCCAGCGGCATGTGGCTGCAAACGTTAGTGACATCTGTGGATGTCAACTTTAACATCTGCCACCTGAAGCTCTTAAAGATCACCTCAGGTACTATAGCAGAGGTAGGCAGATGTACCCGGGAAAAGGACGTGTGATTGTTCTAGAGCCTGCAGGGTCCCTGCCCTGGTGTGCATGGGCACTAGACCTTCCCTTCCCTTTCCTTGGCCTTGGGGAGCTGGGTCAGCGCATCTCCGCCTGCCCCTCCTGTGCCATCCGCGGCGGCGTGTTGTTGCTCTGTGGGTCCAGGGGCGTGAGGCTGGGTCTGGGAGGTGGCGGCTGTGGAGCCCTCGGAGATGAAGCGTGGGCGGGAGAACACAGCATTCTGTTCCTGGTCTCTGATACCTCACCGTCAAGACGGATTCTGGGTGTCTTTGTTACGAGAGCCAGTGTGTTCATTTGGCTCTTGTTGTGGGATTTTTAATTGTGTATCTTAAAGAACACTTGTTGGGGCGCCTGGGTGGCTCAGTCGGTTGAGCGGCCGACTTCGGCTCAGGTCATGATCTCGCGGTCCGTGAGTTCGAGCCCCGCGTCGGGCTCTGTGCTGACAGCTCAGAGCCTGGATCCTGTTTGAGATTCTGTGTCTCCCTCTCTCTGACCCTCCCCCATTCATGCTTTGTCTCTCTCTGTCTCAAAAATAAACGTTAAAAAAAAAAAAAAGAACTTTTTTTTTTTTTTTTTAAGGTTTTTTTTTGGGGGATAGAGACAGAGCGAGGGAGGGGCAGAGAGAGAGAGGGAGATGCAGAATCCGAAGCAGGCTCCAGGCTCTGAGCTGTCAGCACAGAGCCGGACACGGGGCTTGAACCCACAAACTGTGAGATCATGACCTGAGCTGAAGTCGATGCTTAACCGACTGAGCCACCCAGGCGCCCCAGGAACACTTGTTATTCGTTAAGTTCTGATTTATTTTCACCTGTGCCGGGGGGTGGGGAGGGATAGAGGCTGGAGAGAGAAGCCGCCCAGGGGGTGAATCCGCCGTCCACCCCCCACCCCCCCGGCGCTCTGTGGGGTGGTGGCAGGGCGGGGCGGGCCGTGGGGCCTTCTGTGGCCAGAGATGGGAATTGGGAAGAGTGTGCCGAAAGAATTTGTCGGTCAGGATTAGTCTTTGTTCCGCACACTGACTCGTTTTGACTTCTGTTTCAGGTTTTAGATGCCACGAAGCGATTAGGCTGCGAGGAAATGGGAGGGTACGGCCCTCTGCAGGCTCACCCCTTCTTCGAGTCCATCTCGTGGGAAAACCTGCAGCATCAGACGCCTCCAAAGCTCACCGCTTACCTGCCGGCCATGTCGGAAGATGACGAGGACTGCTACGGGAATGTAAGCCGGTGGCACGCACGCAGTGTCCGGGTGTGGGGGGTGTGTGTGTGTGTGTCCGTGCGTCTGTGTGGTGTGTGTCTATGTGTGTCTGTGTGTGTGTGTGTGGGGGTGTGCTTCTGTGTCTGGTGTCGGGGGAGTACGTGTGTGTCAGGAACAGCCCAGCTGAGGGGAATCGCACGTGCTGTGCTGTGTGCAGTTGTGCCGTGGGCCCTGGGAGTCCAGCCTGTGGGGTGCACGGCTGGAGGGGAAGCCAGCCTTGACCTGTTGGTGGTTGAACACTTGGTGGCCAGGGTCGGAGTTTCTCCCCAGTGCTGGGGCCGAGGAGACTCCCGCCTGCACATCTGCCGGAGGGTGAGGGCAGTCTCCTTTTCTTATTTCCTATCGTTAATTTTCGCCCGGGCTATTCACATCAGAGCCCGGTGTTGGGGCAGGGAGACGGTAGCAGTGGGACCAGTACCCTGCACACCGTCCCCCTTGGCTTGGGGGTGCTGAGTCTCCCGGTAGGCTTCTGTCTTCGGCTTTTGGCTGGTATCTTTATAATCGGGTGTCTACAGACGTTCTGGAATACTTCACTTTCCGAGAGAAGCCCAGGATGCTCCTGCTTTGAACTTTTTGGAGACATGGCATTCAGGATGGACATTGGTCACTGTTGGCTTTTAGTGCCTGGGAGAAGCAGGGGTCTTAAGTATACTTTGTTCTTTGAGCTTCTCTTCTGGAGGGTGTGAAACACGGGAGGGGGCAGAGGAGTGCAGTGAGCCACAGGGCACCTGTCTTGCACCTTGGGTGACCAGCTCACCGACAGTCCTGTGCTCCCTCCTCACCCTTTACTGTGGTCCTTGTATTTAAATAGGATTTCACGTGTTTCTGTTCTCACCGATCATCCATTCTCATTGTTTAGCTTCTGTTGTTGTGGCTTATCCTAACCAGTGACCACATATCGAGTTCTCCTTTATTTGATTGGCGGACTCTAGATTTTATCTAAAAGTCACCCAGAGCTTAGTCAAAAGTACTACTTGTATCATCTCTCAGAGACTGAATTTCTTCTCTTACTTACTGTTGTAAATAAAACATCACCCTTTTGTTATCCTCAAGTATCCTTTGTGCCCAGACTTGAGGGGAGCCAGATGTGGGAAGCTCTCTAAGGTGGCCTCAGTTGTCCGCAGCCTCCATGTGTGCAGACTGCAGGGGACTCAGCCCCAGGACTCTGCCCCTGGCCTGACGTCTTGCTCGAACCATGGCCGGTCGGAGTGGGTTGGGGTCTCCAGTGCCTATGGCAGGGGTGTCCCAGGGAAGCGGTGTGCCCTCCGCACCAGCTCTGAAGCAGCTGTACGTGCCGTGACTGGCTCAGATCTCAGTGCCCGGGGCGCTCCGCTTTCTGGGGCTGTGTGTGCGCACACCCTGGAGTGTCCGGTGCACGCCCTCTGCTGTTTCATCGCATTCACTGTGTTGAGAGCCCTGGCTTCTCGGTACTCGAGTGTTACCATCTTAAAACCAGCTCCGTTTGTTAATGGCTTACTTTTTGTTAAGTGGCTCATCCTCTGCTTTAAAAGCTGCCTTGGAAGGGGTTCAGGCAGCGCTCACTATGCTAGACTTGCCATTTGGACAGTTAAGTGAGCCTGGAAAAAGACTTAAGCCTGGAAAGATACCAGATACAGGAGGGGGCCTTCCCTTTCTGCGGGTGTTGACAGCCTCTCGGGGGCAAGTTTTCCCTCAAGGGGCTCCGAGAGAGTGGGGTCCTTTTCAGCAGTGAGGGGGCTTCCATCTGGGGGTGAGTAGCAGGGAATGGTCTCTGCTCAGGGAGGGAAGAAGCAGGCACTCGGTTCTCTTGTGTGTCCCTAACCCCCTGGGGTGCTCACGGTAGTGCTCGCGGTTAGGCTCTGGAGTGAGCGTGCCGGGTGTGGTGCCTCTGGAGAAGTGCTCTGGGCCAGACCAGCCGGGGCAGTTTCCTTACTGTGCACAGCCCAGTGTCACCCCTTGTCACACATTCTTTCTGGGCCTGTGTTTTGTGCTGTGGGTTGTCCTAGGCATGCTGAGGAGAGAAGAGCAGAGAGCTGAGATACAGCATCTGGAGCTTTCCACGGGGAGCAGTGCAGTGCAGCCCCCCAGACAGGAATCACCTAGACAGTGACGGTGGTGATGGAAAGCCTACAGCTCCGTGACAAGACTAGAGGGGCTGCTGCGTTCGAAGGACTTAGAGGACCGGTTCTGATGTGGTGCTAGCTAGTAGGCTGTGGCCTTGGGGCAGGTCTGAGCCTCAGTTTTCCTGTTTCGGAAGTGGAGTTGATGGAGGCAGCCGTCTCACTGGCCTTGCAGCCCCCTGAGACACCTGGGGTGGCTCACGGAAGCCTGTATAAATTTTGGAATATTAAGCAGAGGCGGTCTTGGCCTGGGGAGTTCCTCACAGAGCAGAAGCAGAGAATGTGCCAGAAGAAGACCTTAAGTGAAGGGCTATGGGAGTGTCCCGGTGTCACTCCCAGCCAGGAGCCGGTACGGTGGGACTGAGACTGCTGTTTGTGCCATGTGAGCCCTAGGGAGAAGGCTGCTTGGGCAGCAAGGCTGCAGGGTCTGCACGAGGGGGCCTGGCTCTGAGGCCCAGCTCTGTGGGGGGCAGCCGGGTTCTTTCTGGAGGCACCGGGAAGATACGCTGACTCTTAGCCGTTGGCAGTGGCTTTTTTCCCCCTCGTACTTGGCTGCGGTGGGGTTCGGGCGTGGGGCCTACAGCTGTGGGGAGAAGGCTGCCTAGGGTGACCTCTTTTCCCAGGTCTTTGCTAGGGGTTCTCTGGCCCTGTCATTGGCCCCAGGGGCGTGTGGGTGTGCAGGCTGTGCCTGGTCGGCACATTTGTGAGTACATCCGTTTTTGTGTCCCCACCGGTTTGTGGCTTTGTCCAGAGTGGCAGACAACTTTGTATCAAGCTTAATGAATATTTGCTGCAGTTAAAAGGAATTTTTTTTAAAAAATGAGCACAGTCGAGTTGAATTGAATCGAGCCAAATTGAATACAGTGACAACCACAGACTCAGCAACGTAGAACCACGGGGCCAAAGGAGGAGGGCTCCCGAGCTCACAAGAGGGTGCCCCCAGGTGGCCACCCGTCCCTCCTCCTAGCCCCTCTGGTCAGGGCGGCACGGGCCTTGCAGAGGTCAGCAGGCCTCAGGCCTTGGGTCTCCCCTCCCTGGGTTCGGAGGCTGGGGGTTAGGTTCGCCCGTCGGGAGCAAGACCAGACCTGGCAGCCTCCGGCCCCGCCCGCTTCCGTGGCCGCCGGCCAGCGCAGGAGGACTCGGAGCTGCCGCGGGGCCTCCGGGCCTCCAGGGTGTGGGCTGCGGGCCCAAGGGGAGTGGTGCACGGCTGTCACTCTCCCCTCCTCTCTCTGCAGTACGACAACCTCCTGAGCCAGTTTGGCTGCATGCAAGTGTCCACGTCCTCGTCATCACACTGCCTGCCCGCCTCGGACGCAGGCCTGCCGCCAGCGGCGGGCAGCAACATCGAGCAGTACATCCATGACCTGGACACTAACTCTTTTGAGCTGGACCTCCAGTTTTCCCAAGACGAGAAGAGGCTCCTGCTGGAGAAGCAGGCCAGCGGCAATCCTTGGTAAGAGCTCGCAGGTGTAAGCCGCGCTCCACTGACCGGCGCGGGGCGCCCGGCCTTCGTCGCCGCTGCCTGCCGAGGCCCCCACCGCCTCACACCTCCCTCGCTGCCTTGCGTGCTCTGCAAACGAGGGCCCTCAAAGGGTCCAGCTTGAAACGGGTGTTTGGAGGTGTCGGGCCCGGGGATGAGTGGGTTTCAGCCTGTCGGGGCTGTAGCCCTTGCGGTTGAGCAGGCCAGGCCTGCCGTTGCCCGTGATCCGATGCTGTGGATTCGTGGCAGACTGGATGACCACTGCCCCCTTGTGAGGCGTGTGGGACATTCCAGAGTTTTAGCTATTGCAGATCGTCATTCGCGTGTCGCTTTTCCCACATGCCTGGGTATTTCTTAAAAGAGGAGCTCTGGGGTGGCAGACAGGGTGGCGGTGTGCACATGCATTGTGTCCACAGTACCCAGAACCCCCGTTTCCCAGCTCTCTTGCCTCGCCTTACGCGTTTGATGCTCTAAAAGTGGGCTCATGGCAACTTGCACTTGTATTGTTACTGAGGCAATCATCTTCTGTGTTCGTTGGCCATTTGTATTTATTTTTTGAGGTATTGTATGTCCTTTGGCTGTTTTTCTTCTTGTACATTTTCCATCTTTTCGAAATTGACTTCTGAGAGCCATAGACACGAAGAATATTTTTGTTGCCTGTTTCGCACACATTTTTCAGTTATCTTTGCATTATCTTTTCCAGTTACGTTGTGTGTATTTTTGAATAGAAGTTACAAATTCTTACAAAGTTACATGTGTCTGTTTTCATTTTGTTTTCCACCTTAGTCATGTTGAGAAGAGTGTCTGTACCCTGACATTTTCTTGATGTGTTTTTATGGTTTCACCTTTCACTCGGGCAGAGGGGAGTCCACCTTGGGGATGGGGTGGGGAGATGTGTAGGGGTAGGAGCGGGGATGGAGGGAGAAGGTGGGCGATCAGAGGGCTGGGCTGGGCCAGAGTGTGGAAGAGTGAGAAGGCAGGGCCCAGAGGGGAGCGCGTGGTGAAGCTGGGATTTTGTACCATTAGAAATTATCGTTTCTAGAAAAAGTGACGGTGATGTTGGCCAACCGGAATGCTCTACACTTCTCTGGAGTTTGTCTTTGCTCAGGTGGTATCGCTTAGGAGTGTGTGCTGAGCAGGGAGGAAGGGGCTTTGGTCCGAGCGGTGTGAGCACTGCCGGGCCGCGCACTCTCTGCACGCCTTCGTGCCGGCTTGTGCGGGAGCGTCCCGGGCCGTGCGTGCTGGGGTCCCTGACGAGGGCTCGCTCTGTTGCAGGCG
Organism: Herpailurus yagouaroundi; assembly: GCF_014898765.1. NCBI lineage: Eukaryota > Metazoa > Chordata > Mammalia > Carnivora > Felidae > Herpailurus > Herpailurus yagouaroundi. The sequence goes on along the minus strand of NW_024412453.1, from coordinate 17,605,573 downwards.
CGGGGTTACTCCCCAGAAAACTGTGTGTCTTTGCCTCTGGTGTTTCCTGAGGCTCTTCTGTCCAGGTTCTGGGCCCTGCCGAGGCCTCTTGCCGTGCCTCTCTTTGTTCAGGCTTCTCTTCCCTTTTGTCCAGGTTCAGGCCTATTTGGAATCTGGTGATGGCAGGAGCTTTGAGGCACCCTTTATTTGGCCAGCGCGAGATCTGTCAAAAACACTTCGTTCTTAGGAACCGTGGCTCCCCGTGTCGGTCGCGCAGGGCGTACCGCTAATTGTGTGATACCGCTGAGATGGTGTGCACTCTCTCCTTCCCGTTCTCTGTGAGCGGCCATTGCACTTCTTCAGGGGCCCCACGCTGTACGGTGATGTGGTTTCTGGACTGTGTGCTTTTTTTGTATTTTCTGAAGAAGTAGGTTTACAGTAGAAGTGCGTGCAGTTTTAGAAATTTAGTGAATTCTCAGTATTTCTACTGCGCTCTTAGTAGCTGTCTTCAGTTATACCTGTTGTCGTTACTGTAACTCCGTGCCATCCAATAAATCCTTGCTTTGAAATTGTAAAGTTTTCCCTGTGCCTACACAGACACCCGACAGGATCTGAGTACACTTTCCTGACTTTTTTTGCAATAAACTTTTAAAATTTGTGAAAAACATTTCTGAATTTTATCTGAAACTTTTCTTTTTCCATATTTAAATTTTTTTTAATGTTTATTTTATTTTTGAGAGACACCGAACATGAGCTGGGGGAGGGGCAGAGAAGGAGACACAGAATCCAAAGCAGGCTCCAGGCTCTGAGCCGTCAGCCCAGAGCCCGATGTGGGGCTTGAACTCACAAACCGTAAGATCGTGACCTAAGCCGAGTCAGATGCTTAGCTGACTGAGCCATCAGGCGCTCCTGAAACTATTATTTTAGATTCGGATGATGTAGTCTCAAATAAAAGGACGTTTATCACCTGTCTTCCACATTTAAGTAGGAATCATCGCCTCAAAAAGGGAGATGATCTGCTTTCTTGATCCATAGCAGCCCCACCTACGCCTGAAGGGACTGAAGAGGAGGCCCTGCCTATGAGAGAGGGAGCGGGCCGCCCGCGGAACCTGGGCCGGACTGCAGGAGCTACCGCGTACCCACGGGTGTCAGTACCTTCTGGGTCGTGTCTCTGAGCAGAATGTTTGGCATCCTGTCATGGCGCCAGTGAGGCTGCAGCCTCCGAGGCCCCTCATTCGGAGTTTTAACAGTAAAGGAATTTTGTGTTGTAATTTTACACAAGGAGCTCTTTCAGTGCCACACATTAATAAAAAGCCACTGTGTTGGGGCGCCTGGCTGGCTCAGTCGGTTGAGCATCCGACTTCGGCTCAGGTCATGATCTCACGGTCCGTGAGTTTGAGCCCCGCGTCGGGTTCTGTGTTGACAGCCCAGAGCCTGGAGCCTGTTTCAGATTCTGCGGCTCCGTCTCTCTCTGACCCTCCCCCATTCATGCTCTGTCTCTGTCTCTGTCTCTGTCTCTCTCTCTCTCTCTCTCTCTCTCTCTCTCAAAAACACATAAATATTAAAAAAAAAAAAAAAAAAAAAAGCCACTGTGGCTTCTTACAGAGAAGTCACGTTGTCCAGGCTGGAGAAGTGCATGTTTGTGAAAGCTCAGAGACCAACGAGCGTTGGGCCGTGGATGCTACTGGGTGACAGGTAAAGAGGCTTGGTGCCGCCACAGGCCGTGGCGCGACGGCTCGCTGGGTTAAAGAGATGGCTGCATCCCTCCTGGCGAGTTGTACTTTTGCCTCACGTGTGGATGAATCCCCAGATACTGCTTGTATTGCAAGCATAAGCCAAGCGTTGGCTTCGAGTCTGTGAGCCCAGATTCGCATATTTAGGAAGAGAAAAGCAAACTGTGATCCTTGCACATGGATGAAAACTAGACGCTCGCAGTTAATCCCACCGTTGTGTTGAATCTCTACTGCTTGGAAGCTGAAGTCCCACAGATTATCTGCACGTTTCTTGAGCTGAGCACCGCACCATCCTTCAGCTCCTTATTGATAACACTGGTTAATCCCCCAGCATTCAGGACACAGGGAAGACTCAGGAAGACTCCCTCGTCAGTGCCACACGTGCCCCTCACCGCCGTCGACACCAGAGGAGTCCTGGATAGATTTTCAGCATGGATTCAGTGAGATCTGCCACGCCAATCCAGTAACGCGGTTTGTATCCTTTTAGCTCGAAGACTTTGTAGACACCCTCAACTGCCATCCTAGGAGGTCTCTTCCAGTTTTCACCGTCATTGTCTGCTCCCATTTCTGGATTCGGTTCCCAGAGAGAAAAGTCTGCCACGTTCACTCCACACAGCCACACGAAGAGTTGCCACGTTCTCCCAGAATCCATCCGTGGCTGCTGCTGGGTTGAATGCCAGGTTTTCAGTTGGAAGATAGCAAAATCTCACGGAATCCAGATTACACCCACTTCCCGTCAAACGGTGTCCGGGTGGTCCGCTTAGTTTCCAGGTCACGTAGGAGAATACCCACTGGGTTGGAAACCACAATCACGACACAGCTTGACTGTAGGTGGAACGGTGGATTGGAAGGCGCTTATGCTCCTCTGGCCTAGACTGAGCCATCCCTCTCCCTCCTGCTGACAGACCCCTGCAGCCACCACCGCAAGCCCGGTCTCAGTGACCAGAGTCTTCTGTCGGCCACAGTCTCAGGTGTGTGAAGGAAGAAGCTCCCGTGTGGCAGACCCAGCGTTTCTCCTTTGAGTGCATCTTCCAAAACATCCCGACCAGGGCAAGTTGGTCAGCGAGAGACTCTCCCAGAGTGTTGACGGCACAGGCCGCTCCAACTTGGGCAACGCCCGCTGCCGTGATCTTACCGGTGGCGGTCCGGTTGTCCCCAGCGTCACCGCCGTGGCAGCGGAGAGACAGCCAGAAGAGCCGCGCAGAGGCGGCCGAGTCGGCGGCGTGCGGCGTGTCTTTCCGAGGGCGCAGGAGCTGCCCAGAGTGCCTCTTGTGACTCTTACTGTCTGTCCTGGAACTAACGCGTCGACAGGTGTGCCGGTGGTGCAGAGGCAGCGGTGGGTGAAACCACGGGTGCCAGGTCACGAATCCAGGCCGTGGCACCTAGCCGTGCGCAAGCGCCTGGGCTCTCTACAGCCAGCACGCGCTCATGGCGAGGGAAGAACCCCCCCTCACTTGTAACTAGTCATCACCGAACTCTCGCTTTGTTAGTCGTGTGCATAGCGCAGCGGGAAGTGTGCGGGAAACGTCTCTGCCGCCGACCCAGCTCTGAGCCGCCTCAGGCCGAGCCTTTGGCTGTTGGTTGGCGCTGGGAGTCGGACCCCCTCTCGTTCCGTGAAGACCGTTTTCACCACGGGGTTTTACTGGCAAACGATGGTCGTTCCAACTGGGCCATTTGGCCCTTTTTTCTGGGAGATGAGCGGCATGAGCCTGTCAAGACCGACAGCTGCCAGTGTTTGTTACCAGTGATAAAATCGGAATTAGAATTTTGGGAAACGTTATCTGTTTCTGTGAGCTTGCCATCTTCCCAGTGCTTCAAGCCTTTTTTTGAGGAGGTAAGTAGCGATGGTAATATGTTGAATTTGTCAGCACTGAGAAGGTCTCCGTCGTAACCCAGTGAACCACCGTCTTTCAGGTGAGTGCCTTGTGCCGCTGTAAAATCGCGTCAGGGCGGCAGAGCCGTTCAGAGCGCCAGGTGCCCCGATGAGCTGCAGGGTCCCAGGGCCCGAAACGCCCATTGCTGGGGACTCCACTTCCGCACGGCAGCGGACCTGGCAGGAGCCGCACTGGCCGAGCGGAGGCGGAGGCAGGCCGGAGCCCCCCGGCTCTCGATGTGACGCCACGTGCTAACGAGGTTTGTCAAATGTGCAGCAGGCTCATGCTTCGCGTTAATTATCTTCGTTTTGGAAAAAAGTTACTCTCGAATAAAAATGGTGTTTATGTTAGTATGTGATGGGTTTATTTTTGTATCTTACGAATTAAATAAATATTTGAAAATGTTTCTGTCTTAATTTCTCCTACATAAATATCAGTGGCTAAAACCCATATAAAGGACGTCTCTTCGGGATCTTCTGTAAAGTTTGAGGGTATAAAGGGGTCCCGAGAGCTAGTGTTGTAGAGCCAGCTGGCCACGGTCACTCGTTCCTCCGTCACCTGTGTCAAAGCCCAGTGTGGGAGCCTTCCTGAGGTGGTCAGGAGAGCCACGTCGGGGTTCTGGTGGTCCTGCTTGGCTCTCCTGGGTGCGACCGTGCACTGAAATGGCTCAGGCTTGCTTGTGGCCTCAGGCTTGCATCCTCAAAAATGATCTTTTCGGGGTAGAGGGGGTGCTGCTGGGCTAGTGTGAGGAGGAGAGAACCGTGGCTGTGGAATCAGGAAGGAGCGTCTTAACCCCGTCACCCTTCGAGAAACGAGCATCCGTGTGTGTGGAGCAGGGCTGAGGTGAAGCCCCGCCTGCCTGCCGACCGCGCTCCGAGAGTCCCGGGCTCTGGGGTGCAGGGGCACGTGCCGCTGGCCAGAGAGGGGAAAGGTGCCTCATGCAGGAGTTGGGGGTGCCTTTTTGGGGGAGCAGGAATTGACTTTTGGAAGGAAAAAACTCAAAGCGATGCCTTAAGTACTTAAACTTTTCAAAGGAGATCCCCAGCAGCCTGTTGTAAGCCTGGGTGAGCGCGCTGCGCGACTGGGTTGTGGCACTTGTGCTCGTAATGGAGCTTCGGACCCTCTGCGTCCTGCCTCGGGTTCATTTCAGTGCAGCCACTGGGTCCAGTCGGCCAGCGCCAGCTGTCACCCCGGGCCATGTGGCTCCATGCCTCCTGCTTGCACACGTGTGGCAGGGAAGGTGCGTGCTGGTCCGCGCAGTCGGGCGGGGCCCATCCATGGGGTGTGTCCGTGGGGTCCTCACCACGGGGATGAGGAAGGGGCTTCCCTACAGTGCCACAGAGTTCTGTGGCTGAGCCGGTGCCGTGACTTCAGTTTCACTGGTGCAGAAACACCATTGGGGACGTTTGTGCTCCTGCTCCTTGTCTTTCTTTACTTCCTGAGGGCCGGTAGCCGGGAGTGGGCTCCCCTCTCAGTACACAATTTGCAGATTGTCGTTTGGCGGGCCTTGAGTTCAGGGCCATAGGCACCGGTGCCATGCGGGAGCGTCCCTTTCCAGAGTTGTCTCGGGGCGCTCGCACACATGCCAGGGCACCCCAGCAGGGCATGTGAGAAGGGGAGCTTTTGGTTTATTTAGGGCCGTTGAGAATGTGGCGAGGTCACTTTCTCTCTCTCGGAATTTCTAGCTTGTGTCCTTTGCTCAGTTTTCTGTTGAGCTTTGAGCCTTTCCTGCCACTTTGTGCTCTGTGCGGTGCACGTGCTGACCCTGGTTTGCGGAAGGTTTCTCCATCTGGTCTCCTTGTTCACGTTGGTTGGTGTGCATTCAGAGGTGCTTTCTGTGCTCGCCTGGTCCTGGCCGCTACTGACAAGGTAACTCCTCCTTGCAGGCCCTTCCTTCCCTGCTCTTCCCTTGGCAGGAGCTGGATCGCTTTGGGGCTTCTGGTGACCTGGGATCAGAGTTAACTGACCTCGACAAGAATCTTCCCTAGTTTCTCAAGCTCGGGGAAAACCAGAATATTTTATTGTCTCATGATGACCCACATGAGGCTGCGAAGATGCCGTGAGGCCATGTCTTTCCTTCTTTCCTGCTCGTCTTCCCTGGTGCCTTGGCGCCCTCGGCCCAGTGCCCTTGCGGCCCGGCTGCCCGGAGGGCTTGGCGGTGGGATCCTTCACAAGCCTGGGCTGAATTTGAGCTCCCCTCCGCATCCAGTGTAATTTAATTCAAGTCTCCCCGTATTATTTGTGGTCCTGAATGTCACATCCAGTTGCTCTGTGTTGGGGCTTGTTGACTAGAAGAGGCTTTCTGTTTGATGCGTGTATTTCCGTGCTGCAGGAGATCATTATATCTCCTCTTCCAAGTCTTGTTTTTGTTTGTTGGCTTTGTTTTTAAGTACTTTGAGAGGGAGGTACTGCGCTTTTCCTCATAGACCAGTTTTTTCGTTAAAATTTTGCTTAGTTTTACAAGTCCACATGCTGCTACGTCCCCTTAGATGTAGTCTGGGGCCACAGTGGGCTCTGGAGCAGGCACTGGTGTGGTTGGGTTAGTCTGGGGGCACTTCTCAGGCCCAGTTGAGCCTGGTGGGAGAATACTGGTCTGCCAGCTTGGCTGGCCTCGGACACATACTAGGTGTCCCGTGTGCGCCCCGGCTCAGGTACAGAATGGTAAAACTGTCAGTGTTTGAAGTAACAGTTGTTTTATGCCTTTTCAAACATAAAACGCTATGTTCTCCAGTAGGTCCCCCAGACCAAGAATTTCCGTAAAGTCACACACAACAGAAACCGGCAACTGTTCACTTTAACCAAGAGAGATAACCTTTAAACATTAACACGACATCTTTGAAACTCCCAGGAGTCAAAGTGAAGCATACTTGCTAATAATGTGTGTTAAGTTAAAGTCATGTTTCTTGCTTTCTCTTCCAAATTCCTGCTGTATTTGGGTTAGGAGTGCTTTGTTACTATGGTAGGAACAGCAGTAAGTTGTTTTTTTTTTTTTAAGGTTTCTTTTTTAAGAGAGACAGAGCGCGCGCGCGTGTGAGCACACACACGCTCGTGCGCACACTTGAGTGGGAGAGGGGCGAAGAAAGAGAGGGACAAAGGTTCGAAGAAGGCTCTGTGCTGACAGCAGAGAGCCCGATGTGGGGGTCAAACTCAGGAACCGTGAGATCGTGACGTGAGCTGAAGTCGGATGCTTACTTGAGGCCCCTCCCCCCCGCCCCCCCCAGGCGCCCCTACCAGTAAGATGTTCTCAGACAGAGTCCAGCACTTTAATTTTAGGGATTTGTGATTCTCAGCTACTCGGTGGTTTCTGAGTATCCAGTCGGGGGTCCCAGCTTGGGCAGGGAACACGTGGCCAGCAGTCAGTATCCCGAGGTTGACTCTCAGCAGCCTCCACCCTTCTGGGGGCCTCTGTTCGCCTCAGCTTTGTTCACATTAAAGAGGACGTGTGTCACCGTACGGGTCTGCAGCGCCGCCTCGCCGCCACCTGTCTGCTGCTGCGCGAATACCGCTGTGCAAGAGTTAGCAGCAGGCCACCGTGCTGGCAGGAGTGGATGCTGGCCCGCTTGCACGGTGCGTCGCACTTGGGCCTCACGAGTCACCGGAGCGAGTTGGGGCTGTGAGGAGGCTTGAGCAAAGCTCGCAGATGCCCTCGGGAAGTTCATTTTGAGCGGAGTTGGGAGAATTTCCGTCCCTGACTCATGGCAAGCGTCTCATTCTTGCTTTCTTCCTTTCATAGGCACCAGTTTGTAGAAAATAACTTGATACTAAAGATGGGTCCGGTAGATAAGCGAAAGGTAAGTCTGACTCCCGCCGCACCACCGGCTGCCTGTCTCCCTGTCTGCTCTTGGTCGGGGCCTGGCCTCCTTCGGTTGCACACGGCGTCCTTGGTCTTGGTTCCCTTTCTCGAAAAGAGCATTTCTAGATTTGATGGCTAAGGAAGACTCAGCCACTCAGCGGAAGCCGTTTGAAACCACACAGGAAGGCTGTGGTAAAATAGAAATACAACCTCTCGTTTCGGGCTCAGGACCGGGGTTTTCATATCCTCACGAGTTGTCTATTTTTTCATTAGAATTGTTTTTCCAAGTTGTTATTTATTTGTGACCTTGTTATGGATTAATTAAATGGATTGTGTCAAAAATATCAGACCCCACCAACATTCTCCCATCTGCCGACACGGGCCCTTCTTGAGGTCAGGCTCCCAGTCTCCGTTCCTGGCTGTGCCGGAGACACCGCCCGGTGCGGTGTAGCAGATAGGGGTTCCGTCAGGAACGCGGGGCCTTGCGGTGATGGTGGGCCAGCAGAGTCGGCTCGTCTTCGCCTGCCCGTGCTGCCGCTGCCCCGGCCCGGTGGGGCAGCCACGGGGGGGGTGGGGGGGGTGGGGGCGGCACGCCCAGTGAGGATGTTGGGATCCAGCTCCAGAAGGCCAGGCAGGCTGGGCACTCAATTCCTCCTGCGCCTGTGTGACACGAGAGGCCGATCCGTGGTGGGGAGGCTGTGTCTTGAGTGCGTGGGCGGGTGGTGGGCAGTGGGCCCGGTGCCCGGAGCTGCTTTCACGGCCTGGCCTCAGGGGCAGCGGTATGTGCCACCTCCTCCCTGAGGTGTCACTGCGGGGCCCTGACAAGCAGCCTCTTTTCATTTTGCATCAGGGCTTGTTTGCACGACGACGACAGCTACTGCTCACAGAAGGGCCACACTTGTATTATGTGGATCCTGTCAACAAAGTCCTGAAGGGCGAAATTCCGTGGTCACAAGAACTCCGACCAGAGGCCAAGAACTTTAAAACCTTCTTTGTCCACACGGTGAGTTTGTCTCTCTGGGTTCTCCTTTGAGGGGCTGGTGTTTCTCCCTTTCCTGTGTCCCGGGGGCCCCATGTTCTCGGCTCAGCCCTGAGCTGGGCCAGCTTGTCTTTGTAAGGGGTCTGTGACCCTTCCTGCAGAGGTGAGGGCTGCACATATGGGAAGGAAAACCCCACATGCTCGCGTGCTTCCACCGGCATTGGCAGTGGCTGTAGCGGGACGACGGTCTCCTGCTCTCTCTCACGACAGGTCGAGGTGCTGGTCTTGGCGGGATTCCCTCGGGTTCATTAAATCGGTTTTGTCTCCACAGCCGAACAGAACGTATTACCTGATGGACCCGAGTGGGAATGCTCACAAATGGTGCAAAAAGATCCAGGAAGTGTGGAGACACAGGTACCAGAGCCACCCGGACGCCGCCGTGCAGTGACACGTCCGAGGCTGCTGCCCTCGCTGCCAGGACACGTGCCCCAGCGCGGCTCGCCGCCATCGGGACGCTTCCAGACCACCTGCCAGCCATCTCAAGGGGGACGCAGACGGCGGAACCTTGCAGCTTTTTTATTTAAAAGAAAAGAAGAAAAAAATACCCAACCACACAAAGAACAAAACCAATAACGAAAAGGAATTCAGGGTCGCTTTGCTTGCTCTCTGTGCTCTGTGGAGGCTCCCCAAGCTCTCCTCGCCACGGGGACCCGGCACCGTGCACGTCTGCCTGATTCCCTCCCGGGCGAGTGGAACAGACTCGAGTCACCAGCTCTGCACCACACGCCCTGGTCACCTGTGGCCGAGGGGACGGGGTGTGTGTCTGGGCTCTTTCCGCCCCGAGGCTGTCGCAGAACCCTTTCGGCAGGGAGCCGTATACCCTCCGCCGGAAGTTGGCCTTGGTCTTTGCGGGCTGGGAGTGTTCTTGGCTTTGGTCCGCGTGCTCCCTTTCTTACGTCCCTACTTGATGCCCCCTGTGCCCCAGCAGGGCCCCTTGCTTGCCTTCTCACGCAGCTCTGGCTGTGAGATTTCTGTGGCTGTGAGTGCTCGCTCTGTGGGCTGCGTGTGGCGGGCAGGCTCCAGGTGGTGAGACGTGGCCCAGGCCGTCGGGGTGAGATGCTGAGGTTGGAGGGTGCCAGCGGGGTGTTCCGACCGAACAGCCTTCCAGGCGGTGTGGCCCTGTGGGGCTGGAAACCAGGCCGGTGCCCGGAAAGAGCACTGGCAGAAGCGGGCACCCGGCCGCACCAGGAGTTAGGGCTCCGTCCTGCTCCGTGTGAGGCCACAGGGCAGATGTAGGGAGGCACCGCTCGGTGAGCTCCTCCCGAGAGTTTTTTCAGAGGGCGAGCTTTGCAGGCCTCCCCCTGGTCGGTTCGGTAGGGCCGAGAGACTCCGGGCGCCAGAGGCTCCCGGCTGCCACATGCACCCTTTCCGTCGCGATCGAACGTTCTCCTGGCGAAACTCTGAGCGCTTGCACTTCTCGGTGGCGAGGGTCTAAAAGCCGCCTCGTGCTGCCAGGTCATCTGGTCCCCATCAAGATGTGGACCTTGCCTGGAAGAAAACGTTCGCCTTGCACGAGGGGTAGGAGCGCCACACTGGGGCCTGAGCATCCCGCCTGCTCGCTCCCTGGTTTCAGGCTTCTTCCTTGTGTTCCTTAGAGGCAGCAGGAAGCTGTACGCCATGGGGGGGTCCAGGATTTACCGGTCCTTTGATTTTCTTTGCTGCCAGTCCCTGGGCAGAGAATGCCTGTTGGCCTGGTGGTCACTGCTCTGCATTTCTCTCCCTGCTCAGGTTGTCCCTGGAGGGCAATCATCAGTCCCCTGTTGGAGAGGGGGAGGCCCCTCTGCTTGCAGGCTGCTCACAGACACACCTCTGTCCCCAGGGGATGAAGGTGTCCTTTAGGCTTTCAGGAAGGCACCAGTGGAAGGCTCCCGTGGAAAAGATCCACCACCGTCCCCCGCCACCCATTTCCCCCTCGACCCTCCGCCTATCTGGAGCAAAAACATCCGCTGCCCTGTGTTGACAAGCGGTCCAAATCCAGAGAAAAGAGGTTCTTCTCAAACTGGTTAGCCCGGGAGGAGTGCGTGGCTGTGGCGGTCGCGCCTCAGGGCATCGCAGGAGGTGGGGGGCGGGTGGTGGTTGGGAGCAGAGACGCTGCCAGGTTTGCCGATGGCTTCCCCCCGGGCTGCGTGCGCTGCTCTGCACTAGAGCCGAGCCTTACGTGAGCAAGCAAGTGCGCGTGCGCCTAGGTGGGTGGCAAGGTGTCGGGCGTGCTTGCCCTTGGGGTGCCGCAGGGAGCAGGACCCTGCTCTGGGCTGGAGTCGTAGGTCAACCTCCTGTCGTCCTCTTTCTTGCTTGTGAAAAAGCTTACCTGTGTTCACCTGCTTTTGAGAAAGTCCGTCTCACTTGGCCCTTTCAGGAAGTCCGTTTGCAGCTTTTTCCCCATATCGACAACTTAACTTTGTCAGCACACAGCTTCTGTGGCTGTGCCGTTAAGAGAGTTAGGGGCCTGCTCCTGCACAGCATCCTGGGATCTGGTTACAGGGACCCGAGCAGAGCCGGTATTGGGCTTTCCCAAGAGCACTCAGCTGGGCTGCTCTGGGAGAGACGCATCGGCCGTTGCCTTCTTCTCCCTGGTTGGTGCCACTACCTCCCGGGCTAACCCCTCAAGCTCCATCTTAACCTCCAAAACCAGAGAACGAGGGGTTCGGGGTCGAGCTCGCAGCTGACAGAGTTGAAGTGACTGCCCTTGCCTGAGCCAGTGACAGCTGAGCCCTTCCCTATAGGCTACGTTTCTCCTCTCACTCAGAGCCTTCTCCTCCCCCTCCCCCCCCCCTTTTTTAAGGCCTATACTTCCTCTTTTCCTACCCTGTGCTTACTCATGTTAGCTTTAGTTTTATCCAGCTTGTCCTTAGAGCTCCTGTCCCGGCATGCAGGTGCCTTACATTCTAAGATGTGGACGTAACTGTTAGTCTAGTACGTACACAGACATACACGGAAATGCAAATGATGTACCTAAGGCGAGAAAGAAAATGCCCTCTTTGATGGATCCAGGAGCCGTGTGTCCCGCTGCGAGAGGGCAAGGGGAGGGCAAGGGGAAGTGTAAGTGCCAAACCGAAGAGCCGCCAAGCAGAGCCCGCCCTGCCCGCACCCTGTGGCCTCGCTGGCATGGAGGGGAGGGAGCGGGGCTGTGGTCTGCGTGGGCTTGTACAGCCCGCTGTCCTTGTCCCTCTCTGGGCACTCCAGGAAGCCAGGTTTGGGTGCACTTGTCTCTTGCTCTCTTTGTGTGGACTTCACCAGGAGAGCGGGTGGTGGGTGGTGGTAGCCTGCAGCCCCGTCGGGTGCACAGAGCCCCACCTGGTGAATGGCACTGCATTGCACCTGCGCTTCTGAACCTTGGCTCTCAGGAGTTTGTTGCAGACCTGCTCGGGAAAGATGCCTGTCACGGTCACGCCAGAGCTCACGGCACCCGCACCTGCTCCGGCCCCCGGAGGCCACGCTGTGGTATTTGTGGCCCATACGCGCCCAGGGCCGCGTGTTGTCACAGGGGCTCCAGGTGATTCTGTACTCTATTAAAACATTTGTTTTCTGGAAAAAAAAAAAAAAAAATCAACCGTAGGCTTACCAACCCAGAAAAGACCACTGTGAACGTTCTGGTGTATAGCCCACCTTCTCCCCTCCCCCCATGCACACATTTGTTTTCTTTTTAAACTAAACTGGGAACATAAAACACTGTTCTGCATTCAGCTTTTTTCACTTGATAATTTATCTTAAGCATTTCTCCATGTCATGAGCAATGATTAAAAAAACATTGTTTTCAGTGATTGTAGAGCTTAATGGTTATACATTTTATCATAATTTATCTAACCATTTCCCTGTTGTAAAACACTTAGATGGTTTTTGGTTTTTCACTATTTAAATAATGCTGTGATGAATATCTTCCTGAATCTTTGATTTTGACTCTGATCTCCCCCTTCCCCCCCATTCCTAGAAGTCATGTTTTTGGGTTAAGGAGTTTGTTTTAAAGGTGGTTTTTTAGTCCTTCCTCCGTCTTCATCTGATGCTTAGATGCTCAGAGTTCAGTGCAGAGCCTCCTCGGTTGTGTCCTGAGGATTCTGAACAAATCAGTTTCTGGTAAGGGGTGTGTTCCAAAGAAGGTTTTAGTAAGACTGCTCTTTTCTTTTTATAATGCTAAAATGACGTCCTTATTTAGGTCCATTCGTGGCAGATTTTTTCAAAAGCTAATTTCCTTATTTTCATTGAAGACTCTGGTTATGCTTGCATGTTAGTTACCGTCCCGTCCCCGCTGCTGCGGCTGTCCAGTGCTCCGTGATCTCGTCAGAAGCTCGCGCTTTGTGTCCACAATGGTACTGAATGTGCATCTGCACAGTCAGCTGAGAGGAAAAGTGTTGAACTGACCTTGCCACATGCTTACTGGATGATTTGTAGTCAGGTTCGTACACTCAGTACATTGGGCCGTTCGGAATCAGTAAAAGAGCAAATTCTCTACTTGAAAGAGACCACGTAGACAGTTGGGTTTTGCAGAGGTCTCCTTGCCCTCGTTCTCTCCAAACGGTGGGACTCAGTAAGAAGGTCTTAGCGGTTCAGTAGCGTGCAGCGGCTAGGCCTTTTCACTGTGGAATGTGATTGTCCTGGCCGACATGGTTTAAGGACCTCTCACACTGTTTCAGGTTGTCTGCTGGCCATCGAGTCCACACCACCCAATTTGGTTTCATTCTTGATTTCTCCACTTCAGTTTGGGGTCCACTGATTCTGAGGAGAGGCGCATGAGAGATTTTTTAGGTGCCATGGTCAGTGCTGCTTGAGTCTGCCAGAGATTATGGCTGGATTGTGCAGAATGAGATTCCCTGCCCTCCTCTGACACCCCAAGTCCCCTGTGCCCTGGCCGGTCCACAGACTGGGTGCTCACCGCCCGGTCCGCGGAGGCTGCAGCTGCCGAGAAGAGGTGTAGAGTATGGTGAGGGCACTGTTCTCCGAGATGTTGCCACATAGGTCTTTCCACATTGTTTCATCTCACCCGGAGCTAAAGTGAACTGACGGGGACTCATGTGGCCCTTCCCTCTCAGGCAGCCTCTGTGACAGGTGCCTTCAATCAGGGCGGGAGTCACTCCCAGAGCCTCTGAGGGGCGCAGGCTGCTGGTCCAAGATTGCAGAGTTGTGAATCAGGCTGCCTGTGGAGAACTGGTCTGGGGAAGAAGCTGTTCCAGGAAAGAGCAGTCCTATCTGTAGCTGAGACAGCTGTGATGGGCAACTGACCGTGCCTACCCGTATACCTGAATTTTCCACAGAACCCATTTCTTCAAATACGAAGAAACACCAAACTTCACGTACAGAGAACTTTTTACAGAAGGCAGACCTTTTTTTGTGTGCGTGATCCATCCTCGTCTAACCCATCTGGCAGAATGACTTACGAAAAGGGGTCATTTTGCCGGTGAAAAGCCTCTTTATCGTTATCAGAAGTTTGATTGGACATTGACAAAAATTTTTGCGGTTTTTAGAGCTGCTGTAGCTGTTCCTTAACACAAAATAGGATGAATCAGTAAGTAGTATGTTAGCTGTCTTTCAGGTTGGTGGCAGTCAGTTAGGACATGTATAAAATTCTCTACCTGGTCTGTAGCTGTAACTGTGATGTACAGGCAAAGCAAAAATTTAAAACTTATGAAAACAAATAATGCAATGATATTAGAATATACACTTTTGTATTTTTATTCTTATATAAGGTTATTTGCTGGCTATTGTTGGCCTCTAGTTCAGTCTGTGTTATTTAAAATCTAATATATGAATTATTTGGATTGAATTCATGTTCGGGGCCACGTTGTTGTATGTATTGATGTACAGCCTTGAATGTGAATAATTATTGTAAACTATATTTTACAACTTTTTTTCTGGCTTTATTATATAAATTTTCTATTTGGTCAATGATTTAATCATATAATTTAATGAATCTGTTTCTTCTCTTTTTTTTCAAATATTTGTGCTGTAGACGTAGTTACTGGATGATGAATTTTCCACGTATGCTCGGTAGTCTTGTAATAAAAAAGCATGTAGAGTGTAGACGCTCGCTGACGTAACTCTTCTCTGATGGGGGCGCGGGTCCGGCGCGGGCGTCACCAGAATTCCGGGCCCGGAACCCGGCGGCGGCCGCACGCCGCACGCGCGGGGCGGAGGCCGGCGAGCCCCTCGAGCCCGAGGCCCAGCTCCGGCCGGAAGGGGGCTCGGCCGGCCGCTTTTCCGGACCGGAACTTCCGCCCGCCGCGTGACACAAGGGCGGGCGCTTTACGAGGGCGGACCCATGGGCGGGACAGAGTTCGGAGGACGGTATTAAAGACTGGACGCTTCCGGTAGACGGCAGCTGTGGCGGGGCTTGCTGGGATCATGGCGGAGAATCACTGCGAGCTGCTGCCGCCGGCCCCGGGCGGCCTCGGGGCGGGGCTGGGGGCTGGCCTGTGCCGCCGCTGCAGCGCGGGGCTCGGCGCCCTGGCCCAGCGCCCCGGCAGCGTGTCCAAGTGGGTCCGGCTCAACGTCGGCGGCACCTACTTCCTCACCACCCGGCAGACGCTGTGCCGGGACCCGAAGTCCTTCCTGTACCGTTTGTGCCAGGCCGACCCCGACCTGGACTCGGACAAGGTGAGGGCCGCGCGGGCCAGCCCTGGCAGCGGCCCGCCGCACACCCCCTGCCCGCGCTGAGGAGACGCGCCTCGGGTTTCCAGCCCCGCGCGCCCCTTGTCACCCGCCCGGCCCGAGGGCACCCGACCCCCCCCCCCCCCCCGCCCTGGGCCGGGGGAGGAGAGGACGGCGCCCTGTCGCCCACCGCCCTCCGGGTTTCCCAGCCGGCCCACCTCGGGCGCCTCTCTCTCGCCTTCTCTTCGGCGGAGGTTTCCCAGACCCCGGACCGTGCCGTGGACCTACTTTCTTTCCCCCTCTGGGTTCTTTTGCCCCTGGTGTGTGAACTTCTCTTCTGTGTCTTCGTGTACTAACTGGCTCTGGAATCGAAGGACCCTGGCGTCTTCTAATCTTTTCTCATTCCAGACGCTTGACTTAACGTTGGCGTGGGGGGGCGGGGGTGGGGGTGTTGACACGGGTGACCTGCCTTTCCCGGTGACTTGCATTTAGAGAGTTGGCGCTCCCTCGTTTACGGCCACAACGTGCACCCACTCAACACTGAGAAGGTGCCGCCCGTCGAATAATTTTTCACAGAAAATGTTGCTCGTGGTAAGGGGTGGCGAGGAGGGACTAGGTAGGAATTTTTTTGTTTTCCCGTCCGCTTTTCCCCTGCTCTTCCGAAAGGATAGGAGCTTCTAGGTTTGCAGCGTGCCTTTCGTCTCCGCAAGCGTTCGTACTCCTTCCTGTGCAGACGACACAGAAGCTATACTATCACCTCTGAAAGTCTTGTGTGGCCGAGGAAGAGCTTCTCAGGAGCTGTCTGGATTGAAACTCCGAAAAGGCCCTGTTGTAAGAATAATTGTTACCTGCGTTTATCCCAGGCAGCTCACATCCTTCTAACTTTGCTGGGTCTTTTCAGTTGAGCCTGCATAATTGCACTTGGCTTTGTGCCTCGCCAGCTCAACGTTTGCCAGGCCCAAGTCTTCCCAGAAGGACTCAGATCCCTTTTCAGGTTCAAGAAGGCTGCCAGAGACCATCCTTGGTGTGGCATGACCTTACCATCAGGAAACAAGAGCTCCTGAGTTACCACCACACCACTTGTCGTTGGTAGAAATCGGGGTTGGAGTTGCTGGCAGTCTAGTCTCCCTTGTCACCACCCCCAGCGGTTTCCATTGCTTATTTGACCGAGCTCTCCACTCTCAGAGAATTGACCTCCCAGAAAATGACAGTCATCTCCAGGGTAGAAATAGCCTTTTGTTTGCTGTGATTTTCCTTTTATAGCGTGGGTGTATGTCTTACTGTGTTGTTTTTTTTGTTTGTTTTTTTTTTTAAAAACAGTGGGTCACAGTGGCCATTCACTTGCATTTCTACTCGAGAGTTCCTGTTTTGTGTATTGAATCAGATTTGAAATTGCTCTTGTCCCCTGGGTTTTTTTCTTTTTCTTTTCTTTCTTTTCTTTTCGGAGGCAAAGTCTCTCTATTCACTAATACAATTAAGACCCAATTAACGATAGCTTGCACGGTTAAGCCAACCCATCCCTTTATTTTGCTGTCTCAAGACTGCTTAAAAAATTATGCATGACTCTAATAATCGTCCTTTGGGGGAGGTAATTAATGTAGCAGCGTATATCCATGTTGCTTTCTGTCATCATCATCCACTTAACCACATCTCACTTCCAAATTGTAACACCGAAATTTAGAACATGAAGCGGCAGATTCAGATTTTGTCTCACAGAGGAGTTGTTAGTAAATAAGGGTTAGTTTTTGTCACGGATGATGGGAATTTGCCAGAAGGAGTAGTGTCAATTCACACCGGTCACGGTGGTAGAGTACCTTTACTTCAAAGAGAAGAAAATGTGTAAGATACTGGGTCCTCTCAGTTTTTCCCCTCTTGGTTCCGATGAAAGAATGCCTCCCCTATTTGCTCCCGGATGCTTAGACTCTGAGCGAGGATACAGAGGATGAGGGCGGAGGGGAAGGGTGTTTGGAGAAGTGGGATGCCAGTGATTCCATGATGAACGAGGAACAGGATGTTGATGCACGTGTCAAAGCCTCGAAGCCCTCAGCCAGTAGTTAAAACGAATGAAAACATACCTGGCAGATATCCCTAGGACTGGACGTCAGCACAGACCTGGTGGAAGATTCCAGCTGGGCGTCTGACTAGTGTTGATCGAGCTCCTGGGCTCCAGCAAGCTGGTGTGTGGCTAGGGGTTGGGTGGGGAGACTTGAAGGGCAGTTGTTCCAAGAAATGGGAGACCAGGAACCTTTCAGGAACCCATGGGTTTGGAGTTCACTGGGAGAGTGCCTGGAGGTTGGAAGCCGTGTGGGAGATGTGGACCAAGGGTGGACAGACAGGTTGTCTTCTGAAGATGTGGACAGACAGGTTGTTGGGGAGAGTGGGGGGCGGGGCTGCGACCGGTCCCCCTCCCCCCGAATCCATGTTCCCTGTCTCAGGACTGAGCCTGGGACCACCGCCCACCCTTTCGGAACTCCAGACCCTTACCCTCTTGTCTCATGTTCTGACTCTGGGCCCACTGCTGCCGTGCCGTTTTCTTTACGGACAGCCCAAGCACGAATTCTCACTTCCTCCTGGGGTTTCCTCCGGCGGGGCTGTGTCTGGGGTGTTCATTTCAGTATGTGCTCTGCTGTCCTGGGCCATCTTTCTCCCAGGCTCCTGTAAGGGGCAGGGCAGGCGTGATTCTTCTTCCCGGAAGTGCTTTGTAAATACTTGACGTGTGATTCATTTGGGTTAAGTCTCTTTGTATTCCGTGGTACCTGGCCTATTAGACATTCTTGAAAACAGGTTAGAGTTTGTTTAGAGCTGAATCAGCCCCTGTTTCAGTGTGGAGATGCTTTAGGAGTTAAAAGGGAAACAGGAAATACTGCTACTTGGTGGTTTGAAACCACTCAGATTAAGTAGGATTTGAGGTGGGTTCAGTGTCTGCTGCCGAGCCAGGCCCGCCCGGAGAAAACATGAGCTTTTGTCCTTCGACGGGGCCATTGTCCTGGCTCCGGGGTTGCAGATGCTGTGGCGTCAGATGGGTTTTGGAGGGGTGGGGCTTGTCACAGTGCTTCCGACGACATGTCACTCGCAGTTCTTTGCCTGTGCTCACTCCGGGTAGACTCGGTGTTGGCAAGAGTTTCAGACAGAGTTTCGGTTGGAAATATAGTGGAAGGGATTTTACAGACAGGGTGAAGTGACGGGGGTGTGGGTGGAGGTACGAACTCTTAAGTCGCTTGGCAAGAGCAGTGGGGATTCCTCAGAGTGGAAAGAGCAGATTATGTTCCGTGTAACCAACTCCGAGGCGAAAGGCTAACTCCCCAAATTTTTAAGACCGTCCCGGGCACTGGTGACAGCTGTGTCGTCCTGAGGCCCTGAGTGGGTGTCCTGAGACTTGGGTACGTTGCATTTCACGCTTTGGTTGAGGATGTGGCTCTGAGCGTGTTCTTAGCCCCGACCGCGTGCCGTGGCTGGTCTGGGACCCGAGCGAGAGGGGCCCCCCTTGAGCTGGGAGCAGCCTCTCCCCTCCCCCAGGGGAGGTGCTTGCTGGTGGTGCCCACATTTCCTCTTCACAGGGCACCTGATCGGATGGCCCTCGGACCTGGACCAGCCCGTGAGCCCAGGCCGGAGAGCCCTGAGAAAGGACTTGCCTTGCCAGCACCTGAGGTTGTCCCCGCTGTCAGCCTACGAAGGGCAGCCCAGGAGGAAACGCTTGGCCCTCCGGAGCGCTTCCTCTTTCTGCACATGCAGCCTGTCGTTGCTCCTGCCTAGCAGGACGGTGACGAGTTTGCTTTAAAGCAGTGGTTAAAAAACTACCCTCCATCAGGTGTCTTGCCTGATTTTGCAAATCGAGTTTTATGGGAACGCCGAGGTGCCCGTTTGCGCGTCGTCTGTGGCTGCTCTCGGCTGTGAGTGGGCGCTCGCCGCTCCCTTCCAGGACGCTCCGGGCCAACAGTGTTTAAAGTCCATTAAAGGAGCTGACTGCGCACTAGGGGACGTTTGTACATGGCCAGGGTGCTCCACCCATGCTGCAGAGCATCTCGGTATGGAGCTAGGGAGACGGAGCGTCTTCTCTGGTGGCAGAAGTAGACTGGGGACTCGGGCCTGACTTTGACTTTGGACACACCGTAACCCGCTGTGTGGCCTTGGGGTAAGCTGGTACACCTCTCTGAGCCTGAGTTGTGGAGGAGCCTTATGAGTTCAGGAGGAGGGTGTAGGTCACAGCACCTCCACCCAGCGCCTGTGCGGGCTCCTTGCAGTAGACGGAGAGCACCGGTGGCAGTCTTAACTGTTCGCCTGGTTTTCAGAAAGAACCCTTTTCCCTCCCCTTCAGAACTTGTTTTGTTACCGCTTGTTTCTTATGTATACTCTTGGAACCACCGCAAGCCTCGGCCGGCCTCCCAGGGCAGTGTGTGGGAGCCTGGCCCTCCTGCTGCCCCTGCTCCCCACCCCAGAGCTCCTGGCCGATCTTAGGACAGGCCCCAGAGGGCGGCTTCCCAGTTCCACCAGTGCCATGGGGGAGGAACACAGCTTCCTGGGCAGCTACTGAGTTTTCTTGCAAGAAATTTGAGGTCTTTGAGCCTGGAGAGCGCAGCTCCAGGGTTCAGGTACCATCCAACCCAATGAATGAAATGGGCTTGAGGCATCCAAGTGTGGGTGCGACACGAGTGTCTCTTCCCGTCGTCCACATTCCGGTGGGTTCTCGTTTCCTCAGCAGCTGGGCTTCCAGGATCTTTGCAAGTCAGGGTTGGGTGGCAGCAGTCCTGGAGCGGATGAGCTGGACCAGCTCCAGCGCATAGGCGGAGGTAGGAGTTGTGAAACAGGCAAGGGAGAGGCAGGCAGCACGGTGCACCAGGTGGTCGTCGCTTGAGGCAGCGGAGGGGCCACGGGCCTGCCCTTCGGTCCCAGCAGGAACGAAGGGCATCCTCTGACCCGGGTCTGCCAGCAGGGCCGAGTGTAGGCAGAGGGCAGAGGCCACCTTGGAGGCAGCAGGGCGGTGGCTGTCGGAGCAGCGGGCTCGGTGTGAGCCTCTGGCAAGGCGCCCTGGCTGCAGTGTGCTGCCTGCGGGCCCGGCGTAGCCGACACCCAGGGGCCTGGGGACCAGCCTGGAGGCGGCCACGCCTCCGAGTCAGTGGAGGGGGCACTGTGGTCGGGGACCCTGGGTCCTTCCTGTGTGGTGCTTCTGCCACAGGGAGTCATGGTGCCCGCCTGTTCCCGTCGCTCGTTGATTTTCTCATGCCAGCAGATTTATAGTGAACACACGCATGCCCACCACCAAAGTAAGTAACATGGCACCTGTGGAGGGTTTGCGTGCAGGTGTTCTGCAACTGGCATGTCTCTAGGGAGGGGTGCACCTGACAGCAGTGTTGTAGCAGCTGGGACCTGGACGGTTGGCCCACGGGCTGGCAGGTCCGGTCACGGGATCTTGCCCAGGACGGTCCCCTTGCCCCAGCGTGACCGGCACCCGCCTCTGCGTGCACGGTGGATGCAGCGTCTGCTCCCAGGGGGTCCCGGCCCTGCCGACCTGAACCGGTCACGGTGAAGCATCCCCATGTACTCTGGGGTCTGGCGGGACCCACGTGGGTGGGCCCTTCACACGAACGCTCGGGTTTGCTGCTTGGCGAGCTCTTGTGAGTCGTGTATGTCATCCTAAATTCCAAGTTGAATTGACATGTGGCCATCTGGGACATCCTGGGGGGAGGGCCCTGCGAGTCGAGTGCAGTTTGAGGTCTGAGGACGTTGGTGGCCATGGGCAGTGCTGAGGGTCGGAATGACCCAGGACCCTGACACTCATGCCCTGTCTCTGTCCAGAGTTCTGCGTTTCCTGTGTTCTCCTGACGTGCGCAAGGGTGTGTCAGCTCTCAGGGTACACAGGGCATCTCGGGGCTCGTGCAGGGAGCGCTAAATCAGAACCAGCTGGCACTCCTGGGCATGGGGCGGGGGTGGGGGTGGTTGTGAATTCCAGTGCCTCACACATGTGTCTGGTGCCTCCATTTCATCGTTCGTAATCGGGGACGTCTAAGGCCTCTTTGGGATCAAGACTTTGACAAACTATAGAAAACAAAACAGAAGAGGGCAGGGGTTGAAGGTTTTACGTACGAGTTTGAAATAGTCACTTAAAATGGATAACTTAAGAGTAAAACCTAAGTATTTCTAATAAGGTTCATCGCAGAGGTTTGTGCTCAGAGGAAGGATTCTGTGCTTTTGCATTTAGATTTCAACTGGGAAATTTGACAGAATTGATCTTGGTTTAGCTCAGGATACCCCGCCCTCTTCAGGTCTTGGTGGTTGTGCATTCTCTCCTGCACCCAAGTGGTGGTGACGCTGTTTCCCAGGGTGTTGATGGAGGTTGTGAAGGTGACTGAAGGTGCTCCCCAAAGAGCACTCACATGTCAACAGAATCATTCTCCATTTATTGTCGTTGATTTTTTTTTTTTTTTTTTTTTTTTTAGCGTTATGTTTGAGAGAGACAGAGTGCGAGGGGGCAGGGGCAGAGAGAGAGAGAGAGAGGGAGACACAGAATGGGAAGCAGGCTCCAGGCTCCGAGCTGTCAGCACAGAGCCCGACACGGGGCTGGAACTCACCAACCACGAGATCGTGACCGGAGCCAAAGTTGGACGCTCAACCTTCTGAGCCACCCAGGCGCTCCAAATCATTCTCCATTTAGAATCTTGTGTGAGAGCCTGACACCCCTGGCCCTCGCTCCTCATTGCCATTTTCAGGACCATGTGGTTGTGTCAATGTAGTGACCCCTGAGGGGTGAGCGGCCCCCACTTTGTCCACGGTGCTTTGCTGGGCAGCGCATTCGATCCTGCCCTGAGCCTGAGAGCCAGGTTTTGCTTCTGGGCGCAGAGTGGGCAGGGAGAACCTCAGGTTAGGGGGCTGTTTATTGGGTGGCCCGCTGTGTTTCCGGCCCCTTCGGAGCATTGATTCCTATCCAGCAATGTGAGCTAAGGGTGGCTGGTGGGCCCCGAAAGGAGTGGACGGGGTGGGCGGGGCTCCCGGGTGGTTTCAAAGCAGGATCGGCCTCCCTGCCTCCCTGCTGAGGGACTGCAGGTTGGGTGTCTCCTGGGAGAGCATGTGATGTGGGCTTGGCCCTACCTTTGGTCGCTCGCTGGCTCCTCTCCGGGAAATGACTATGAGCACGGGGCTCATGGCCAGGACCTGATGATCTCTGTGGCCCGGCAGCCTCTCCATGTGGGGCCAACGGTCTAGCAGCCTAAGCTCAGGGAGGCAGGGTTCCAGCTTCCCATGGAGACGCTGGGCTCAGCCTCGGAGGGGGGGCCCACTGGGAGTGGCACCCAGCCGACCTGCGCACCAGCGAGCCGCCTGCTCCGGGTGCGCGGCCTGAAAGCCTGAGGGGTGTTGGCGCTCAGTACCGTTCAGGAGCCAAGGCCAGCTTCCCCCGTTTTAAGCCTTTAAGGTACATGTATATTTTTAAAGCCAGCACTAAACAAGTAGGTCAGACACTAATTCACTGAGAAGTGGGGAAGGTCAACAGAGGGAAATGATTTGTCAAGAAGCAGTCTTAATTCTGGCTCTTTTATAAAAAACACAAACCTCACCACTCTACAAATGTAGCACACGCTCATTATATAAATGGAGGGCAGGACAGAAAGAGGAGACGGGGGACCCGCGAGTCTCGCCAGCAGCCGGCGTTGACGTCTTGCTCTAGTTCCCTGCTGCCTGTCGTAAGTGTGACCAGACCCGGGTCCTGCCCGCACCCGCGCCGCTCCCGCACTTGGCGTTGTGGGTGTCGCCAAGATGCTTCTCCCTGGGCTTTTGCTTAAGCAGCCTGAGACTTCTCTTCTGAATTGGGGTGTTTTGTTTTGTTCTCTCTTTCCGTGTTCTGTACTTTCCTTTATTTCTGCCACAGGATAGAGGCCCCAGGGCCGCATTCCCAGCACAAGCACATGAGGTGCTGAGGCCCCTCGCCCCTGTGTCAGCGTGCCGGCCGCAGTGTCCAGGGTCTGTCCACCTGCCCACGGCCCAACCACACTCACCAGCTCTGGAGCGTGCTGCTCACGCTCGGCTGCTCAGACGCGGGGTTTTTACAGAGGAGGTCCTGCCTGTGAGCGTGAGAGTCAGTCTGATCATCTGGGCAGTAGCCCAAGATCAAGGCCCCGGGGATTTTTGGGGTCTCGGTGTAGAGCCCCCCACACTTCCTGTGGAAATTGAAACCTCCCAATGAGCCCAGGTAAGGACCCCACGTCCTGTCGCTGCTGCCCGCCCTACTGCCCTCGGAGTCCCTCCGACGGAGTTGAACCCCCAGGAAGAAACTGGTCCGGAGAGCCCTGGTGGGACTCCGTGGGGGAAAGTGCTTAAGTGCCACTCTTCAGCGGCGGGGCCGGACAGGCTGGCCTCTCACTGGTGGGGGTGGCACGTCCAGGCGTCAGGTTACCCGGGGTCCAGCCTGCCACACAAGGTCACTTGTTCTTTAGCGTGTTGGGGTCCCGTCAGTGAACCCGCTATTCTGGGTCCAGGCGGGCTCCCCCCGAGGCAGGCTCGGGAGGAGGGCTCTGTGCTTGCCTCTGGGCCGGGCGTGCGGGAGTCCGTGTGGAGGCAGCCGAGGGGCCAGCCTGCCCACCCTTCCTGTGGGGGAAGCACAGTGTGATGCCAGTCCTCGAGCCCACAGTCTGGCCCCACTGAGGCCTGGGCCCCGTGTGATAGGGAGGCTCCCTGGGGTGCCCTGTCCCCAGCCAACCACCTGCCAGCTGTCTGTCGAGGTAGCAGCAAGCCGATGAATCATTCCTGAGCTTGGTGATGTGCACCCGTCACGTGCTGGACTCTTTTCCACCTGAAGGTGGGGGTGGGGACGAGTCCCCCTCGATTTCGTGTTGTGGCAGCACTGTCTCTTTCTTTCTAGACCTTGGGTCCTTGGGCCTTGCGTGGAGAAGAGTAGGGGTCCAGAGAGACAGGAGGCAGGGGTCCTGGGACAGTGTCTGACAGGTGCTTCTTAGATGGGGGTGGGGGCGTGGGGGTGGAGCACGAGGATGGACCCGGGAGGTCTGCGTGCAAGCGGTGACCCGTCCTGGCCGGAGTTTGGGCGGAGGGCCCGGGTCCTGCCGCTGAGCTGCAAGGCTCCGGGCCGCAGCGTCCCCACACCCGGGGTGCCGTCACTCCCCCGCAGACGGCTGTGGCTCGCTTTCACAGGCAGTACCCCCCACGCCTCTTATTCTGAGTGGGCCTCTGTGGGCTCTACTCCATGGAGGTGTCCTTCGGAACTTCCCCCGCCCCCGTGCCAGGTCGGCGTGTCTGCGGACCTGTCCGGGCTGTGGTTGAAGCTTGCCGGCAGCTGGGCAGAGGGCCCTAACCCTCACGAGGGGCCCCGGGCATCCCCCGGGAGGAGCCAGGGCCCACCTAGAGGAGGGAAGCACCTTCTGACGGTCTGTTGTGAAGGCCTCACAGACTCCGCAACTGCCGCACGGGGCGAGGCTCCTTTGTCAGTGATCCCTGGGAGGCTCTGGGACCACCTTGCAGCGGAAGCCAGGCTTGTGCGCGCAGTCACTCTTCCGCCTACCTCTGACCCCCTCCCCGAGGTGAGGAGGCCGTGGGCACTCGCCCCGGAGGAGAGTGTTGGGACAGCTTTAAGACGGGAAGAGGCAGAGCAGCTCCTCCGCTGTGTGTGTGGCGCTGCGGTTGCCTTGCCGCCTGAATACGGCGAGGTGATTCTGCTACCAACAGAGCTTCACTTGGCCCAGACCTGGAGTGGAGACAGACCGGGGTGCGAGGCTGCAGGTGGCCAGAGGTGCACGGAGCCTCAACACGGTGTGCTTGTGGCTTAAGGGGCGCGCGCAGACCCCACGCCCCTGCAACCCTGGGCGTGCCTCCTGGCCTGGGGTCATTTGTGGGGACGCTTGCTTTCTTGTGCGGGACTCAAGATGCTTTGTTCTTTGCAGGATGAAACCGGTGCCTATTTAATCGACAGAGACCCCACCTACTTTGGGCCCGTGCTAAACTACCTGAGGCACGGCAAGCTGGTCATTAACAAAGACCTCGCAGAGGAGGGTGAGTTGGGGACAGGGGCCTGGTGGGCAGGAGGACCTTAGGAAGACCTAAGACACAGACCCCTCTGAGCCTGAGCTGCCCTGTGAGGCACAGGCCCCGTGTGCTGGGCCCCGAGCACCCCCATCCCCGCAGAAATCCCGGGTGCCTGCGTCCCCTCGCTGGCTCCTGGCGGCCTCACAGATGTGCCCCGTGGGGCAGCAGGCGTGTGTCTCCGAGAGATGGGGCCGGCTCGCTGCCTCTCCCCCTGTCTTCCTCCGGAAGCGGAGACTTCGTGGCCTGCTGCAGTTGAGGGGCCGGGTCGCCCCCCCCCACCGCGGGCGGCTCCAGGGGCCTGGTTAGCGATGTGGCTGGGGCTGGGGCTCCTCCCCCCGGACGCCACTAGTTCTCACCGCTGCTTTGGCTCCGGCGGTCACAGACACGCCCGCCGTGGGAGCCCTGGGGACTCCTCGGTCTGGGTGCGCTCTCCTTCCAGGGCAGCACTGCGCCCTCGGCTCCGACTCCTGTCTGTGCTCGACGTTCCGTGCGGTCGCAGCAAGTAGAGTTGCCGGGAGCGGCCGTTCGCGCGGATAAAAATGTCACGAGGGCCCCGCGAGGTCCAGGGCGCTCTGGCTCCGGCTGTGACCGAGGTCCCGTGACGAGCGCCCACACCGGACTGGGCTGCTGCTTCCACCCTCGCCGCTTCCGGGTCATTTCTTTTCCGGGCCTCCAGACCCGGGTCGGCGTCTTCTCTTGAAGTGACCCTCGTGGACGTGCACTTGTGTCGGTGGCAGTGCCTTCCCTTTGTGCTCTGCTCGTGGAGCTCTACAATTGCAGACAAAACTTCCCTGCACGGGCTGTTTCTGAGGGGGCTGCAGACAAGCGGCTGCCGCCCGTCTGCTCCTGCGAGCACAGCACACGTAGGGTCCCTGTGCGGGAAGGGGCCGCCTGCCCTTCAGGCCGTGAAGCCCCCCACCCCCCCCACCCCCCCCACTCCCACACACAGGCCTGAGGGGCCGGCCAACAGCCTCACGTTCTAGTTGCAGCCTCCCTGAGGGCAGCCCTGAGGAAAGATGCCGCCCACCCCCTCCTCCACCCTGTCCGTGTTGCCTAGAGACCTGGTTGGGCCTGAGCGGAGTCCACGGCTCTGAGCTCCTAGTGCTGCCAGTGCAGGGATACGTCGTACAGAGTGAGGTCTGGCCGGGACAGATCTTCTGGAATGCCCGTGAGCGATCTTGAAGCCGGGCCTTCTCGGTTTGTTCCTTAGAATTTTCCTGGAGCTTGAGGGATGCCTGGGTGGCTGGGAGCCGCCCTCTCAACCAGCCACAGTCTTCCAGTTTAATGGGGAAACTGAGGTACCAACTGACTCAGCCCTGTACGAAGCCACTCGGCCGGGCCCGGGCCACACATTCAGGGCAGTAGATGGCCCACGGGCTGTGGGGGCAAGAGAGAGTGCCACCCCGGTGTGCCCAGTGCAAGGCTTGGAATAGGTGCAGGTGTGACTGGTGCACCCAGCAGCCCACCCGGAGTGACGCGTGCTAGGAGTAGGGTCAGTAAGCGCACCCTCTGCCCTTGATCCTGGGGAGCCCCGCCGAGGGCAGCAGTGTCTGCAGGAAGCCCAAGGGACCGGGCTGAGGAGCTGCCAGTGGCCGGGCCAGGTGGGCTGTGGTTCCACGGCAGGACAGGGGTGAAACATTTATTCTTGGGTCTGGTGAAAACTAGGCATTTTTCTCCATTCCAGGAGTGTTAGAGGAAGCGGAATTTTACAACATCACCTCACTAATAAAACTTGTAAAGGACAAAATTAGAGAACGAGACAGCAAAACATCCCAGGTAAGACCAGTGGCTACTCTGCCCACAGCTTCCAAGGCCTGACACATAGGCACCGCTCGCACCCCTCCCTTCTTGCCGACCAGGGGCAGCCTCTGCGCGAGGCCCCAGGATCGGTGTTGTCCTGTCTCGGTGGTCTTTCTCCACGATCATCCTAGCACCTCATTGCTTGCTCTCTAGCTGCCTCCTCTGGTGCTGCTGGCTGGCACTGTGGCCTGCACTCTGGGCACATGTGTCCAGTCCTGCCCAGCCTACCCTCAGGGAGCCCCACTCCAGGGGGAGGGGATAGACTTTGCCACAGAGGGTGTGGAGTGGGTGTGTGGACATCTTAGGGCATTGTAGGCAGGGACGCAGCAAGTGCAAATGGCCTGTGGCAGGCGTGTGCTCAGCCCACTGAGAGGGCTAGTGTGGCCAGAGGGAAAGCAAGCGGGGAGTTGGCAGTGAGTTCAGGGGTAGACGGTGGAGGTGGGGTTCCTACAGGACAGTGTAGGTTCCACAAAGACTTGGCTTTTATGGGGAGAGAAGGGCTCAGTCAGCACTCCGTGTGCCCGCCTGGTGGTGCAGATCCCCTCGTGGGACCCATACGCACTTGGCCAGTCAGCAGTGCCGGAGCCGGTCCAGCCACTCTGCCGCCCATTAGGCCAGAGTTTGAAGCGGGCTGCGTCCGGCATCTTGCGCAGAGGGAGGCGTCAAAGGGTCTGAGGCATTAGTTTGCTGTCGTGTCAGCTCCGCGCTGGCTGGCAGAGTGAGCAGCTCCTGTGGGCCGGGCGGGGTGGGGGGGGGGGTTGGACCTGGAAGTGGGAGCGCCTGCAGAGCTGCCTCAGTTGTCTAGAGGCTCCGCCCACATGAAACCCTTCCGCTCCCCCTCCCCAAGCGGGCTTTCCCACCGGGCGATGCAGGCCCCTGGCTAGAGTGCTTGGCCCTCGTCAGACT
This sequence comes from Herpailurus yagouaroundi, assembly GCF_014898765.1. Classification (NCBI taxonomy): domain Eukaryota; kingdom Metazoa; phylum Chordata; class Mammalia; order Carnivora; family Felidae; genus Herpailurus; species Herpailurus yagouaroundi. The sequence goes on along the minus strand of NW_024412453.1, from coordinate 17,577,847 downwards.
CTTGTTGAAGACCTGGCCGCTCAGAGTGGCTGGTCCTAGGCCCACGGCGTCCCCAGTCCTTCCTCCTGTGGGAGCCTCTCGGGTGCCCTGACAGTCGGGAAGGATCCGAGGAGGGGGCAGGACACAGTCACAGGCTCCCTGGTCATCTCCGGCCACTGGCCACTGCCTTCCCCTCCATCCAGCTGTATGACACAGTCTGGCCCGGCGCCTGGCCGCCTCTGTGTCCCCCTCTGCGGGGGGTGGGGGGACGCGGTAGAGGAGCCTCTCCTCACAAGGCCCGGGGCCGTGTGACCGCTGTTGCCTCAACGTCCCTGTGCTCGCCTCCGGGTCACATCCCCCGCTGTGCTCCCTCTTTCTGTTGGGACCGCCGCCTCCTGCCCGAGGAGCGGGTCCGGAAGGACAGGCTGCTGGCGGGCGAGTCCCCGAGGTACTCTCCGCACCCGAGACCGAGCCTCGGCCACGGCTCAGTGCAGGTCGCGGGTGGGTGCGTCGGCTGGTGGGCCCGGTTTTCCGAAGCCGCTTCACCGAGGGAGGAGGGAGGGCTCAGGGCTGAGCGCCCCGAGCGTCTCACGGCTTTTTTTGGCAGCGGAGCCCGAGGCTGGTCCTGCGGGGCTCCCCGGGCCTCTCTGCCGGGCCTTCCCAGCCGCCTGCACTCACACACGGTGTCCTCCTATGTCCACGTCCCGCCAAGGGTGCTCTTGGGATTTCAGGAACGTGACTCACTGTACTTTGCAGTTTAGAAATAGAAATACTTGGGGAGGCGGATGAGGAAGTGGAAAACGGCAGCTGTCTGGCTCGGTTTTGCTCTGGCGGATGCGTTCGGGGTTGCTTTGCGCCCGACAGCCTGAGCCCGAGAGCTGGAGGACGCAAGCGGCAGTCTCGCCTGGGTCCCCTGCTGGGCCGTCCCCAGAATTGGCGCACGGGGCAGGGCTGCCGGAGGGCGCGCGGCCCGACTCGTCTGCGGCTCTGGTTCCCCCAGGTGCCGGTGAAGCACGTGTACCGCGTGCTCCAGTGTCAGGAAGAGGAGCTCACGCAGATGGTGTCCACGATGTCTGACGGCTGGAAGTTCGAGCAGGTGAGCCCCCCCCTACCGCGCCCCTGCCAGGCTGGGTTGCCGCCAGCCTGCCGTGGAACCTTTAATTACAAAGGCTCCACCCGGGTCCTCGGGCTGCTGACCCTGAGGGCCAGTCAGGAGGCGTCCGTGGCCTGTGGTTCGCCGTCCCCACGTGTCCTCCGACACCTCACGGGCTGCAGCCTGCGCCCTGTCCTGATTGGACTGGTGTCTGGGTGGGGGGGGGGGGGGGCTATTCCCGGAGCCCCACCCCCACCCCGACACAGAGACCTCCATCCCCGCTCCCCTCCTCCTTTGCGGGGGGCCGTTCTCTGTGTCTCCATCTGGCGTCTCCCTGCGTGTGTGGGATTGACAGCCACAGCCTCGGTGTATGTTGGCCTGGCCCCACCCTCTCGTCCCCTCGCATCCCCTCCCCTGAGGGCCGACCAGATGGTGGCTTGGGCCCCTGTGTGCTACGGCTGGCACAGATGCCCTTCCCGGTGGGGCTGCTTTGCAGCCCCCCTGAGGATGCGGGTGTTCCTTCCTTCTTGGTGCTCCGGCTTCCGTCCCGTGTAGCCGCAGCCCCAGCGCGGCCTCGGGGCATGTCCCGGGTGCCCTCACGTTCCTGTCCCTCGGGCAGGTCTGGGCTGAGGTTGGGACTTGTGACCCCGCCTGGCCCCCAGCCCCCCGTAGCAACTGCCCCGCTCACCAGGCTCCCCTCTGGCCTCTGGAAGATTCCTCCGTCAGTAGCTTCTGTCGGGCGGGGGTTCTGGCCACAGTGCGCAGTCCTGCCCAGAGAGATGGTGGGAAATGACAGCGTCACCCGGCCTCGCCTCTGATTAAGGCCACATCTTTCCTGTGGGTCTTTAGAAACAACGGATCATATTGTAGAGCGCCCTTAAATGTCACTAGGACAGGTGCGGCGTTTGCATCGCCCCTCCAACCTGGGGCCAGCTCTCCGGCCTGGCAGCGCAGCAGGGTGAGTGGTTGGTCCCTGCGGCCACCAGGGCTGCTCTCTGTCCCTGACGATGTTGGAACTAGGCCTGCCCTGCCCCATGCTGGGGGTCCAGGTGGCTTCTGACCTCGTTAAGCTCATGCCAGAGACCTTGCAGGGACAGGAGTCCCCGCTGGCCCTGGTGTCCTCCTTCACATGCAGCCTAGACGAGGGCTGGAGAGATGGGGCTGCAGTCGCTGGACCGGGTCACCCTCCCCTGGAGCCCAGCGCACAGCTCTCCTGCACGGGCTTCTGTCTTCCTCATCATGGCCAGTCTGAGGACTCTGTCCTTAGCCCCTCTGGGTGGGTCTCTACTGCATCACACAGGCCAGCTGCCTCTCTTCCCTTTGAATCTTTGAGAAGAAATTTTTTTAATGTTTTATTTATTTTTAAGAGAGAGACAGAGCGTGAGTGGGGGAAGGGCAGAGAGGGAGACACAGAATCCGAAGCAGGCTCCAGGCTCTGAGCTGCCAGCACAGAGCCTGACGTGGGGCTGGAACCCACAGACCGAGAGACCATGACCTGAGCTGAAGTCACACACTCAGCCGACTCAGCCACCCAGGCGCCCCTCTTCCCCTTGAACCTCAACCTGCTTTGCGCACTTTGTGCCTGGAGCGTGTCCTCCCCCCGGTTCTTGCCTACAGAACTCCAGAACCGGTCATGTTCGATGAGGAATGCTCTACTCAGAAGCGGAGCGGGAAACACTGGGGGAGAAGTAGGGCGAGAGCCCCGACCCCTGAGGGGTCCTGCCACCATGCCTGGGTCACCAGTGATCGGCCATGAGGCCAGAACAAGGATCTGAGGGACGTTCAGAAGAGGCTGGCGTGCCTCGTGAGAACGTGCAGACCGTTGTCAGGGGCCACACGCCTGCAGCTCAGTCTGCACCCAGGGCCGTGTACCCCCAAGGTTCGCGGGCGGTAGGACACCTCTCCCCACGCTAGTGAGCCTAGAACAGACTTCGGGGCGGCAGGGAGCCCGTGCAGCCTGCTCCGCCCTTGTCTGGCCACGAAGGCTGTATGCTTGCCGCGTGGCCTTGCCCGCTGCCCCCGCCGTGTCCTCGTCCCCCCACAGTGCTGCTCGTAGTGCCCCTGCCTTTGAAAACCTCACCATGGTGTCAGGCTTTCTTTGGACTCCTTTTGCGTTTAAAAGCGCATGAGCCCGTGGTGGCTCTGGGCTAAGCTGGGGCGGGCGGGTCGGCCAGTCGGGGGGCACCCGCACCAGCCGAGCCTGAGGTGTGTGGAGGCCACAGCGTGCCGGCGAGCGCCCCTGAGCTGACCCTTCCGCCTGCCTTCCCTCCCCACACTACTGTGCCCCCTCCTCGGTTAACGGCCCTGGTGGGAGGGGGCCCGGTGGCCGCAGCAGGAAGAGCAGGGCGCCTGGGAGCCCATCGCGTGTGCGTGATGAGCCACACACACGGCTCTGAGCCAGCCGCCGCTGCCCCCTCGTGACCTCCCAACACAGGCTCCCTCTCCTGGGGGCCCCGCCGGAAACCTGACGGAGCCGGATGTCCCAGCAGGGATGGGCACGCGTGGCGTGTTGTGGGACGGCGTGTGTGCATGCACGTGCTGTGTGGATGTTGTGGGACTGCGTGTTCCGTGAGTTCGTTAGAAACCTCTCGTCCGAGACCTGTCCCTTAACCTCCCGAGTGCCGGCTGTCTTCAGCATGGGTGTGGGTGCCAGGCCAGGGTCTCCCTGCCGGTGGGGGAGGGGTGGGCGCTGGGCCGGGGTTCCCCTGCTGGTGGGGGAAGGGGAGGGGTGGGCCCTGCGCCAGGGTCTCCTGCTGGTGAGGGAGGGGTGGGTGCTGGTCTGGAGTCTCCCTGCTGGCGGTGGGGGGGACGGGGAGGGGCAGGTGTGTGTGCAGTGCTCCAGCCCCATCACACTGCTCTCCTCTGTCCCAGCTGGTCAGCATCGGCTCTTCCTACAACTACGGGAGCGAGGACCAGGCTGAATTCCTGTGCGTGGTCTCCAAGGAACTGCACAACTCCCCGTACGGCACGACCAGTGAGCCCAGTGAGAAGGCCAAGGTGGGTGACTGCGGGCTGGCGGGCTCCGGACACAGCCGTGGACACCGCAGCTCCCTGCCCGCGGAGGGGCTCGTGGCCACGGAGGCTGCCCTTTGCAGAGCTGAGCTCGTCTCCTCAGGGCCTTGTCGTTTCTCATGGTTCGTATCGCGCTCCCGGCCACACAGGCTGCTGGGAGGCTTGTGCGCCTCGTGCTTGTCGTTTGCGGTCCCGTAGTTCTCGCCTCGTGTCAGAAGCAGAGTTCTGGAAGGAAGGACACGTAGGCCCTGTGGGTCACAGGTGGTGGAATGAGGGGTCTCTGAACACAGGCTCCCCCTTGGGGCGAGCCCCTGTGGACTCTGTGGCCCGTGCCGTCTGCCAACACATCTTCTAACGGGCAGAGTTGCTTCTGGAAGTCTGTCTTTTAAGTGATGCCGTTGTAGGTTGTTTTCCCGAGGACTTGGGACGTCCAGGCTGGAGGGTGCCCCCCTGTCCCCGCCTCAAGTGGCACCTGCCTTAACCGCATCCATCCTGGTCTCGGGGGCCGCGTTTGGCTGGCGAAAGCAGCAGGCTACCAGGAGTGTCGCCTTGCTCGGCCCCTTGTAAACTGTCACCGGCTCCCTGACAGTCACTGGCTCTTCTGCCTGCCAAAGAGGCCAATGCGGCCAGGGTATAAATGCCTGGGCGACTGTGCTGTGGGTTTGTTTGCATGGTAGCCTCATGGCCCGGAGCCGTGGCTGGCCTTGTCCAGAGGTGGCAGGTTCTAGTGGCCTCTGCTCTGGGCTCCTTCCTGGGGTCACTGACTCCAGATGCTTCCGTTCTTGGCAAAGGCCGGTACTGGCCAAGGCTGGCACCACCTGGCGGGACTCCTGGGCCTGCATCCAGCCTGGGGGGTGGGCGGCCACGGGTGGGGGCCGGGCTGGGGCGGCACCCCTGGTGAGCACAGGAAAGGGCCGCAGCCAGGATGACTTTAAACCGGGGACTCCCCGGGCTTCCTCAGATTCGTGGCCTGGGTGGCCTCTGGCCGGATCGCCACCAGCCCAGAACTGCCCCGTGACCCTTTCAGGGGCCTCCGTGGAGGTGTGGGCCCAGGAACAGACAGCAGAGTGTCCCCCAGCATGTTAGCTTTCCCAAAGTGGCCATCTCCGTGGGGCTCGAGGCAGCTTGGTCATCACAGCATGAAGTTCTGTGTCTTCATGACGGGGTGACTGTCTGGGACGCAGGGCGTCCAGAGTGGGGGCTCCTGTCCACGGCCCGGACTCAGCACGTAGCTCGTGTGCAGGATCCAGGGCAGCCTCTGGGTCAGGGAGCGTCCCCGCGGCACTGGGCCTGGGACGAGCCTCCCGTGGAGTCTGGGGTGGAAGGTGGCCCCAGCCTCATAAGGAGGCGGAGTTCTTGTGTAAGTTGTTCATTTTTAGAAGGTTTTATTTCTGAACTTGAAACGTTTTCGTGGCCGAGCTTCACCAGGGCAGCCGCCCGAGCTCATTTCCCTCGGGCGGGGCTTCAGCTGCAGAAAGCTGCGTCTGTGCTGTGAGGAAGCTCCAGGCGTGACCCCAAATCCCTTTGCTTTTGAAAACGTGGCCCTATTTTTCTCTCCAAAAATACCTCGCTCTGAAGTGTTGCAGCCACGGTGACTTCTAAACGGGGGCAGTGGCGGGAGCTCCCCAGGAGGCGGAACCATGGTTGGGGCCTCCAGAAAGTCGTGGAAAACCACTGGGGCCGGGCTGGGGGACAGCCTGGTGGCAGCGGTGCTGCACGTCCTGAGGATGGGAGTCAGGCGGGGGCTTAGTGAGGGCAGCAGTCCACACGAGGGTGGAGACCGCAGGTTCAGGGGCTTCCCGGACCCCTCTGCCAATCTGACATTTGCTGGAAGCACTTGCGGAACTCTCCGGCGGCAGGGATGCGTGGGGACGGGGGCGGTGGCTGAGGCCAGGAGGCCTGGTGGACACGGAGCTCCCTCGTGTAGTCTGTGGACTCAGGACCCGTGGTAGCATGTGGAGCACTGCCCGCCAGCGATGCCCCCCACCTCTGTGTCCAGAGGTTTTACTGGTCTCGGTGAACTGGACGAGGTCAACTGATGATTGATCAGTGACCGATCTCCCACTTGCCTGATCACAGTCTTCAGCCACCGGGCCCACTGACCCTTCCATTGTCACGTTCTTAGACCGTCATGTCTTCTCTGGAGCCAGCAGCATAGCCCAGACCTCGATTGGGCACGGTTCAGTTCTTCACTGAAAAGAGGGAAGGAAGACTCTGGAACTTGGGGAGTGCCAGGCCCAGGGAAAATGGCCATGTGTTTGTTTTTCTCCATGGCCCGTCTGGGCCTGTGGGTTCGGGGCCCAGGACCACCCCCGACGTGGGGCAGGTCCGTGTGTGCGTCACCACATGGCACCATGGGAGCTCCTGACCCCAAGTGCCGCCGCCCTGGGTGGACGCGGCCTCTCTGGGTGGGTTTCCCCCAGCTGCCCCCCGACCCCACCCTGCACTGACGGTGCCCTCTCTTCTTCTCCCTTGCCGCATGCTGCGTGCCGAGCCAGAGCGACGACGAGGAGACGGGTCCCGATGGGGATGACTCAGATTAAGTGTAAATGTCATGGTGAGCTCTGTCACCCTTGAAACTGACCACTCACCGTAGTTTCCTTGACCCCAACCCTTCCTCCGCTGCATTTTTCCCATACCTGTAGTTGACAGAGAACCTTCCACGCTTGACGCTGACTGTAGATCTCCAGTGGAGCCAGCCTGTCTGTTTCCTTTAAGACATCTGCATGGGTAGCCCTGGAACCTGGGCTGGGGTCTCCGAGAGCCCTGTGTGTCAGGCTTGACAGGACCTCCTCGCTGTGGGGGTCAGCGGACCAAGGACATGGGCCTGCCCCTCCTGGGGACTGGCAAGCACCCAGGCCCTGGCTCCCCGCTCCTGTCACTCTGCCGTGGTTTCAGGGCCACAGAGACAGGGCTGTGCCTTAGCGGGTGGACCTCAGTCCCCATGCCAAAGCCCACAGCGCCTCTCACCCTGAACTTAACACAAGGGATGCTGAGAGAGGGGAGTCTCTGAGGACTTTCTTTCCGTTTGTCCTATGATGAGGGGCTCCGCTAATGCTCCCTCGGCCCCCAGCTGCTCCCCACGTCCCTGTGTTTCCTGGCCTCTTCCCTTGCCCAGCTCTAGAACCCAGCTGTGTTGACCACCAGCAGGGGCCACCTGCTCTGTGCCCTCATCTTGAGCACAGGAAGTCACCTAGAGAGGGCAGGTTGCTGGTGGGCGAGCCAGGTGTCATCCAAGGAGCTCCCCTGCTCCCTCCAGGGCCCCCATTCTCGGGCCAAGCCATACAGGTCGGGGCTCCTCAGCCTCTGTCTGACCCGGGAAGAGCCCGGCAAAGGCGTGCAGCCAGCCGAGCACTAAAAGGTTGGCCGTCGGGCCGTGAGAACTCTGGACTGGGGATTGCAAACTCAGAGCGGCATTTCCATCTTTAGTTATTTTCTCGATGATCGTATAAGTATACAACATCCTCGGTGTTGCCTCTCGACCCTCCCGTCTTTAAATATTTGTTATTTGGTTCTTTAAGGAAAGTTTGCAAGCCCTGGTCTGGGCCAGCGACCTGCAGTGCAAGTCTGCTGTGTATCTTCAAACTCCCCAGTAGCCACGGTGGGAAAGTCCAAAGAAAGGCAAATTTGTGCTCATACTGTCAATTCAGTACGTCCAGAACCTCAGAAATCGTGGAGATACTTAATTTCCTCCTCGAAGTCTCTGAGACCACATGCGTAGTTTGTGTTAGTGGCCCCCTGTTCGGAGCTGCCGCGCCTGGGGCTCAGCAGCCACATGGGCCGTGGGCTCCTGGATCGGCCTGGCCGGATGCCGAGCTGTGCTATGAGCCTGGCCGGGCGCTGGGGGAGCATGGGGGAGCCTGCCTGCCGGCCAGGCGCTGGCTGCACCCACCTCCTCCGGGAGGTCAGTCTTCTCTCAGCCCCTGCCCCCCGCGGTTCATCTTGCTCCTCCCCGGGGAGCTGCTCTAGGGGCCTGGGCTTGGCCCGCTGAAGCAGCGTCAGCCTGCCTGGGCCCGTCCGCCGGGGACTTGAGGGACACAGCTGGTGTCCGTGGGAGGCGGCCCAGGTAAGAACCCATGCTGGGTGGCCTGGCCTGTGACTGTCACAGGTCCTGGGAGGGGTTTTCTATCCTTGTTAGGAGGCGGTAGTTGGGCCTCACTCTGGTGGGGCAGCCCCTCCTGTGTTGTCACCTTGCTCTGGGCCACGTTGCGGTCGCATAGGCTTCCTCCTTTCCGCTGTGATCTCAGATGCTCCTCTCCTCTGCTGGGCTCCCTCAAGGTGAGCGGCAGCTCTGTGTTTCATGGGCTCCCACCGACTCTGGCTTGCCCTGCATACAGCAAAGATGCTGGGGCTGGGGCTGGGGCTGGGGCTGGGACCAGCGTCTTGGGAACAGAAGGGACCTGCAAGGGCTGAGTGGGTGTGTACGATCATCCCGGTCACCTCCTTGGGCCGTGTCCCTCAGACAGGGTCCATCTGGGCTGAGGAGGGATGTTCAATCTGGGGTGCTGTTCCCCCATCAGAGCAGAAGGTGCACCGTACAGGAAGAAAAGCGGGGTCCCGGGTGGTGGGCACAGTGGGCCGGAGAGCACGAGAGCGTGCCTCCTGGGTGTTCGGAGCCCTCAGAGACGTGCTGGGCACGGGTCCAGGGACCAGTAGGGGCATGTAAGGCACCAGGGCACAGGCTGGAGTGACCCTCAAGAATTTGTGACTCCTGAGTGATTCCGGACAAGTGACAGAGAGTGACTGGTGCCCCCGTTCCTGTGGCCACACTGCTCTGGGCAGCCACCCTGGCCTGTGAGCAGGTGGTTGGGGGCTGGTGGGGCCTCCCTGGAGACTGCATGGCCAGAGCAGCCGTGTGGACCTGGTGCCAGCAGGCTGGCCCCTCCCGCGGCACAGTCCACCTTGTGCCTGGGTCCAGGGCTCAGAAACAAGGTGTCCTCAGAGCCATATCTCACTAAACTCCGGAATTCGAGCAGAAGATGCCTCCAGGAGGCCAGCTCTCACACTGCCGACAGTGTGGGCTATCGCCGGTGCCCACCTTGGCTGGGTTGGGCCAGGCCGGGACTCAGGACGTTTCTCGTGGTTATCTGGTGTTTAGCCATACCGTACATATTGATCGAAACCACAAGGTCTGTCAGCTCTGAAGCCCCCAGCTGGGGACACAGGGTAGTCCCTTCCCCAACCTGGTCTGCGTGGGGTTCGGCGCCGCAGGTGTTTGCCAGGACTCAGGCCTGTCCCCAGGTAGCTCCAGGCCTTGAGAAGCTCCCAGCCTGGTTTGGGGGTGGGAAGCACAGATGCCAGGGCTGAGGGAGGGTGGGGGCCTTGCTCTGTCCCTGAGATGCCGAGGAGGAGTGACAGACACAGGGACGGGCATCGTGGCCGAGGAGCTTTGGGCTCTGCGGGGCTGCAGCAAGGAGGGGTTGGCACCCTTGAGGTGTCCGGTCCAGTCACAGGGAGGCCAGCACACCGTGAAGCAAAATGTCAGCCCTGCTGGGCAGCGTGCAGGGTGAACTGGTGGGTTTGGGGGTGATGGGGTAGTCCTGGGGGCTCAGGCTTCCGGGCTTTGTGATTAGTGCAGGGTTGAGGGGACACTGAGGGGACTTGGTTTGTGATGGGACACGGAAAAAGAAAGAGGAGCAGGCTGTTGGGGGACCGACGGTACCTGGTCATACACGGGTCTGCAGCCCAGGACTTAGCCAGGCTGGACACTCAGGACTTGGTGCCTGTCCCACAAGCCCTGGCACCCTCGGGGGGGAAGAGCAGGGGTGGCTCTCAGAGGACCTCTGGGCCCTTGATAAGGAGCCACTGGTGTGGGAGGTGGGGGCACATATGTCTGCCGTGGGCCAGGATGGAGAGCCGGAGGGCCCCTGGCAGAGGGCCAGAGGTGCGTGAGACGGCCCCCTCAGTGGGGTCTCCCGGCCCTTCTCTGCCCCTGACCTTCGTGCTGGCCTCTTTGGCCCCCTGGGGCCCCCCCGGGCGTGGACTGGGGCTCTTGGGCCCTGCTTATGGTGCAGGGCGCCTCTCTTTGGGGCCTCATGTCTCCCAGCTGGCCGCATGCCGAAGCCCTGTCCGGCACCTGAGTCCTTATTCTCTGTGTTTGGCGTTTTCAGATTTTGCAAGAACGGGGTTCGAGGATGTGAGAAGCATAGTGTTGACAGCTGAAGAAACATTTTATCTTTTCCCAAGATGCAACGATCTGCCATGTCGAGGAAGCTTGGCCGTGAGAAGAAACCTGCTTTTGACAATTTCTCTAGAGATCTGGGTGTGGATCCTTTTTTGCCTCTGAGGTGGGTGGTGAGAGACGGGACCAGCTGTCTAAGGCCTGGCATCCCCACTCGGAGGAGGCGTGCTGGCCAGGTGGGTGTCCCCACGGGGCCCCCGCTCGGTATCCCGCGTGCCACATGGGCCCGAGGCAGGATGCTTCCAGCCAGCCTAATCACCGAAGAGCATTTAAAGGACAGCGTTCTTGGTGCTACATAAACAGTCTATAATGGAGCCTGGGCCTTGCTGGTAGGAAGCGGCTGCAGCGCCATGGCCCGGGCTCTGGGTGCCCGCTGGCACCCGCGTGCGCACCAGGCCCTGGTCCTCGGGTCGGGGAGTCTGCTCTGCCTCCCAGGCGGGAGCGGTTGGCAGTGTCTCGCAGCCCCAGCGGCTCCTGGGAGAGGCGGCCTCCGCGTGTTCACTACTTTCCGGGCCTCGGCCGTGGGCCCGGGCCTCCTTCAGAGCCAGGCTCCCCCGGCCTGACCCTGCCTGGAACAGTCGAGGCTTCTCCATTTGTATTTTCCAGGCAAGAGAACTTTGCACCCCTTCTTCCCCAGCGTGGATGGACAACCTAGCGTTTTTACTTTTTAGAAATGCCTGAAAGTGTTGCTGCGTTTTGGACCGATCTGTTAAGTCACTCAAAGGGAGGCAGAAGTCCGTCTCGCGCGGCCCACCCTCAGGCTTGTGGGGAGCCGTTGCCCGTCAGTGCCTTTGTCTCGCCTGGGATGGAGGCCGGGGCGGGAGGCCTGTCCACCTGGCTTCCGGAGCGGAAACTCCGGGTCACGCCGAAAATTGGATGTTTACAGTGCATCACAAATCTCTCTTGCCGGCTCTCTCACTTTCTTTGTCTAACTATGCAGTTCTCTGGTGTTTCTGGGGTGTTTGAGACTTCACACGACCTGCACGGGCTCTGCCCACACGACCTGACATTGGAGCCACTAGAATCCCTATAGGAACCGCTGCTCGCCTGCTCTGAGAACAGGCCTTCCTTAGCTGGCCGTGGGGGCTGTCCACGTGCGGGGGGCCTGGCTCGGACGTGCAGCTCTCGCCTTCCTTGCTAGGATCGCTGTGCGCACTGACCGCTGCTGGGTGGGGCGGAGGCTCTGACATGCTTCGTTTCCAATGCTTCTGGAGGCTTCTCGCCTGTGCCCTCTTCTCCTTTGCCAATGACCTGATTAACCTACTTCTCCAGCACCCAGGACTTACCTCCTCCTTTTTGTAAGGTCTGTTGTATGTTGTTGACTGTTGGCTTCAACCGTTCATAGCAACCTTTCTATAGGGCACATTTAGGTCCTCGTGACCTGCCCTCCCGGTGAGCCCCAGGGAGGGGGGCAGCCCCTTAGTGGCCTACGGGTTGTACCTGTGGGGCCCTGCTGGCCACTTAGCGTCGTTTGATTTGTGACCTTGACATAATAGATAGGCTTGTTGTTTTTTAATTTAAAGATATTAAGACTTAATTCACTAAAATTTATTCTAAGGGGATATTTATACTTTTATACTTTTTTAGGTATCCGTATTTTATCAGCTTACAGCCTAAGTTTCCCCTGAAAATAGCGAATAAAGTTGTGTATTTATGAATGAGATTAACAACTGTTAGTGTCTTAAAATGTGTGGAAAAGCAGCTGCTGCAGAAACGCTGCCCTGGGCTTGTGGTGACCCGGACGCAGTCAGTGGCCAGGGCGGAGCCACCTGTGGATTGGCTGCCTGGCGAGGGCCTGGCGAGGGCCCGGCGAGGACCAAGGCACAGCAGAGCAGCACGTGCCCATCTCCCACCTCCACCAGGCCAGCCCCGGCCGCCTCCCCTACCTCTTGCTGGCATCATGCCCCCATCCCCCGGGGAGAGGAGATCATCTTCGAGTGGCATTTTTAAGGCACTGATGCCTCGCGGCGTTGAGTGTGTTCACCTGTCTCGTCTCTCACCCTGGCCAGAGGCACCAGCTGTGTGGAAATTTCTCCGCATCCAGGGGCACATCCCGCCAGCGTGCAGCCTCTCTGGCTCCCCCTGGTGGCCTCGGGCTGCCCTCCACACTTGGGGGAAATTCCCACCCCCTGTGCTGCAGCGCCGCCCCGCTGAGGTTGGGAGGGATGCCTTTGATCCCAAAATACTGGAGCATCTGGCTGCCCAAACCCCCAGCCGAGTCCGAGTGTCCATGCTGCTTCCAGGCATGCTGCTGGCCTGGGGCCAGGGGTCCCCGGGGTCCTGGGGTTTGTCTTGCCAGCCCAGGCTGGGGAATGGGACCTGCTTGCCCGGGTGGCGGGGGTGCTGAATTCTCAGGTGCTCAGTGCACAACTGGGAGCTCGTGGGGCAGGACTCCAGATTCTGCCTCTGTGAGTTTGCTTTCTGCACAGACTGAACTTGACATTTTCCAGCTCTGGGGATAACAGAGAACCTGAATGTGTCTTCAGGTCCCTCTGCCAAGGTCTTGCGTCGTCCCCATCAAAGCCTCGAGCTTGTCTCCTGTCCAGGCGAAGGACTGGAAACCGCCGATCATGAGGCTGAGGGCCCTGACGCGGTCCACTGGGCAGGCAGGCAGGAAGCTCTGCCTTGTGAGCCTGGTGCCGTAGGCACAGCACGCCCGCCGTCAGGGGTGTGGGGAGGGCAAGGGCACAGCTTTCTGGGCAGCCAGCCCTGTAGCTCCAGGAGGCCAGCGGGCCAGACAGAAGAGGGAGGTGGGTGCCTGGAGTATGCAGCTGCTGGGCCCCCAGCCAGAACCTGGGGCACCGCACGGGGGCAGGCACCACCCCTGATCGCCTTGTCATGCCTCCCTCCCCTACGCCCACCCAGCAGGTCTTTCTGGCATCTTCCGTCCTCCCCAGAGCTGGAGGCAGTGGCTGGCTGGTCCCCCACTGCCCTTTGGTCACTGGGCCCGACAGGCACAGGGCTGAGCCTGAGGTGCAGCTGTGTGTCGGTCCTGGGGAGCCTGTGCCCTCAGGCCTGCCGGGTGCCAAGGCCCCCATGTGGCTGTGAGCAGACACAGCTCAGCTCCAGCCCCGCCACCACGCACCCGGCCACACTTCTGGAGACAAACCGCACATCTGCACCAGCGTGTGGGTGCACCGCCCGTGGGGTGAGAGGGGCAGAGTCGATCTCTGGCTTTGGGGGCTTTGATTTGCACACACACCCCTTTTTCTTCCTCTCCTCCATGCGCCCCGCCTGCCCTGCCTTCTGAGCACCTGAACTCTGGGTGGACTCCTGCCCATGCACAGATGCTCCAGGGCCTGGGGCTCAGTTCGGGGTGCAGAGCCAGTCCTGTGACCTCAGGGCCGTGGCCCTTCCTGGGGCTCCCCCAGGGCGGTCATCATGCGCGCAGGGGTGTGGATCTCCATGCTGGACTGCAGCTGAGCGTTGGTTGGCCCCCTCCTCCCTGTGTTGCCTCAAGGTGGGTATTTCATTGCGGGCACCGGCCCCAGCCTGGGTAGGGGGACAGGTTCTGTGTTGGTGCCAGCCGCTCTCTGAGGTGTTCTTCCTGAACCTGCCGGGGCGCTGGTGCCACTGTCCACCCCCTGGCAGATGGCTCTGAGGCACAACTTGCGGCAACGTGACGAGTTGTGTGTGAGCTGTCCCCTGCCCGCCCAGGATGGGAGATGGTCCGTGACAACAGGCAGCTTCTCTGGATGTGACCTGCACAAATAACTCGGCTCTCCCTTTAAATCCTCATCTCCGCCAGTGTTTTCTCTTCCACTCTTTTTGAATGTCTGCCCCCGGGGCTGGGTGGCCCGGAGTGTGGGGAGTCCAGAGGGTGGGGACTGTGCCCTAGGGTCACATGCTAGCCACTGTCCCACCCAGGAACCCCCAGGCTCGCCCTCCCAGCCCAACTGGGTGGGGTGTCACGGGGGTGGCTAGGCCATCCTGGCGTCTGTGGCCCTCCTCCCTGTTAGCCCCAGAGGATCCTGACCAGACCCCGCCCTGTCGCAGAGGCAGGAGAGTGAAGAGGTCCCCGGGCCCCAGAAAGCTGGAACAGCTTGCTAGAGGAGGCAGAGGTGAGGTGGCCCGTCCTACTTGGAAGGGAGCTGGTCGTTGCCTGTCTGCACACTCCCTTCCATCCCGGCCTCTCAGCACAGAGACAGCACAGGGGCCTCCAGTTAACTGGCCTCCAGGGACCAGTTAACTTTGAAGCAGCAACCCCACCTCCACTCCGCACGGGGCGTGAGGCTTCCACCCCCAGAGTGGGGTGGTGGGTTCACCCAGGCCTGTCTCCCAGGCTGCAGGGCGCAGGCCAGCCCCTGCCCCCAGCCAGGACGACCCAGACCTTGTCCCTAGGGCCACCCTCAGGACACCTACAGCCTAGTTCCTGTCGCCCCAACCCTGCTGGGACCTCAGTGCACCTGCTGCTCCTCCCCGAGGGATGTGTAGCCCATCTGCTCTGGAGAAGGAGCTCGCAAATGCCCTGGTCCCTAGAGGGCCGCTGAGCAGCCAGCAGGGAGGTGGGGGCTGTGTGAGCCCTGCCGGGGCCTCTCCTCATCCTTCCTGCTGCTCGGCAGGGACGCGCCCAGACAAAGTGGAGCACGGAGGGGGATTGGTATTTGTTCCCACTCTGTCCCCAGGGCCGGTCCCCAGCAGGTGCTTGCTAAGTGGTTATTGATTCATTCCATAAATACCCAGGTCTGCTTTCTTCCCGGCACCAGGCCCAGGCAAGCCGTCCCAGTGTGTGCGCCAGCAAGCGTGTGTGCATGCACGTGCTTGGGTGTGCACACTGGTATGTCTGCAGGGGGTTGTGTGCGCATCTGCATGAGTGTGCACGTGTGTGCGCAGGGCAGCAGGACACCTGGCCCTGCCTTCCTAGGAGTCCCGTTCAGCCGATGGCCGCCGAGCTCACAGGCAAGTGCAGGTACCTTTCAGGAATCGGCCCACGTGAGGGAGCTGACCATCTGGCTACCAGGGGGCCCTGCTGTGGACGCACCTGGGCCGGGCTGCTAACTTGAGGCTGTCTCCCCAGGGCAGCCTGGGACGGGCCTGAGCAGGGCCGGAGCTGGCTGGGGACCCAAGCTCTGGAGACCTTTTGTGCTGGATTCCTGGTGGTGATAGGCCACAAGAGGGCAGCCAGGAAGGAGGGGTGGGCTGCAGAGTCCTGGGGGCTGGTGAGGGGTTCTGGCTCACTTCTGAGCTCCCAGGGGTCGTGCACAAAAGCACTGACGACCCCAGCTAGTGTGGCCTGAACCCTGGGTCCTGTAGGAGGAAGGAAGTGGGGATGGGCCTGGGCTTGGGCAGGAGGGCCTGTCCTGCTGATGTCCCTGCCCTGGAATGGCCAGGCCTCCTGTGTGATACCTGGCACAGCTCTGACTGCCCTTGCAGTGTGTGGACTTGGGGTGATTCAGACAGGCAGTGGGGAGGCCGTGATCTCCCAAGGCCCACCTAGCCTACCTCCTTTAGGACCCTCCACTGGGCTCCATTTTTCCTGCTGGTATCTGTTGCTGCCCCCAGGGGCGCCCCTCAGTGATTCTCTTGGCGAGGACCATGTTGGTAAAGACGCTGAGGCAGTGGTGGGAGCAGGGGAGCTGCCTGGGAGGGGGTCCAGGGACAGGTGTCCAGTGTGCCTCAACCCATCTCCCTCCCCTGAGGGACCAAAGGGCAGCCGGCACTGAGGTTGGGTTTTGTTTTTATTGGAGGATGAACATAAATAAAAAATAACTGGGTATTTGACAGGAAAGAACGGGAGGGCTATTTACAAATGTACACCATGGGCCCCAGGGCTCAGAGGAGGGTGAGCAGGGCCACAAGGGCCAAGAGGGCCACATGGGCCGCCAGGCAGGGCACAGAGTTCAGAGCGAGGGGCTGCTGGTCCCGGGGCCCCCGCTTCTGGCCACCCGACCTAGCCTGTTGGAACTGTAATTCTGGAATGATCCGATGGATCCAGTCGTAGTGGGAGGTGACCCGGATGTAGACACCTGGGCGGTTCCGGCGGGCGCAGCCCTCGCCCCAACTGATCACCCCAGCCTGCAGCCATGACTGGGCCACCAGGCACACGAGCGGGCCGCCCGAGTCGCCCTGTGAGGGAAGCAGGGGCCTTGTCAGAGCCTACAGTGGCCCCCAGAGCCTGCCTCTGCAGGTGCACACACACTCCTCCCTTCGTCCCTCTCCTCAGCTCCTGTAGGAGTGTCCCTGCCCAGCACCCCCACCGCTGCTACCCGCCGGTCGGTCCTTCCCTTCCCTTTATAGCCTGAGGTGCCCATTTCTCTAGCACCCCCAGACTGCCCTGCTTTAACCTTGGAGGGGCTTGTTGAAAGTGCAGGTTCCTGGGCCCCACTGCAGACCAGTATGCCGACTGTGCTGGGTGGGGTCCGGGAGTAGGACCCCACTGCTGGGATGCAGGAGAGGAGGACCCCCCCCCCCCCCGCCGCCTGCAGGACCCCACTGCAGGGGATGCCAAGCTCTGGTCTGGGCCGTGGCCCCACCTACTGGGGGCCTCCTCCTCCCAGCCAGGCCGGCTCCCAGCTGAACATGGGCCTAGGGAGCAGGGCTCAGCCCCGGCAGGGCCCACCGCAGCCCCTACCTTGCAGGCGTCCCTCTTGCCCTCGGCAAAGCCAGCACACAACATGTCGTCCTTGATGGTTTTGGGCTGGAAGCCCGACTCGGCATCTTTGCTATAGAGCAAGTTGCACGTGGGTGTGTCGATGATGGGCACAGCGAGTTTCTGCAGGACCCGCGGGTTGGGCAGGCGGTCTGGGGAGGGGGGGAATCAGCCTGCAGCTCAGTGCACAGTCTTACCTAGGACCCCATGGCCCTCGGCTCTTTCTGACCCCCGTCTCCCCGCTCCCCATGGCTTTCCCTTACCCCCTCCGCCCGTTTGAGGAGAGATCCACATGTACCAGTATCAACAGAATGTCCCCCATTCTTTCCCGGCTCTGCGCCCTTACCTTCCTCACTGGGGCTGCCCCAACCGGTGACCCAGCAGTTCATGCCCGCCTCAAAGATGACCGAGGGGTCAGGCATGCACACGGGGAGGATATAATTGGAGAAGGTCACAGGTGCTTCCAGCTCCACCAGGGCCACGTCAGCACTGGAGGCCATGCCCTGGTACAGGGGGTTACTCTCTACCCGCTTCACCCGGGCGTACGTGGCGTGGGGCCCTGGCTTCACCAGTTGCCGCACCCCAAGCAGGACCCGGTACAGGGATGTCTCAGAGGTGCTGATGGGAAAGAGAGCTGGTGTCAGACCGCCCCTCAGGGCTTAAAAGAGAGGGGAGGTTTAATAGAGAATCAAAATAGGGAGGGGCGGGGGTTGTTTCTCCTCTAGCAGGTCCCTCCCTCCTGGCCCACCCCAGTGCCTGACCACTGTGCACACTGTCTTCAAAACGTCCTCGCCCGGGGGACGTGTAGGGAGGCGAGGGGTTAAGGGTGTAGAAGCTGAAGCAGCTAATTCCTGACTTTAATTCCCAGCTCCGCCCTTGGCCAGCCAGATGACCTTGGGCAAGGAACCTAGCAAGTTCTCTGTGACTCAGTTTCCTCATCTGTAAAATGGGGCCAGTAACAGTCCCTACCTGAAAGGGTTGAAAGAGATGTCACCCACAGGGTACATCTGGGGGCTGGGCCTGGCCGTGCCTGTGAGCCTTGGGCCAGCGACCTACTCGCTCTGAGCCCACGTTTCTGAACGTGAGATGCAAGGCTGTAAAAGAATTTCAGCCCTGCGGTGAGGCAAGAGCCAAGATGCTCAGGAAACCCTGAAGGCCTGGGACCAGGTGGCTCGTAGTAGGGGGGTATGGGTGACCTTAGGCTGAGGAGGAGGAAGGGACATTCTGTTCCAGCCCGCGGACTCCTCTGTAACCGGAATCCCAGTCGGAAGGGGAGTGTCCTGGATTGGAGGTGTGGGAGGGGGCCAGGGAGGAGGGCCAGGAGGTGGGATGAGCCTGCCAGCATTGCAGGGACGGGGCCCCAGGCCTAGCAAAGCGCCTCGCTAGCGACACCAGGGGTGGGGGGTGGACCCCTCCCAGCAGGACCGCGGGCGCGCGCTGGGAGGGCAGACCATCGGCGCTGTCCGAGGTGCTGGAGCCCCGAGGCGCCGGGGAGCGTGGGGGCTGGCTGACTCACTTGGAAAAGCAGTGCGCCGCGGTGAGGACCCAGCGCTCTGTGATGAGGCTGCCCCCGCAGAAGTGGCTTCCGTTGCGCTGGATGCTGACCTGCCAGGGCCACTCGCCCTCCAGGGCGTCCTGGCCACCCACCATCCGGTTCAGCATCCTCGGACGCCCGCAGACTAGGGGACAAGGCCGGGCAGTGCTCGCTGGACACCCTTCCATCGCCTCTGGTTCCCAACCCCCACCCCGCACTCTGTCTTTCATCTTCTGCCCCATCCAGAGCTCTCTTTGCCCTTGACCCACTCTGAGACCTCGGGGCCTGGGTGCCCGGTCAGCCTCTGACACAGGCAGACCCCTCCCAACTGTGGGAAAGTTCCCCTGCCCTTCACCTCTGAAACAGTGACATCAGACCTCCCTCTCTGGTCCTGAGATGTGGAGAGGGTTCAGATAACACGTGGAAGGGTCTTACCCCAGGGCCTGGTAAACAGGGGCTCCCGGGAGGACAGCAGGTGTTGGAAGGGCCCCACACAGGGAGGTGACCCTGGGGGCTCTGCTACTGCTATAGCAGAATGGTCTTTGGACTGTGTCCTTGGGTTCTCTGCTCTCACTTTCCCCTGACCTCCTTCTCTGTGCGCCATGCATGCCTCCGCGGGCCCCTGTGCCATCTGCAGGTCAGACCCTCCTGCTCCACTCCTGTCTTGGCTCTTATTCTGCTGAGCTACAGCTTTCCCTTACTTTGGGGTTCCCCAGGCCCCACCCTCTGGTTCTGGGTCTCGTTCTGGGGGGGGGGGGGTGTCCAGGGGTGGGATGAGTCTCTGGCCAGTCTTGGCAGCTCTCAGGAAAGCTCCCACTCCCGTCCCCCCATCCAGGGACCTAGGATGCTTACCGCTTGACGCCTCGGCCCCCTGAGTCCCTGGAGGTGAGAAAAAAGGGGGTGATCAGCCATCTTTGTCAAAGCCAAGGTCTGCTTCTCCCCTGCCCACCTCCTCTGCTCCACACCCAGCCTCCTGAGGACACAGAAGGACAGTCCACAGGGGAGCTGGCCAGAAAGGTCAGGGGGCCCTGCCATGTTTACAAGCCCAAAGCATATCTGCAAGGGCAGACAAACTCCTTGCCACACAGGAGCCGACTGGGAGAGATGCCAGTGAGGGGACCCCCATCATGGCTTGGCTCTGCTGCCTGGGGCTAGCATGGCTTCTTTTCCGCTCCTTGGGGTCTGTCTCTCCACACCCTACACCTGTCCCTGTCTGGAAGTTTCCCCCAGAGCAGGCTGGAGCTGTGTGACCTTCACACCCGCGGAGTGCTGCAACGTGAGCCAGCCGGCACCCGGCCACACAGGTGTCTGTGGTTCCAGGGGACTCGAGGGAAGCCAGCCAGTAGCATCACAGGTCAGTTCCCCCAAGATTCTAGACCCCCAAGAACCCAACACCTCCTGTTGTGCAGTTGGAGCCTAAGACACGCCGCTGGGCCATGCTCCCCCGCCCCAGTGAAGGATCAGGCAGAGGGGTCAGAGTAGAAACTTTCCGGGGACCCATCTCCCCAGGATCCATCACCTCCCATGTCTCTGGACACAGGCACAGGGCCCAGTACTTGGCCTTTACAGGAACCTCACCCCAGACTTGAGACCCTAGCCCCATGTCAGCAACATGCCAGAAATACCTGCCAGCCTCCCAGGGCCCCCAGAGTATCTGCTTCACTGGGGGCAAGAACTGGGGTGGGGGGTTCAGGACAGCTTCTTCCTACTTCAGCCCTCAGCGTTTTCCCTGCGGGATCATTTTTTTTGGGGGGGGGGACTAGAGGGTGTGGCAGCTGTTGTTGCTAAGACTGACCCTTTGACCAGAAGAGGTAGCCAATCCCATGGAGGGGAGGGGCTACAGGGGCAGGAAATGGTTGTGACCTTGGAGATTTTTACAAGGACCCCCCACTCCAGTTTGAGTGGGGCGCTCCCTACTGTGGGGAATGAGGCTTAGCGGATGAAGTATGGGGGGGGGTGGAGCAGGGGACAGGAGGGGACTGGGCCTGGGGCAGGAGGAGGTGGACGGCAAGAGTGGTGGTCAGGTGGTGGCCTGACCAGGCACAGGCAGGCGTGCGGAGGCAAGAGTAGTGCCTGCCCAGTGATGGGAACAGGAAGTCGACCCTGGACCCTCCATTCACCGATGTGTGTTAACAGGTGCCCTTTTAAAGTACAAATATTCCCTGGGAAGGCTGTTCCCTGCAGCCCCTCACCTATATTATTAATAGAATTTAATTAGACTGTAAACACCTGACCCACTGCTCTTCCTAAGGCCCGACGGCAGGATGCTCTGATTCACCCCTGTCCCTGTGGGCACCAACGTTCCTTCAGGCTCATTCCCTCCCTGGGGGAGTTTTCCAGGGTCTTCTGGTTCTCCCCCACAGTCAGCCCCCTTCCCATACATGCAGATTGATCCAGGGTCCACACCCAGGATCAAGTACGCGCTCCTGTGCCCTGGTGGACCCCCTCTTGTGCTGTTGCAGGCTTCGTCAACCCAGCTTAATGCAACTGCTTCTCATACAGGCTGAAGCTTCTGACCTCTGAGTGATTGCTACCCACACCCCTCTGCCTGGAGGCCCTATCCTCCCGGTAGTTACAAGTCCGAATCCTACAGGTCCTAATCCAGATCAAGGCTTAAGTGAAATGCCGCTTCCTCCGGGCAGCCCTCCTTACTTGCATTGTCTGTCTAGGAAGGCTGGCTCCCTCTCCTGAGCTCTCCATCCTCCTGCCGGGTCACACAGAGCTCTGCCCACCTTGCCCCAGAGGTAGTGTCATAGTCTCATCTTAACCTATAGGCTCAGGAGCTCAGTCCAGGCAGAGCCCCCATCCAGGGGGCCTGAGCTCAGGGAATGTATAGAGAGACAGAACAGCTGTGGGGGCAGGGCTGACCCGGAAGGGGTACTGTGAAGGCCCCGGGCTCTGCGGGGTGGGCGCCCTGTCTGGGGCTGGATGCGCCACCAGATGTCAGGCCCCTCGTGTGGGCCCAGGGTCCCCAGGCCCCTGTAGCTGGTTGGGGCTCAGCTGGTAAGGATGCGAGAGACCAAAGGTTCTAGGAGGCGGAGGTGAGGACGGCGTTGAAAGAGTCCACAACTCCTGGTCACAACTGTTTGTGAGCCAGATGCAGGCTGCTGTTTCCACTTTGGCAATGACCGTGATTACTCAACCCATTAGGAGCAATCACGGCATTACACCCTTACTGAAGACGGGCTCCCTCCAAGAACATTGTTACCCTTGTACCAGGAAGTCAGGAGGCGGCAGCCACGCAGTGAGGGGTGGGGAAGCCCCCTGGAGCCTGGAGAGACTGGGACCTCCCCACTGAAGTGCCACCCCGGTGTCCTCTGACCCCTGGTAGGAAGCCTGGAGCCCCAGCTGAGTTGCACCTGGGATGACCTGGCCCGGCCCTGGGAGGTGAATTCAGGACAGGGAAGTGAGGTGGCACGGGGCCGGCCGGGCTAGCCCAGGAATGCGGGAAGGTTTCCCTGACAGGGAGCAGCCCGCCCTGTGGGAAGGGGCCTGGCAGGCGGGGGCCCCTGGCTGGCACCTGCTGACCCTGACCGAGGATTGGGAGGGGGGAGAGGGATGTTTGTTCCTCCCCATACTCTCCCTGTCTGGTGAGAGCAAGAACCTGCACCCCTAGCCCCCCACTCCCCAGTGAGCCCCCACCAGCCTCCTGGGGCTCCCAGGCTCAGGCGGCAGCTCAGCCACCCTTCCCCGCCCCGGCCCAGTAGATGGTGACCTGAGGCTTTGGAGCCCAGTGGCCTGGAGTTCAGAGGCTGCACACAGGCAGCCCCACGTCTTTCTCTGGGGGATGGAAAGAGGCTGAGAATAGAGGAAGCAGAAGCAGCAAGCCGAGAGCTTGGCCCACAAGCACCAGAGACAAGGTGGGGGCAGGGGGAGGAGAGCCCCTCCCACGTTTCGGCCTCCGGGTCCTCTGGGACCGGTGCCCACACCCCTCTCCTGCCTTCCCCACTCCCCTCCCCGCGGTGGGACATCTGGACCCAGGACCCTCGCTGGGGCAGGAAGGGGAGGCTTGTGCTGCAGCCCCAGGTCTGACCCTGGAGTAGGCGACTTGGCTGGAGCTCCAGGCAGATCAGAGGGGGCCCCTCCAGGCAGGAGGGGGGACGACTTCCTGCAACATCCAGTACTCACCAAACCACAGAGGCAGCAGGATCAGGGCCACGGCTGGCAGCCGCCTCATTCTCTCAGCCTGGCTGGGGCACCAGGTGCAGGGGGCAGTGGCGATGGGAGGTCCGTGAGCACCAGCTCAAGGTGCAGGGCTCCATGAAGTGGGGTTTTATGCTGGAGGTGAGTGTCAGCTTGGCTATGCCGCCTGACCTGTCGGCCCGGCCCATCCAGCTCCTCTCCGGAAGGAGGGGCCCCGGAACACAATCTCCTCCAGACCGGCCCCTGAACCACAAGGGACCAGACCCCTCACCCTAGAATACCTTAGGGTCTTGGGGCCAGGGTGTGTCTGCCCCATTTGGTTGCTTGTGGCCTGGGATTCCAACCGTAACTGACCAGACACCCCCAGCTGACCACGGGCCCCACGTAAGCCGACAACAGTCTGCCTTCCAGACCTTCCCTGATTCATTCATTCATTTGTTCAGCCATTGATTTGTTGAGAACCTACTTCGTATCAGGGCCTCAGTGAACAAAACAGTCCAGGCCTGTGGCTTACGCTTACAGGGAAGGGGACGCGGAAAAGTCCAGGTCACCGCGCTTGTGGAACAAAGCGGGTGGGGAATCGGGACGTGGGAGAAGTATCCCTCCCTAGCTGACCCCAGCCAGCGCTCACGGGTGCTTTCCCGGGGCGAGACGCGCCCCAGAGTGGCCCCGACCCCCGTCCCCTCTCCGGGGCTGCACCCTCCTGCCGTGCGGGCGGTGGGCGGGGGTCTTCCTGGCACCCTCGGGCCAGGGCGGGCGGGGCGGAAGCGGCTTCTGGGAAGGCCTGGCCGGGAAGAGCATCTGCGGGCGCCCCTGCCCTGGGCGCGGCGGGCCGGGCTCTGGGACGTGCGGCAGCGGCGGAAGCGGCTCCGGGGGAAGTTATTTGGAGCACGGGGCTGACGTCAGAGCCGGAGTCGGGGCTGGGGCTGCCACTCCCGGCCCGTGCCACGGGGTCAGCACCCCCGACCAGGCTCCGCCGGAGGAGGGGGGGAGGCGGGGTGGGGGGAGGATGACGCCGGGCGGCAGGTGGAGCCCTGCCTCCGTTTCCCCGCCTGCGCAGCGGGCACGTGCGTGGGCTGGGAACCAGCGGGGGCCGGGGTCGCCGGGTGGGGGCGCGCTGGGTGTGCGGCACCCCGGCGCCCCCGCGCCCCTGGCTCCCGCACCCCGGTCCCCGGCCCCGCCCG
>NW_024412453.1:17506244-17549132 GCF_014898765.1 Herpailurus yagouaroundi | reverse complement strand
GGGGGGGGGGGCGTCACCCCCAATTCGTTCATTCATTGCGCAAGTATTTTCTGAGCGCACGCGGTGCCCGACACCGTTCCAGCTGTGGGGGACATCGAGGCAAACGAAACACACACAGCTCGGTGCGGAGGAGACGACGAGGCATAATTTAAAGGCAAAAATGCCTAATCGTAAGCGGTGGAAAGTGTTTCCAAACGGAGACCAATTTGACTAATAGGCTTTACTGAGAAAGGTCCGGGCTCGTTCATCAGGTAAATGCAAATCAAAGCCACGCCGGGAGAGGCCAGCTCTCCGGTGCGACTTGGCAGGTGGTGGAGGAATGCTGTTCGTCAGGGCTGTGCGGAAGTGGGCCCCTTCGTGAGTCGGGGTGTCGGTCTGCGGTTTCGGCTTTTCAAAATAGTTATTCCCTTCGATTCGATGACTTCACTGCCGGCAGGCTATTCCAAGAAGAACAGCCTCAATGTTTCAACAGAAAAAGCAGTAAAGTCGTGAGATCGGGTCACGATCTCACGGTGCGGGGGTTCGAGCCCCGCGTCGGGCCCTGTGCTGACAGCTCGGAGCCTGGAGCCAGCTTCGGATTCCGTGTCTCCCTCTCCCTCTCCCTCTGCGCCTCCCCCACTCACACTCTGTTTCTGTCTTTCAAAAATAAATAAACGTTAAAAAACTGTAATAAAAAATAATAAAAGGGCGGGCATAAAGATTTGTAGAAAGTATAATAATGATGAAAACATTTTAAGTTTTGGGGCGCCTGTGTGGCTCAGTGAGTTAAGTGACGGACTCTTGATTTTGGCTCAGGTCACGCTCTCACTGGTTTGTGAGTCCCAGCCCCAAGTCGGGCTCTGCACACTGACCACGGTGCTTGGCATTCTCTCCCTGCCCCTCTGCCACTCTCTCTCTCTCTCTCACGATAAAGAAACTAAAAAAAAAAAAAAAAAAGAAAAAAAAATTTAAGTTTTGAGACAATAGCAACAACATCCAAAAGAAAAGGTGGCAGGAAGTTCAGCAGTGACTGGCTGGGAGCATATCTGTAGTCGTGTGGATTTCTTTCCAAAACAGGAGACAGGAAGCCAGCTTAGATCCATGGGACACGGAGGATGTTGGTTCATGGGACCTTTGGTCCTGGTTGGTGGCGCCCAGTTCATGGGAACTTTCTGCGATGCTCTGGGAGCCAGGCTGAGTGCCGACGCCCTCTCTTCTCACCCCTAGGATGCTCTGCTTCGCTCTAGAGGGCCCACTCCGCCCTCCAGTCCCCAGGCTGGTCACATGGCCACCATGTGGCCACAGGACAGAGTTTGTTAACAGAAAGGAACGAGAGAGAAAGATGCGGGTCGGTGAGAAGCAGAGGCCATCACACTGTCAGTAAGCGTGAGAGTAAAAAAAAAGACATTTTCAGACCCAGGATGTCTCAGAAAATTCAGCCCCCATGCACTGTTCTTGGGCAGCCCCTGGAGGAAGGATGTTCTCTGACTGTAGAAGGAACGCACCAGGAAGTAAGGACACGCGGGCCGTGGACACAGACCTGAAACGCAGAAGAGCAGTGAAGGGGAGATGTCAGAGTGACAGCTGTGCCCCAAGTCCTGACACAAGCGACAGGAATGCCGACGTCGTCGCTTTACCGCCTCGCGGGCTTCTCAGTCTGCCGAAACTACGAAACTACGGGAGGACGTGGCCCAGCAAAACAAGAGGGAAACTGAGGAAGAGGAAGGCGGGGGACCCAGGACAGGGAGCACACACCAGGAGAAAGGCAAACAGAATTCCGAGGACGACAGCCGAAAGGGATGTCCCAGAGAGGAGGACCACGGGCGTCTCAGGGAGGGACGCAGCGGAAAAGGAGAAGAGGAGACTGACCTGGTCCCTCGTGGGGTTAACCTCAGGGGGGGGTGGGGAGGGGGGGCCCCCACAAAATAAGTGAACACCATCAACGAAAGCAACCATTCACTTCAGGGGGGAAAGTTAAGAAAGGAGACAAACGCTGTAAGCACACGGCAAGGCGTGCCTCTACTTCCAAAGCCTCATCCGGTGACGACATCAGCCAAACTTGAACTCCAGGATCTTGCCAACTAAATCAGATTCAAGTGCCGTCGGGGCTGCATGGGCATGGTTGCTCTCGACCTGAGGAACTAGGGACTAGAGTTCACCCTGCCCACCCAACACACACGGCGACAGGAAGGGACAGTCACCCCACATAGCAGTCGCTGGTCTGGAGCAGTTCTGAAATCCAGCCGGGCACCTGCTACTACTGTCTCAGACTCTGGGAGCAGGGAGTGTGGCTTGTCTAGCATCCCTGGAAGCGGTTCGTCATGACTCTCAGCCCCACCCTCCAAGCTTTGGGCTCCGGTCTCTGAATCATCTGTCCTTTTCCATCGGAAATGTCCACGTCTGTAGATGAATAGTTTTCTCTGCCAACCTGTTTCTTGTCTGTGGAAAGTTGGGAAGCCAAAGAACATTCAAGCTTCCACCGTGTGTCCACTTCTCCTGAGGAACAGTGGAGGCCAGAAGACAATGGAACATCCTCACAGGGGAACATCATCAAGCCATAATTCCACTGAACCCGTATCCGATGAAACTATTCTCCAAGAATGGGAGGAAAGACACAATTTTGGCCGAATAAAAACTAAGAGAATGTGTTGCCAATAGGCTTGCCTACAAGAGAGGCTAAAGGAGGGCTTCAGGCTATGGATAAATGACCCCAGATGAAATCACACATCTTCAGAAACTGGTGAGGAGCCCTGGAAATGGAAATTATGTTGGTAAATATAAAATACTGGGTTTTTTTTCCTCTTAATATCTTTAAAGTGCAGGAGCATTTATTTTATTTTTTTTTAAATTTTTTTAAATGTTTATTTATTTTGAGACAGAGAGAGACAGAGCATGAACGGGGGAGGGGCAGAGAGAGAGGGAGACACAGAATCGGAAACAGTCTCCAGGCTCCGAGCCATCAGCCCAGAGCCTGACGCGGGGCTCGAACTCACGGACCGCGAGATCGTGACCTGGCTGAAGTCGGACGCTTAACCGACCGCACCACCCAGGCGCCCCAGGTTCAGGAGCATTTAAAGCCAAAATTATAAATATCTTTTTAATGTTTATTTGGAGGGGGGGGGAGGGGGGGGGGGGGGGGAGAGAGAGAGAATCCCAAGCAGGCACCTCTCTGTCAGCATAGAGCCTGACACAGGGCTTGAACTCATGAACCGTGAAATCATGATTGGACCCCAAATCAAGAGTTGGACGCTCATCAGACTGAGCTCCCCAGGTACTCCCCAAAACTATTAGTAAAGTAATTAATTTTTAAAAGGGGCACCTGGGGGGCTCAAGTTGGTTGAGAGTCTGACTCTTGATTTCGGCTCAAGTCATGATCCCAGCGCCGTGGGATCGAGCCTGCTTGAGGTTCTCTCTCTCTCTCTCTCTCTCTCTCTCTCTCTCTCTCTCTCTCCCGCTCTGCTCCTCTCCCCCACCCCCCATAAAACAAACAAACAAATAAATAACATATTTTGTGATCCAAAACATGTAGATATATATGACAACTACAAAATAAAGTACAGGGTGAAGAAACTGAGCCTGTATCATTGCAACTTTTATCAGTTTCCATGCCGTGGTGCACTATCAACCGTAAGTAGACTGTGAAAAGTTAATAATTTTCACTTTTTACCTCTGTTATTGGGGGATCTCATGTAGTTAACCCAAACTCCCAGTAACCGATACCTTGTTAGGAGCCTTACGTGTTAAATTCTTAGAAGATACCCAACACTCTGGATTTCACTGGTTTGTATGAGAATGTTCACCCTGGCTAAAAACTATGTGAAACTTGTGTACCTGCAATTTCTCTCTGACTCTGACCCAAACGGGAGATAACAGCCATTCGTTTTGAACAGCCCATTCATTTTGAGAAGCCACTTGATAGAAGTTGACGGATCTGATCCTTGACATCTGTTCTCCTGGTTAGGCCTCGGCTGATTACAAAAATTGAATGCAAAATACGTTCCACTGTTTCTCACAATACTTGTGATTGTTCTCAGACCATTCTGACCTCTGCGCTGTTTGATATTAGGTGATTAAATATTGCCACGGAAACTTTACCCTGAACAGGCATCCAGCAGGTCACACAGGGTCATCATACGTCTCATGGGCAGAGGTGGTCTTTTCAGAGCTTGGTTTTTTTAGGCGGGGGTGAGAACTTCTAATGAGGGAAACCGTGCACACCTGGGTGAACCGAGAAGGGGCTGACAGGTGGCAGGACGAGGGCAGGTATCACATGGCCTGCCACCTTTGCTCCACCACGGGATTCTCATAATTTTCTCAGCATCCATAAACAATGGTTGTCTCTGATGCTTCTAGAAGACCTACTCGGGGACGGAACGACCAGACTCACCTCTCCGCTAATTAATATACCTCGCAAAATGTACCAACTAGATTCACCTTTGCTAGACCGTGTAGTTTGTTTATCCCTTCTCTTTTTCCCTCTTAATATTTATTTATCTATGTATTTATTCATCCACCTTTTATGAAGTATGATTGACAAATAAAAATTGTATGTCTTTGGGGCGCCTGGGTGGCGCAGTCGGTTAAGCGTCCGACTTCAGCTCAGGTCACGATCTCGCGGTCCGGGAGTTCGAGCCCCGCGTCGGGCTCTGGGCTGACGGCTCGGAGCCCGGAGCCTGTTTCCGATTCTGTGTCTCCCTCTCTCTCTGCCCCTCCCCCGTTCATGCTCTGTCTCTCTCTGTCCCAAAAATAAATAAACGTTGAAAAAAAAATAAAAAAAAATTGTATGTCTTTAAGGTGTACAATGTGATTTCATATGCGTGTATATTGTGAAATGATTACGAAAATCAAGCTAATTAACACATCCATCAGCTCCCTTGGTTACCGTTTTGGGGTGTAATCTCTTAGCAAATTTCAAGCATAACAATACAGTGTTATTAACTATACTTACCGTGCTGTGCCTTAGATCCCTAGAACTTACTCATTTACAACCGGAGGTTTGTACCCTTTGACCAATGTTCCCATTTGCCCCAGCCCCCAGCCCCCAGCCCCGGTAACCACCACTCTGCTCCTCTGAATGTGACCTTTCCAGATTTCACATATAAGTGAGATCATGCAAGTCTTTCTGTGTTCCTGACCCATTCTGGATATATTGTGTATATTCTAACAGATACACACAAATGTATCTTATTCCAATGTCACTTCCAATCAGTGGGGAATGAAAAGATTATTCAGTAGACATCACTGAAAAAAGTTAGCTCATATATTTGTACAGACACATCTCTCTACTTTCTATCATTCATAAAAATGTTTTTAAAACCCTAAACGATAAGCATATTGGAAGAAAACATAGAATGTGTTTACAACCTTGGAATACGGAAACAATGCAAATATCATAAAGATTAAAAACATAAATGTAAAAGCTATTCAAAGGCAGTTTTATGTTTTTGAATATGTCCTATAGTTTGCTTAAAAAGGAGAATCTCGGGGGAACGATTTTGAGTCATACGTTCAGCTAGATAATAACCTTGGGTAAGAGAGAGAGAGAAAGAGAGCCTATGTGTGTTTGAAGAGAGTTTCGGGCATGAGAGCAGTGGGGACCAGGTGTGGAGTCAGGAGCCGTCGGCCATACAGTGGAATCAGTCTTTCTGGCCGCATCCCGGAAGGAAGGTGGAGATAAACAGATGAAAAGCTGAGTGTCACGCAGACACGGAGCTCATGACTGGAGAATCATACAGAACACGCCCTGACCCCACCGCTGAGCGTTCCTGTTCAGCCTTCCGAGCGACCTCCCTCGGCCGCCTCCTTAGCTTTCTGTTCTAGCCCGGTCCCCCGGGCCCTCTACCAACACGGGCCTTTGCCTGGGCGGTTTGTCAGCCCGGGAGCCCCGCCCTCTTCCTTCTTTTGACAACTTCCCTCTGCCTACGAGCCCCACTAGTCCTGGCTGTGTCACAGCTGCCTCGCCTCCTCCAGAAAGAATGCGTCACCCTTTGGCGCTTTGATCTGCCCTTTTCAGTGCACTTATCACACTCCCAGTAATTGTCTGTTTACTATCTCTTGCCCCATTAGATTGAACTCCCTGGGGCCATGCGTTGTGGCTCACACTCATCTGCTACCCCATCCCTCTTCAGGTCCGACGCCGTGGGTGCTGAACAAAGTCCCGAGTGAACAGGCTGGTCTCCTGGTTTCTGTTCATTCCTGTCCTCAAGTCGTCCTCCGTACGGGCCTGATTTTCATCTGAAAGCAAAATCTGGATTATATCACCCCAATTCAACATCCTTTCCTGGCTGACATTCACCACGGAGACTCGATTGTAGGCATTCAAGGCCTTGCACGCGGACCGCGGAGGCTGTTAGGACAATTAGAGAAAGGTGAGAGTCACAGTCAGGGTCAGGATTAGGCAAGCTGACCTTAAGGAAACCGAGAGCCCCGTGTAGCACATAATTTCCCACCTCCCTTCTCCAAACATGCATTCGGCACCATAGTCGGGACCTGCATGAGGCCTGAATAAGGACTTTGACACTCTTTATTAAGTGTTTATGCCCCTATGCTGGTCCAAAACAGACCTGGGCCTTGTTTACTTGTCTGTCCATCCTGGCCATTGTCTCACTCAAGTGGTGTGCTGGTGAACGTTTAACAACCAGCTCTGGGGGAGTCAGCTGGGGGTGCAGTGAAAATTAGTAAAAGGAAACCGCCTTTAAATGGAGCCGGGAGGCCAGCAGGGGGCAGTCTCAGCCCGGTCACGGGTGAATAGCGGACCCAAAAGGGAGACTCACACCTCGCAGGTGGATGCTAATTTACTACCCTACCACGAAGGTTTTCTCCTCCCCTGGCAACAGCCCAGCCAATGAGAGCAGGTCACAGCCCGGCCATGGAGGGTCTGTCACAGCCTAGCCAATGAGAAGATTCCATAGTTAGAAATCCGTTTACTGCAAGGGCCTTTTAGTTTACAACAACCCTCCCCACCTCCCCCTTTCTTCCTTTGTTCCCTGACTCGCCTGTGCCTTAACCTTCCGGGGCTGAGGTCGTTGAATGTGGAGTTGGGAGTGAATGTACCAAGCACATCGCCCCGTCATAACAGACACAGAAATCTCAAGTATATGGATAATAGTAAAAAGTAACAAAATTATTAGTAAGGGATACATTTTTATTTGCTACCTTTGTTTTTAATGCGATCTATTTCGGGGCGCCTGAGCAACTCCGTCGGTTAAGCTCCTGCCTTCAGCTCAGGTCATGATCTCAGTTTGTGGGTTCGAGCCCCGCGTCGGGCTCCGCGCTGACAGCTCAGAGCCTGGAGCCTGCCTCGGATTCTGTGTCTCCCTCTCTCTCTGCCCGTCTCCCGCTTGCGCTGTCT
Organism: Herpailurus yagouaroundi; assembly: GCF_014898765.1. NCBI lineage: Eukaryota > Metazoa > Chordata > Mammalia > Carnivora > Felidae > Herpailurus > Herpailurus yagouaroundi. The sequence continues at coordinate 17,541,802 of NW_024412453.1, read as the reverse complement.
CAGAAATAAATGAACCTTAAAACTTTTTTTTTAATGCGATCTATTTAACGGTAAGTTTACAGAATTCGGTTTTTAAGAATGACTTTTAAAGATCGTGAACATCTGACGGCCAGCTTGCAAAATTCTGAGAATGTAACCAGGGGCTCCAGCGTCTCCGGACAAGCCGGTGCCAGGACACCATCGGGGCCCCCCCCCCCAATTTTTGATGGTTCGCATTCGGCCTCTTGCGCGGGGCATCTAAGAGCCGGGAGACTCCGGGCCGAGCGGAGGCACGGGGCTCGCCGGGGCGGCAGGCGCACCGCCGGGCTCCGCTCCCTCACCACGGCCGCGGGGCGGACGCCTCGGCTCCGAGCCCGGGGGGCGCTTTCCCTTCCGCTCAGCGCGGGTCCGGGTCCAGCCGCGCACCCGGCAGCCCCTGCGGCCGGAAGTCGGCCGGCTGCCTTCCCGGCTGCCCCCGCGCGGCGGCCGCGCTTCCGCCGGCTGGGCGTCCCGCGCGCGCCTGGTTTGTCTGAAGGGAAGCGTTTATTAGTCACCGCGCGGGGCTGCTTGTCTTTTCCCGGGTTCCGAGTCCGGCCGGATCAGTGCGGAGGGACGAGGGGCAAGAGCTTCCTCGTGAGTCACCCTGAAGCAGCAGCGCCCGGGAGATCGGGCGTCCGTACGGGGGCGGACCAGGGCCAAGCCCGGCCGGCGGGGAAGCTGGAGGCCTGGGGGCGGGAGCTTCTGCTCCCGGGGCGCAGGCCTGTGTGCGTGGCCTTGGGCAAGACATTTCGCCCTTCTCGTGCAGCACACTCTGCCGCACACGCTGCTCTTGCCCCCCTGGCCCCGGACCCTTGCTCGGGGGCCCGCAGTGCCCCCCGCTCCGGAGACGTTTAGGGCAGCGCTGCCGCCAGCCTGACCGGACGCGGCCCTCCGAGTCAAACGCTGGCTCCCTGAAAATACCGTCGAAACAGCCTGTAGCTAAGACAAAACTGAGTCCGATGCTTCCTTCTCTTGTTCGGGGAGAGCACTGTCTGAAAGGGTAGTTAGTCGAGAGGAGGTAGAGGGGCAGAGTTGGGGTGTTGAGGTTTGGGGCCAGGCTGAAGGGGGGCTTTTGGATGCAAGATTTTTTAATTAGGGTTGGGTGAGGATCGGGTCACATAGTTCAGGGTGTGTGGTCCCGGTGACGTGAGGATTTCCTGAGCCTTGGAGCTTCAACTGTTGCTTAATGCTACCTGTCAAAAGTTGGGGCGGTTTTCAGTGGATTTTTGTGAAGTCGGAGAGTAAGGTTCTTGACACCTTTTGTTTTCCTGGGCAGGTGTTTCCTGACATCATACAATAATACAGTCAGGTTGTTTTGCCTCAGCCATTATGAGTCACAGCCTCCTGTTGTTTGCACCCACAGAAACCCTGTATGTGGTTTGGTTGTGTGTAAAATGGGGATCATATTGCAGGGGGATGGGGAGGAGCTGGGCACGCCCTGAGAAAACCAGGGTCTCAGCCTCTGGTAGCCCAGCAGGGCTTATAAAAACGTCTGAGTCCTGAAAAACAATCCTTATCTCAAATAGGAAAAGGGAGCTCCAAATTGAAATGAATAGGTGGTTATTTATATGTATATCAATAAACAATAGACTAGATTTATTATTAATACGTTATTACTGTCCACAGCCAACTGCTACTCAAAGCACATAGTTAGGGGTGGTTGCATTTACCCTGTAGAGAGATGTGCACGTTCATGTGATTTGTGCCGTGTGGTCAGGGGTTCACAGCTAAGAATGCTCCAGGCTTCTCAAGATGTTAAAACATCCCTGGGGCATTTGGCTCCTGGTCTTGGTACGTCCCTGCTCCGGTGTGTGAGCTCATTTCCTCATCTGTACAGTGGGGAAGACTGTGCTTTGGGCAGAATAAGGAGGAAGTGAGGCCATATGTTAGCCAGCAGTTGTTGGAACTGAAGTCCACAGGATTCTAGAGCAGCGTTTGCCCTCACCGGCATGGGCTGCCCTGCACTTTGTGGGTCTAGAACAGACGGAGGGCCCATAGGAAGCAAGCTGGGAAGGAATGGGAGTGTTAACCAGTTTGGAAGAAAGCAGGAGAATGGAGGTGATATTGACCATTCTCCCAGCTCAACCTAGTTCCATCCATTTCCTGCACTGCTCCCCACCCCACCCACCAGGACAGGTGCAGGGACAACATTAAACATATATAACAACCAGTTTGAAACCATGAAAACAGGCTTGTGGCAGAGGCTTGGAGCCCCCCACCCCCGTCTCAACAGGTATTAATGTTTTTAATTGCTAGAGTTGGTGGGGGTGGAGGGGGCTATGGGAGCCGGGTATTTAGGGAAGTCCCTGTTTAACCTGTAGTTGACATTCAGTTCGGGCCCTATCAGGGCCTCCCGGCTAAAAATGTGCCTGCGTAGGGAAGTGGGGGTTCCAGGTGTGGGGCAGGCGGAGGTGGGGGCCTGGGTAGGGGGCAGATCCTGATCAGGTGAGCCTTCTGTGGTCACCAGAGCAGTGGGGTCTCCTGGTGAGAGCTGGGCTCTACCAGGGAAGCTTCAGCCTCCTGGGGCTCCTGGGCGTTTGAGGGGCGCCCTCGCTGAACTTTGCTAGGTTTGCATGTCCGCCCATCTTAGACTTGGGGAACTCTTTTCCCTTTCCTGTTCCTAGCTGACACATTTCCTGTCCTCTCTCCACACCGGTGCTCCGTCTTTCACAACACCTTGCTGGTGAACTCAGCTTTGACACCCGTCCTTAGCAGCTGGAGGATTAATTCTGCCCTTAAGGGCAAGAAAGACTGGGCCTTCCAACCCTGCCGATTCGAGGGAAAAATATTTGTGTTCCATTTCTTCATGATAAAGAACAGAAAGAAAAAAAAAATCACTACACAGCTCTAGAAAAGTCTTTAGAAAAGAGAGTAGTTCGACAGTACATGTCAGATAAGTTTATAAGCTAGTGATTTTCCTACTAAGAATGTAACTTGAGTGAGAAGGAAAGCTGATGAGAGCAGATAAAAAAGGGCCAGCCAGATGTCCAAGGCCAGATACTCCCCTTGCTTGCTTTTGGCTTCTGTAATCTTGCTTGCCCCCACATCAGCCAGCAGCCAGGAACCAGAAGACTGTACTAGTCCCACCCAACCCGGAAACGCTTAGGTATAAAGGATCAGTAAAACCCGAGCCGGGTGCTCAGCTTTTGGAGGTGACCCCGCTGGGACGGCACCGGTGCGAAATAGTCTTTTTTAATTCCCTGAGTGTGTGTCGCTTGTCTTTTCCTGGACTATCTGCTGTAATATTTTTGGTGCGTTGGCCAGGAAGCCGACAGCCGTGCTGGCCCCTTGAGTCACCACTGTGGGAGGCCACGGAGAGCCCACTCATCGCGGGGTCCTGTGACAAAGGAAGGTATGCCACCACCTTGACTGCGACCCTCACCAGGCCCGACAGTAGTCAGCTGCCGCTGTTTTCAGACGGACTCCAGGGGAGTCAGAAAATTCTGCCAGGACGGGACATCGGATCGGGTGAGTGTCCCCGAGGATCCAGCACCGAGTTCAGGCCCGCCCTAGGACAGGGAAGTCCCAGGTGGAAGTCTGTAGTCTGTCTGAATGTGTGTGTGAGTGCTACACGGTCTCGGCCACGGAGCCTGAGTGGGTCCTACCCTGTGATTCCTTGACAGCCTCATACGGCTCAAGGCAGAGTCAGGTCCGCCGAGGCCTGATCTGAGTCGGGTTTATACTGACCTGCCAATGTGAAGAGGCGTCTGAGTGGGGCGCCTGGGTGGCGCAGTCGGTTAAGCGTCCGACTTCAGCCAGGTCATGATCTCGCGGTCCGTGAGTTCGAGCCCCGCGTCGAGCTCTGGGCTGATGGCTCAGAGCCTGGAGCCTATTTCCGATTCTGTGTCTCCCTCTCTCTCTGCCCCTCCCCCGTTCATGCTCTGTCTCTCTCTGTCCCAAAAAAATAAATAAACGTTAAAAAAAAAAAAAAAAAAAAGAGGCGTCTGAGTACCTGCGAGGAGAGCGGCCAGGTGGACGAAGCGATCCCTTCCCTCGTGTTTGTCCTGCGACACCGCACATCGGGAGGGACCCATCTGGGATACCAGGATGGGGGGGGGTTCCTCAAAACCAACTGTTTTGGAATGTGTGATAAGAATTTTAAAAAGGGATTTTCAGGTGACTTTGGGGTCAGATTGACCCCCGGGAAATTACGAACCCTCTCTGAATTAGAATGGCCTGCGTTTGGTGTAGGCTGGCCCCCTGAGGGCACCCTAGATGTCCCCCCGGTCCGAGCTGTTTATAAAGTAGTTACTTGAGACCCCAGCCACCTGGATCAATTCCCATACATCGATCAGTGGCTGGAAATAGCCCAAGTCAAGCCTCCTTGGGTTCAGTAAAGGACAGTGTAGGGTCTTAGTGGCACGGGCTGAGAAGACCTCACAACAGAAAAAAACGCCCCCGTCCTCGAAGAAAATTTAGACATCCTTCCTTTTCTGCCACCCTATGCCCCCAGAGTCCCATCAGTCGAGGGAGGGGAACCTCGCCTGGCTGACAGTCCACTCCCATCGGTCTCACCCCCGCCAGCAGTCGGTCCGCCCCCACCAGGGACACCTGAACCAGTAGGAAGGTGCCGTAGGTCCACGGCTCAAGGTCCAAGGCCCCAGTGGCAATGCAGATGCCGTTGCAGGAGACGGGTCCGCAGAGAATAGGCCCCGATGGGACCCTTTCTGCTACCAACGGTTCTCCACTACTGACCTCCTCGCCGGGAAACACCACACTCGCCCAACTCTGAGAGGCCGCAGGCGATGATCTTCTAGAGTCCATATTCCAGTCTCAGCGCCCTGCCTGGGTCAACGGTAAGCAGCTTCTGCGTCCCCTTTTCAACACAGAAGAGCACCGACGAATTGTCACCGAAGCCAGAAGATGGCTCCCGACTCAAGCACCAGATGGACAACTAGACGTTGAGGCCTAGGCACGGGAGGCTGTGCCCGAAGAGGAACACAGAAGTGGGAAGGGCCAGACTAGAAAGATACCGACTAGCCTCCCTCCAAGGGGTAAAAGCAGAGGCCAGACAGCCTACCAACGTGGCAAAAGTATCTGAGGTGTGTCAAAAGCCGGAAGAGAGTCCGGCTGACTTCTGTGAAAATTACGTGAAGCCTTCAGAGTTTACACTCCGTCGACCCAGAAGCCCTCAAAAACCAGCACATGGTCACTGCTATGGATAGCCCCATAGTGACATTAGACAGAAGCTCCAAAAATTGGAGGGATTTGGTGGAAAGAACGCCACCGAACTATTGGAAATCGCCAACAAGGTTTTTGTAAATTGGGGCCAAGCTGCCAGAAAGGAGGCGGACAGCAGAGTGAAACAAAAGGCAGCTCTCCTGGCCGCGGCCTTGGGGCGACCATCCCCTGTGGAAGGGCACGGAAACCACAAGGGGCTCAAGAACAAAAACGAAGGGCGCCGCTGGGATGGGGTCAACATGTCTACTGCAAGGAATGTGGACCCTGGAAAAATGAATGGCCCAGCCGCCCAAGAGGGAAACCAAAAGCTTCTACTCCGCCGAGATGCTACCAACCAGAACCACCCGAGGCCGACCTGATCGGTATCCAGCTGGGCCCCCATGAGCCCATGGTCAAAATGAAGGGGGGGGGGGGCAGACAATAGACTTCATGGTCGACACAGGGGCCGAACGCTCTGCGGTGACACACAGGGTGGCACCTCTGTCGGGTCGAGAAGTCACCATCGTAGGAGCCACTGGGATGCAAACCTGAAGGCCATTTTGCCGTCCCTGACAGTGACCTGGGAGGTCACCAAGTAGTTCACGAATTCCTGTATCTACCTGACTGCGCACTGTCACTGTTAGGTAGAGACCTCCTAGACAAGATGGGCGCACAAATAGCCTTCACCTTGGATGCACGGACACAACAGCACCTAAATGAAAAGGCCCAACCCATGGTTTTGTCCCTGACGATTCCACGGGAAGAGGAATGGAGATTATATACTTCCCCTCCCGGGGAGCCAACTGTGGCCCCCGAGCTAGAAGCTGAATCCCCTTCAGTTTGGGCAGAAGGAACCCCCCTCTCATCTGCAAAAAACCACCCTCCCCAATATTAATTGACCTAAAGCCTGGGGCCCAGCCTGTCAAAATATGCCCATACGTGATCTCCTGGGAGGCTCACCTGGGGATCCAGACACTCTTGGACAGGCTACTCAAATGGGGACTGGCAAAACGATGCCAGTCCCCGTGGAATACGCCCCTGCTGCCCGTGAAAAAGCCTGGGACAGATGATCACCGCCCTGTGCAGGACCTAAGAGCCGTAAATGGAGCAGTCGTCAGGCTGCATTCAGCATTGCCCAACCCGTATGCTCTGCTAGGACTCATACCCTCTGAGGCAGGATGTTTCACGTGTCTAGATTTAAAGGACACCTTCTTCTGTCTCCAGCTAGCGCCTAATAGCCAACCCCTATTTGCCTTTGGATGGGAAAACCCTACCACAGGAGCAAACGAACAATTTGCTTGGACTAGACTGCCGCAAGGATTAAAAAATCCACCAGCCTTATTCAGTGGGGCACTGGCATCTGACTTAGCCAGGTTCCTGGGACGGGACCTAGGATGTGTCCTCCTCCAGTACGTGGACAATCTCCTGCCAGCCAGTCCCAGGCGGACCCAGTGCTGAGAGGGAACCAGGGCCCCACTCAGGCCGCTAGCAGAGGTGGGATACCGGGTGTCCAAGAAAAAGGCACACATTTGCCCGTAGGAAGTTAAATATTTGGGCTTCAAAATTACTCAAGGCAAATGGATGCTGCGAGCGGAAAGGAAACAGGCAGTCTGTGCCATCTGGTTCCCACTCCTTGCTAGCAGGTCCAAGAGTTCCTGGGAGCAGCAGGATTCTGTTGGATATGGATCCCAGGGTTCTCGGAGTTGGCCGGACCTCTCTATGAGGCACCAAAGGGGGAAGAAAGGGCACCCCTTCTGGGGACCTCATCAAGAAAAGGTATTTCAAAACCATAAAAACAAAACTCGCAGAGGCCCCGGCCCTAGGACTTCCAGATGTATCATGAGATTTCAGTCTGTTCGTACGTGAAAGCAGTGGGGTGGCCCTGGGGGTTCTTGCCCAGGACTTTGGAGCTTGACAAAGACCAGTGGCATATCTTTCAAAGCAGATTAACTCAGCTGTGGGAGGACGGCCACCCTGTCTGAGGGCCCTGACAGCCACCGCACTTGTGATCAAGGAAGCAGGCACACTCGTGTTGGGGCAAGACCTAAGCTCTGAGGTTCCCCGTGCTGTTATTACCGTGATAGATGCCGGAGGGCAACACTGGCTAACACGTGCTCGGATGACAGTATCAGGGACCGCTGTGTGGTCCCACGAATCAGATCGGAAGCCGTAGAAACTAAACCCTGCCACTTTCTTGCCTGCAGCGGCAGGGCCCCCAGAGCATGATTGTCTAGGGGTCCTTGATGGAGTCTTTTCCAGCCGACCTGACCTATCAGACAGAGCCTTACAAAATCCTAATCTCACCCTGTACACCGACGGCAGCAGCTTCATGGACGCAGATTATGCAGGAGTCTCTGATTTCGAGGTCACAGAAGCAGAGGCCCTTCCACAAGGACGACCAGCTCAAAGAGCAGAACCGTGGGCCCTAATGAGAGCACTAGAACTCAGGAAGGACAGACAGGCCAACAGACACGCTGACTTGCGCCATGCCCTTGCCACTCTACCTGCACGTGGGGCCCTACACAAGGAGAACGGACTTTTGACCACAGGAGGGAAAGAAAGAAAAAATTGGGAAGAAATCCTAAAACTACTGAGGGCAGTCTGGGAACCGAGGGAGGTAGCAGTCATCCACTGCAGGGGACACCAAAGGGGAAAGGACTCTGTGTCGGAAGGTAACTGACGGGCGGACGCCGCAGCTAAACAAGCAGCGGGAGAATGAACGGCACCCTCGAAAATCACGCTGGCCCCGGAGCTGCCGGCTTCCCTAAGGTACACGATCCAAGAGACAAAATGGGCACAGCAGGAAACAGGAGGCCAGACGGAAGGGTGGTGGGTACTTGCGGACCAAAGAGTCTGTGTGCTGGAGCCGCTAGCCCGCCAGGTGGTTCCCCAGCAGCCTGAGCTCCCCCACCTGGGAAGAACCGCCCTTAAAACCTTATCGGGCTGTTACTATGTAATCGCTCGGCTCCCGTCCTTCTGTGCCTCGGTCTCTCAACGCTGCCTCCTCTGTGCTCAAAATAACACCAGACAGGGCCCCACTGGACCCGTGGGAATCCACTGCTGCGGTCAGGCACCCTTCAAAGATTTGGAGGTAGGCTTTACCGAAATGAGAACCGGCGGAGGATACGAATTTCTTCTATTCATCTGCACGTTTCCGGGCTGGGCGGAGGCCTACCCCACACGCACCGAAAAGGCAAGAGTAGTAACCAAGGCCTTGCTAAGGGATATCATCCCCAGATGTGGAATGCCGTGAACCATGGGCTCAGACAGGGGCCCGGCTTTTGTGGCCGAGGTGATGCCTAAAGTATCCCTGGGCATCCGATAGAATTTACACGCAGCCTACCAGCCCGAGTTCAGAGAAAGTGGAACGTATGGAACCAGAGCCTTAAATCAGCCATGGCAAAACTGCGTCAGGAAACTAATTTGCCAGACGTACGACCTCTATCTAGCTCTTCTCCAAATACGCTGTACACCCCGGGCAAAAATCGGATCCTCCCCATTCGATGTCCTCTCTGGAAGATCCCCTCCACTAGTCAAATTCAAGTCAAATTCAAGGGGGACCTGACAGAACTAGGGAAACAAGAATTAAGGAAAACTATTTGGGATACATACATGGTGACGGACAGGATACCTATTTCCCGTGGAATAGCTGTACATCCCACAAACCTGGGGATCCGGTTTGGAGTAAAGATAAGAAAAGGAAGCCACTCAAACCTACCTGGAAGGAACCCTGTTTCGTTGTGCTAACCACGCCCACGGCCCTCAAGGTCGCAGGACTAACTGCCTGGATCCACCATTCTCGAGTAAAGGCGGCCCGCCCGTCGCCTGACAACCACTTGGGATGGAAAGGAACTTCGCGAACCAGAACAGTCCTCTACAGACCACCCTTAAGAGCACAGCGCCGATAAGCGGCCTGCAGCCGACCCCTGAGGGCTCTGTGTAAGCAGAAGCTTGAGGAAATCACCAAGCGACTTCAGTGACCTACAGCACGTCGTTCGCGAATTTCCCTGTCATCCCCTGCCCGTTTCTTTTGCCATACTTGTCGCCATGCTGTCTGCTTAGGGCTGGCCCAAGTTACTCCACAGACGGGCGCCTCAGTCACTGACTCCTGTTAGCCTCCCTCTGCTCACTAGTGTCAGGATGCCTCATTCTCCTTAGGTGTGCACGATCTGAGTTGCGATAGATGTCCTCTGCACGTTGTTCTCTGCCTTTAGAACCGTCGCCCAGCCCAGGAAGGGCCGGCCCCGTCTGCCGTCCCCGTGGCGCGTATCCCTGTTCCTAACCTGCTCTTCTGCTCGCTCCCGCCATGCAGATGTGTGACCTGTTACTCCCCGCCTGTCCCCCAAGGCCCGAAGAGCCACTCTGTGCTCCCCACCACTGGACCCCATCTGTCGTCAGGAGGGCCAAACTTCTGTAACAGACGCACGGGGTTGCACTGCCTGCTACCCCACTCGGCCTCCTACAGAGGCCACTCCTTTCCCTGTGCCCTTCCCGACTCCTGCTCCAACCCTCTGGTCCACAGGGGTCAGACGACACTACCACGTGTCCCTGTGCCACCGTGTACCCCCACGTGCCGGACAGATGTTATACCAGGAGGGTCACTCCCTGTACCAGAAGCAGGAAAACTTACTGGACGGGAAAAATGAAAATGAAACGTTGCTGGGGGCTGCCCGATCCGACCTGCCCTGATGCTCCCCGTGCCTGTTGGGTCATCCTCCGTGGGAACATAAATCAGGTAGAGCACTGGTCTTAGATCCCCGACCGGACCAGATGTTAAACGCAGCTCATCGCCTCCTCAGTGCTACCGATCCTGCCGGCTCTGCTTGTCCGCGGGACCCACCCGTTAGGCAGCTAGTCCGATAACACAGGCCCCTGTAAATGTTACCCTGCTACCAAAAGACCCAGAGCCCTGCACGGTGAGACCTGTACCAACTGGAGTCGAACTGCCCCCAGTGGCTCCCAGTTGCCCGACAGACAAGAGGGGAACAGAGCCATTGGGCATTCTGACCATTGGCCAGTGCAACCAAACTCTTGACAGTCAGGAGCTCAGTCATCTTCCTACGAGCCAAGCCTGGTGTTGACCCCTCCCAGGGCTTCTCTTTATCTGTGGGACGGACGCCTCCCTATGTCTGCCAGCTGACTGGACGGGCACTGTACCCCGGCCTTCCTCCTCGTAAGATAAACGTTGTTCCCAACAATCAGTCTCTTAGAGTACCCGTGGCAGCACATACTCGCTCAAAAAGAGCCACCCAAGTCATCCCCCTGCTGATTGCCTTAGGGATGCGGCAGGGGTGGGCACTGGAGTAGGAGGAACCGTGTCCTCACCCACTTACTGCCGTGAATTGTCCAGGGACCTAACAGACGGCACAGAACGGGTTATCGAACCTCTGGTGGCGTTACAAGCCCGAGTAGACTCCCTGGCAGCGGTAGTCTTACGGAACAGAAGGGGGCTGGGCCTCCCACTGCTGAAAGGGGAGGACTGTGTCTCTTCCTGAACAAAGACTGCTGCTTCTGTGTCAGCCAATCAGGGACAGTCGGAGGTATGGTCCGCAGGTTAAGGGAGCGAATCACCAAACGAGGCAGGAACAGTTCCTCCTGGAACTGTTGGAGGAACGTGTAGAATTGGGCATCCTGGCTCCTCCCTTAGCTGGTCCTCTCCTGGCGCTTGTCACAGCCCTCCTGTTTGGTCCCTGTGTTCTTACTACGCTAACCAGGTTTGTTTCCTCCCGCCTGGAAGCTGTAACACTCCAGATGATGCTCCGGATGGACCGTTCTCGTGTCGCTACGCTCCTTCGGATGGCAAAGAACCCTGGCTGTCACTTTCCTCCCCTCGACATCCGTGTCCAGCAGGAAGAAGCCAGAACGGCCTTTGCCCCTTCCCCCGTGGCAGCAAAGGGCCCCTGGGCCCCCACAAACTGATTTTCTCTAAGTCTGCTACAGCAGCTTGAGAATCAAGAGCGGGGAATGAGAAGGAAAATCGGTGAGAGCAGATAAAAAAGGGCCAGCTGGGTGTCCGAGGCCGGATTCTCCCCCTGTATGCTTGTGGCTTCTGTAATCTTGCCCCTTATGGCAGCCAGCAGCCAGGAACCAGAAGCTTGACTGTCCTAGTCCCGCCCAACCTGGAAGCACATATGTATAAAGGGTAAGTGAAACCCGAGTCCGGGTGCTCAGCCTTTGGAGGTGACTCCGCTGGGCCAGCACCGGTGCGAAATAAACGGTCTTTTCTGTCCCCGAGTGTGTATCGCTGGTCTCTTCCTGGGCGCCGAGTTCTTGCTGTAACGTGAGGAACTGGTGAGAGATGTTTCTTAAGGATTTGTGAACAAGGTGGTTGACGGAAGCATCATATGCAACAGTAAAAAGAATGAATATCCAGTATCAGAGGACGGGCCTTGGGTCACTTACACAATGGAATGTTATATCGTATTAGTAATCATATTATGGATGAATAGTTTATGGACATGGGCGATACCAAAATGTGTTACATTTAATAAGCGGATTGGGGCACCTGGGTGGCTCAGTTGGTTGAGCATCCGACTTCATTTTGGCTCAGATCGTGATTCCAGGGTCGGGAGATCGAGCCCCACATCGGGGTCTGTGCTCAGTGTGGAGCCTGCTTGAGATTCTCTCTCTCTCCCCCCTCCCCCCTCTCCCCGTCCCCCCTCCCCCCTCTCCCTTCTCCCCTCTCCTGCCCCTACCCAGCTTGTGCTCACTGGTTTGAGCACTCTCACTCTAAAATGATAAAGGTGGGGCGCCTGGGTGGCGCAGTCGGTTAAGCGTCCGACTTCAGCCAGGTCACGATCTCGCGCTCCGTGAGTTCGAGCCCCGCTTTGGGCTCTGGGCTGATGGCTCGGAGCCTGGAGCCTGTTTCCTATTCTGTGTCTCCCTCTCTCTCTGCCCCTCCCCCATTCATGCTCTGTCTCTCTCTGTCCCAAAAATAAATAAACGTTGAAAAAAAAAATTAAAAAAAAATAATAAAGGTAAAAAGCAGATTAAAATAATGTAGTAGTATGATAGAAATAATACAGAAAGGGAAAAACAGAATTTGTAGCCTGCTTTATTAAGTACAAATTTGTAAACTGTTTGATTTCATTAATTCATTCAACAGAATACACTAACGATGTAACAGTAACAGGTTAAAAATGTAATTTACAGTGCGCCTGACTGGCCTGATGGAGGGTGCAACTCTTGATCTCAGGGTTGTGGGTTTGAGACCCACATTGGGTCTCTTTATTTATTCATTTATGTATTTTGGTTTCAGGGGTAGAATTCGGTGATTCATCCCAACGGGTGCCCTCCTTAATCCCCGTCACCTGTTCAGCCCATCCCCTACCCACCTCCCTCCTTCAACCCTCAGTTTGTTCTCTCTTTAAGAGTCTCTTATGGTTTGTTTCCCTCTCTTTTTTCTTGTTCTTTCCCCCGGCCACGTGTTCATCTGTTTTGTTTGTTAAATTTGGGGCGCCTGGGTGGCGCAGTCGGTTAAGCGTCCGACTTCAGCCAGGTCACGATCTCGCGCTCCGTGAGTTCGAGCCCCGCGTCGGGCTCTGGGCTGATGGCTCGGAGCCTGGAGCCTGTTTCCGATTCTGTGTCTCCCTCTCTCTCTGCCCCTCCCCCGTTCATGCTCTGTCTCTCTCTGTCCCAAAAATAAATAAATGTTGAAAAAAAAATTAAAAAAAAAAATTTCACATACGAGTGAAATTATACGGTATTTGTCTTTCTCTGACTTACTTGCTTAGCGTAATACACTGTAGTCCCATCCACGTCATTGGGAATGGCAGGGTTTCATTTTTTTTTTTTTGTCAAAATAGTATTTATTTATTTGTAAATGTTTATTTTGAGAGAGAGGGAGAGGGAGTGCGAGGGCCTGAACAGGGAAGGGGAGAGAGAGAATCCCACACCGTCAGCACAGAGCTCCACGCAGGGCTTGGTCCCATGACCCTCAGATCGTGACCTGAGCTGAAGTCAAGAGTTGGATGCTCAACCACCTGAGCCACCCAGGTGCCTCAAGGTGTCATTCTTTGGGATGGCTGAGTAATATTCCATCGTGTATATATCACATCTTTATCTGTTTATCAGTCAATGGACATTTGGGCTCGGCTGCTGTCGAACAGCCTCGCTCTCCATTGGCAAATTTAAAACGAGAGCGGAATGAGGGCGCGGGAAGAGAGAAGTAGGGTCATTCAAGTGGTTGTCTAGCTCACCCAGAGCTTTAGACAAGGGGAGCGGCCCGGCCCCTTGTCTAGTTGTTAACTAGTAGGTTTGTGTTGTGGCTGCTGGCGGTATGTTTGTTCCAGGCGGATGTCTTTGAAATGGACGCTTCTGCGACCCAAAGCTTCGTGTCAGGGACTCCTGTTACAAATACACAGGCTGGCCTCTGCCCCCAGTGCCTGACCCTGGGCTTCTTAATCCCTTGGAATTTCCTGGGTGGCCGGAGTGTCTTCTAGTTTGAGGAGGCGGCTCTTGGTGGGCTCCGGATAGCTCCCGGGCGAAGGCTGGTCACTGGAAAGACCAAACCGTGATTAGAAGCTTGCAACCTCCAGCGCCGTCCTCCAGGGGGCGCAGAGGGGCTGGAGATGGAGTTGAGCACCAGTCACGCCCACGTGATGGGTCTCCATGAACATCCCTAAGGTGTGGGGATCCGAGGCCTTCCAGGTTGGTGAACACATCCACGTACCGGGAGAGTGGCGCGCCCCCACGCCATGACACGGTGGCTCCCGCGTTCGGGATCCTTCCTGGCTTTGCCCCGTGCCCCCCTCATCTGGCTATTCCCTGGATCCTTTATTACATAATAAACTGGTAAACATAAGTGTTCCCTTGAGTTCTCTGAGCGATCCTAGCAAATTCTTGAACCCGAGGAGGGGATCCCGGGAGTCCTGGATTTGTAGCCAGGTCGGGCAGAAGTGTGGGTGATGAGGACCCACCGCCTGGGATTGGCGTCTCTGAAGTGGGGGGATCTCATGGGGCCGAGCCCTGGCCCTGTGGGGTCTGTGCTAACTCCAGTTGGCGTCTGCATTGAGTGAAATTGGAGGACACCCATCTGGTGTCCACAGAAAAGGAGAATTGCTTGATGAACAAAATCCTACATAGCCGGGACCAGACAGCACTTTGCGTCTACAGACAGCTGGTTTTTCCTCTCCAGTTGGATGTGGGCGGGAGGCACGGGGCGAGTCAGGGACGGTCCTAGCCGTGCGGCTGGAGCGCCCAGGGGGATGGTGCCGTTCTCTAAGATGGGGACCCCGGGGGTCGGGGTTCCAGGGAATCTCGAGGTCCCCTACTTGTCCTCAGCACCCAGACTTGGGCTGTGGCAGGCTGCCTCCTGTCTCACCAGGCGCGCTGGGCCTCCCTTCACCCCAGCCCCCAACCCGGATGGGTGTCCCCATCCCAGCCACCGACCTAGGCCCTAGAGCTCTGTGTCCTCCTGGCTGGAGAAACCACACTGACTTACCCAGAAGCCATCAGTCAGCCGTAACCAGCAGCCACGCACTGCCCCGGGGGGTGAGGGGGAGGAGGAACGTAGTCGGAGGTGGCTCTCCACCCCGCGGGGGAGCCGGGGCTGGTTTTCCGTGCTTCCTCTCCGCAGGCATGACGTGGCTACGCGGGTCACCTGGGGGGCTAGTCACGGCTTGGTAGGAAACCCCCAGAGGAAGGGCTAGGAGCACCTGTTAGTCCCAGCTCTGTTACTGGATCTTGTGCAGCATTCACTTCCTTTCCATGAGTCCTTGGCCATGACTTCTGACCTCGAGACTGAGGTCCTGCCCTCTCTTCTTGGGCCATGAGTCACTCCTACATCACCACGAGTACTGGAAGCTGCCCAGCCTGGCGATGGGCACCCAGCGAGTCAGCTCAGCCAGCTTGCCCGTTGCCCTCTGTCCTCCTTCCCAGCAGGCTCCTCTGGGCCCGGCCCTCCCCAGCCCAGAGCTCCCCTCTGCTTCCTGGTGGCGGAGAAGTGCCCAGCCCTTCTCGGCTGGTCTCGGTGTCATGGTCAGAACAGGTTCCAGTGGGTCCCAGGTGGGAGGGGGAGGGATGCCGGAGTGCTGGGGAGTCCAGCTCTATTATGAGCTGGTCAGGTGGTGGATGACGCTCAGGGACATGCAGGGCAGAACCTCACAGTGGGCCGTCCGGGGGTGGGGGAAGGCCTGTTTTGTGGCCTTTGGTGGTATGTCCATTGTCCCGTCGTGCACGGCTGGTCTCAGGACACTGCTGTGATGTGAGCTCTTGCAAACTTCCCACCAGCTTCACCATCAGCTCCTGCTAGCCAGTCGGAGCCCTTGTTAACACATCCCCGTGATAAACGTGCAATTGTTTTTTTTAAATAGGCTCCGTGTTCAACGTGAGACTTGAACTCGGGACCGAGATCAAGAGTCGCACGCTCTACAGACTGAGCCAGCCAGGCGCCCCAAACATGCTATTTTAAAGGTAAGCAGGCAAAGCAGAGGGGGTTCCAAGTTTACCTGGGACCAACTCTTACCCACTAGGCCAAGTTCTTGTGCATGGAGAAGGGGGGCAGTAGAAGGGTTTTCCACCAACCAGAGAAGCCGTGTGTAGCCTGGGAAGTTGGGAGTGGAGGTGAGGGGTTCTGGACCCCAGGGTGGGCCGTCCAGTGACGTTTCTGCAGGAGGACTGACCACCTTCCTCCCCGGAGAGTCCCAGCCCAGGCCGATGGGTTATTTTTCCATGAGAACCATAGGAGTCAATAGGGGAAAACAGGATCAGCTCTAAGAAATCCAGCGTACGGCCAGCTTTTCTGAAGGAGGGATGGGTTGTGGATAAATCCGGACTGAGGAGGCTGTGAGGAAAATGTGGGGCCCGGGGTGTGGGAGCTGGGCTCGGGTGAGGTGGGGCTCCGAGTGGGACCTGGGACCTGAGACGGGGTTGGAGCCACTTTGGACCTAAGTCACCAAGAGGCAGGGAGCACTGTGTGAGAGCTAGGAGAGTTCGGGAGTGTGATTAGACCAGGGGAAGGGCATCCCCAGTGATGAAGCCGCGGTCAGTGAGCAGTGTCCTCGAGTGTCCCCAGGGCCTCATTAGTGCCCAGAAGACCTCGCCCGCAGACCAGCACAGCCTGATGCTGCTCACGGGGCCCTAGGCGCCTCGCGACCACCAGCCCTTCAACCCGAGCAGCCCTTGCTCCCTCGGTCGGTGGTGGCAGGCAGGGCGGGGCCGACCAGTGCTCCTCACAGATGGATAAACTGAGGCCGGGCTTGGAGGAAGGAGCCCGTGTTCGGCTGGCCCCTTGGGGCGCTCTGCTGGCTCGCGTGAGGGCGGCTGGCACAGCCAGCCCACGGCCGGGGAGACCGGGGCACGGGCGGTGTCGCAGGATGGGCTCGGGTGGGCAGAGCCACATGCAGCTGGGGGGCCACTCTGACCCGGGGGGCCCACAGGTGCCGCCACTTCCAGCGTTCACGAAAGAGGACATTCAGATTTTCTCCCCCGTTCTTTCATGTGGAGAATATGCCCGATTTGCCGTGGTGACCATCCCGAAGCGCCCGCACGGGTCCGAGGCGTTGACCACCTGCTTCAGCTGCACACCTTTCCAGCTTCCCCGAGCACTCTGCCCCCGCCCCCACCCCCACTTCCTGTCTCTGGGCTTGCACTTGAGGGACCTCGTGGAAGTGGAACCCTGCAGTATCTATCCCTTTGCGCCTGGCCCTTCACCGAGCGTGACGTCCGCCAGCTCAGCCGCGCTGTGGCCGGTGTGGTAGCAGGTGTGCAGCAGTCCGTCCTTTCTGTGGCTGAATGACGTGTCTCACTGGGTGGAGGGACCACGGCTTGCTTATCCCTTCGCCCACTGATGGACATTTGGCTGTTTCCTCTCTGGGGCTCCCGTGCCTAGTGCTGCCGTGAACGTGCGTGCCGGTCCTGCTTGGGCGGGCACCCGGGGGCAGGCCAGGTGCCACCCAGCACCCGCCATGAGAGCTGTCAGCCCCCTCCCCACACCCCCCGGGGCACCTGGTGGTCCGGCGGCCTCTGCCCCTGTGCCCATGAGCTGGTTGATCCCTGGCCCTGGAACGGCCTCCCCACTTCTCCTGCCCCCGTTTCGTCCCCTGCACAGGGAGGCCCACTGGGTGGGGTCGGGCCCCCTCGGTCCCCGTGCCTGTCCTCTGCCCCAGCTTGGATCTGCTGTCCCACCTGGCAGACCCTTTGCTCGCACCTTCCCCGGGGCCAGAATGACCTCTGACTACACCTAGAAGACTCGGCTGGAGAGACCGCCATCCTCCCTGCCCCCGTCCCCCTCCCCGTTTGGTTTCCCTGTGACTCTGTCATCCGTCAGACTAAACGACTGATGGATGGTGTTTCTCTCTCTCCTCCAGCGTCCCCAGCGTGCGGGCAGGGGCGGTCTCCGGTCTGCTCGCCGCTGTGTCTCCAGCACGCCCAGGTGTGAAATGGCGTTGGTGTGCCACTTCGGGCTGAGCCCCGCCAGCCCCAGCCGCCACTCGTGCGATGCGTCCGCAGCCCTCTCCGTCCTGCACAGCTCGCTGCAAATCATCGGTGGCCCTGCGATGGTGTGACAGGCACCGGGTGGCAGGGTGGGTGGCAGGGTGGGCACCTGGTGCCCAGGTGAGGACATGCCCAGCCGGCACTGCTGGTATGGCTGCAGCATCCAGTAGGCGCTCCGTAAATGTCTCCAATGGATGTCAAGTCACGCCGGGGCCCCCACTCTCTGGGAACTGGGGAGCCGGTCTCTGGGGCCCTTGCTGAGCCCTGGTGCCCGACAGCCTTCACTGCCTTCTCAGGTCTTCCTGTGGCTCCTACCGGGTCCTTCTCCTGGAGGCCCTCTACCTGGCCACCCTTTTTGGGGACCAGTGACATATCAGGACACGTGTCTGTCCCTCGGGTGACCTCGGCAGTGGCCCAGTTCTCAGGAAACGTAATAGGACACTGGGGAGGCTGCATTCTGGGACAGCTGGTCCCTGGCACAATCCTCCCGACACCTTGCCACGCTTGTTTATTCATTCAGCAAACACCCACTGAGACCCGGAGTGCACCAGGGCCATCCTAGATCCCCAGGGTGTGCTGGGCCACCTGACACTGCCCCTCCCCTCGGGGCGGGGGGAGTCACAGCTCCCAGCACCCAGCCTCTTGTGGCCCTCCAGGGGCCCTGCCCGCCTCCATGCTTCCCCACACCCCCTCCCCCGTGCTGAGACTCCTTCACCATCATCACTTGCTCACCTGCCTCCCACCCCCGGGGAGATGCCTGCTGCCCAAGGGTAGGACCTGTGTCTTATCCGTGGTGCCCCAGTGCCCAGCATGGGATCTGACATACAGCCGTGGCCCAATAAATGCTTGTCGAGTGAGGCCAACCACCTTAGTTTCGGGAAGGCAGCGGTTTGGGGGAGCCTGGGGCTAGCCGTGGAGTAGAGACAGCCCAGGGTGGTGGGCAGGCGGCGGGGTGGGGGGGCACCCACAGAGCCTGCCCTTCACCTTTGCTGCTTGGCATGGGTGTTCTCCGGCAGCTCCCTGCCCCCGGTCCTGGGACAGAATAATGCATCAGCTGGGGGCTGTTCGGGGCTCCTGCACCCCCACCCTTGGCTTGTATTGGGGCGGGATGGGACAGGGGGCTCGCCCTGATGAGAGGGGGTGTCTGGCTGTAGTTTAGCCCCGAGTTGCCTCCTGCCCTTCTAGCCGAAGCCAGAAGGGGGCAGTAAAACACACCAGCGATCCCTTGTGGCTCCGGGGAGGTGGTCGGCTGCAGGCTCCTGCCACCTCTCAAGGCCCCAGGGTCTGAGCGGGGACAGCACAGGGGTCACCCCTACCCCCAGGCTGTGGGGGAGGAGCATGTTGGCCAAGCCGGGGCGCTCCAGAAAGGCTGAGGCGGTCTGCCCAGCGGGGTGCGCCGAGTGCCTGCCTGGAGGGCCCCCAGCTCCTGCCAGCACCCTGTCCTGCGCCCCAGCCCGGCTTCCTCTCTTCTCTGAGCCCCCCTGCCCGCGTCTGCACGCCTCTCCACTGCTCCCACTTGCCCTCCGGGTCGCCGCTTTCTGGGCGGTCTTCACCTGCAGCCCCGCCAGGGTCAGGTGCCTCCCCGGGCCCTTGAGGCCCCGGCCCACACCCCTCCGCTCCTAGGACCCTGGGTGAAAACCATCCATCCCCTGGATCAAGATCCCTCGGGATCTACCGGGTCCGGTCCAGTCTCCCGCCTCCAGATTGGGGTTCAAATCCGGCTCTACGTGTCACCACGAGCCTGCTCGCCCCCAGCCTCAGTTTCCTCAGCTTCAGAGCGGGGGACAGTGAGGGAATTTGAGGAGGAGGGTGTGGCGAGGCGGGGCACCTGGTACACTCTCCTCCCGCTGTGTCTCCCACCCCTTCCCGGTGCGAGGTTTGTTGATCGTGTGAATGAGAGGACGAATACGCAGTGGGTCTAGGACCGGAATCCGTCTGCCCTCCTTCTGGGGGTGGGGGACCCCGGGGCAGCACCCACCCGGGCTCCCTGCTCCTGCATAGCCCAGCTGCCCTTTGACCCTTAGGCGTGCAGGGGCCGGGCCGGGCTGTGGGAGACGGTACCCCAGCCCTTCCCAGGCAGCCACGTCAGTCGGCCACCTGGGCACCTGCCTGGGTTTCCCCGAAGTCCAGGTGAGGGGTGAGTTGTTGGGCACCCGAGTGACAGGACCCAAATGACAGGTGGCCACTGGGGGCCTGATTCATGGCTTTCTGGGAAGTGGGTTAACGGAATCCCAGGGCCCAGGGCCTGGTCAGGCCTCCTGGCTGAGTCACAGTGGCCCCTGGAGGAAGGAGCCGTTACTGAGCCTCTGGGCAGCCCCGTGTTCCCAAGGCCCCGGGACCTCCCCACGACCCCACACCCTAAGTCTTCCCTTCCCCACACAAACTGGGGACCATCCCAGTCAGTGTCAAGGCCACTGGCCTGCACCACTGGGCCTGGGTCCTGCTCCTCCAGAGGCCAGATTCTGGGCCCACAGCTGGAGCCCAGGTCCTGGGCCCCCAAACCAGTCCACTGCTGGTGGGGGGTGGTAGGGATCTCAGCCAGAGCCCCCACCTGGGCCCCCTTAACGGCCCATTTCCTCCCCACAGTCCCGCCCCACCTGTGACCTACAGCCTGGGGTGGCCAGACCGAGCCACTCACTCACTCGGGGGACTGGTCCAACGGCATTCCACCTCCCGGGATAAAACCTGGGGTGACCTGTGGGGAGCTCTGCACACAGCTCTCCCAGCCGCGCCCGCGCCCCCACCGGCCATGGTGGTTTCCAGAATTCCCCCGGCCCTGGGTGGAGGCTGTCTCAGGATCCTAACCCCTCTTCTGCTTCTGGCTTCTGCAGGTGAGTCCTGAGGCCCCTCTGCGCCTCCCTCCTCTGTCCCCCACGGCCACCCCCTCCCCTCCCCCTACTCAGCACTGGCCCTCCGGGCCCTGCCGGGACCCAGTCTCCCCCTCCCCCTCGTGCTCGCCTGCTCTCAGCCACGTCCGGTGGCTGCCAGCAGAGGACTGCAAGGAGGCTGCAGTCCACCGCCTCCTCTTCCCTCCCGGCTCTTGGGACCATGAGTGTCGTTACAGGCCTCAGGCTCGGGGGTTGAGAGGGTCTCGGGCCGGGGCAGGTGTGCGCTCCCCCTCTCTCACTCCCCCCCCCCCCCACCCCGTGAGAGGTGTCAGGCAGGTGGGATGGAGTCCTGGCTCAGGTTGCCCGACAGGAAGCTGGTGGGAGGTTAGGGCCCCGGCTTAGGGCCGAGCCTGAGGCTTCCGTCAGCCCTGCCCAGGCTCCGGGAAATGCCCCGCCCTGGAGAGACACCCCGGGCACCGGGGCTCCTCTCTGCTGGCCTGACCCTTCCTTCTCTTGCCCTCAGCCTCCCTCCGTGCTGCCAGGATACCTGGTGAGTTGGGGAGGGGGCCCTGGGGGAGGGCTTGAGGGGAGGGGCTGCATCTGGGTCTGTCTGTGGGGTAAGCAGATCAGAAGGGGGCGGTGGGGCCAGAGGGGAGTCCAGCGGGAGAGGAAGGCAGGCAGCAAAGAAGGCCCAGGAGGCAGAGCAGAGACTCTGACTCGGAGGGGAGGGGCCCAGGCAGCGGGGGGAGCACCAGCAGATGAGGGGAGACGGGTGGCCAGCTCGCGGGGAGGGACAGGAAGAGAAGGGCCGGGGAACGAATGGTGTGGGGCGTGGGCAGGGTAGGATCGTTGTGGCCCTTGGATGACAGAAAATGTGACCCTCGTCCGCCAGCACCCCCAGCTTGTGGGAAGCCCCAGCGGCTGAACAGGATCGTGGGCGGCGAGGACAGCACTGATGCCGAGTGGCCCTGGGTCGTGAGCATCCAGAAGAACGGAACCCACCACTGTGCAGGCTCCCTGCTCACCAGCCGCTGGGTGGTCACTGCTGCCCACTGCTTCAAGGGGTGTGCACGACCGGTCCCCTCCACTCGATGCCCCAGGTTTCCTGCCCCGGACCTGGGCTCCCCACTCGGCACCAGCCCCCGGGGCCTTTGTCTGGCCTTGGGGCCTCTCATAGAGGAGAGCGAGCCTGCTTCTGTTTCGGGGCCTTCAAACGCATGTGGTCCCCCAGACACTCCCTGCCTGACCCTTCCCCACCACCCCTGGTTCCTGGCTGACCCCACCCCCTTTCCTGTTTCCCCCAGCAACCTGAACAAGCCGTCCCAATTCTCTGTGCTGCTGGGGGCCTGGCAGCTGGAGAACCCTGGCCCCAGGTCCCAGCAGGTGGGTATCGCCTGGGTGCAGTCCCACCCCGTGTATTCCTGGAAAGAGGGCTCCCGTGCAGACATCGCCCTGGTGCGTCTGGAGCACGCCATCCACTTCTCTGAGCGAATCCTGCCCATCTGCCTGCCTGACTCCTCCGTCCGTCTCCCTCCGAACACCCGCTGCTGGATCGCAGGCTGGGGGAGTATCCGTGATGGAGGTGCGGCTTTTCCCCTGCCACGTGGCCAGGGGGTGGATGGGGACAGAGGGTGGCAGACGCTCAGAGACACAGGTACAGTGGGCAGCAGAGGTTGGAGCCAGAGGCATAGCAGAAGGAAAAAGACAGACTCTTCTTGTGACGACAGGGACGGAAGAAAAAGTGAGCCGCGATCCAGAGGTGTGAAGTCCCAGAAACCTAGGTGGCCAATTTTAGGTCCTTTCTAGTTAAAGGGTATCTTGGCTATGTTCTGAGGGAACAACAGCCAGATCAACGAGGCTATTAAGTGATCTAGGAAAGGCTGGAAGGAGGCCTGTATGGGGCCTGGTTGAGTACATGAATGTAAAACAGCCCTGAGATTCCAAAGTGGGAACAGGCACCCCCTGGTGGCAGCATGCCATAATTGCAGGCAAAATTCCCAGAAGGAAGTAGGCTCCATAATTGGACAATATAATTGTCAGACCAAGTCTGGAGGTCTGGAAAACATCATCTAGAGACACAAGACAGATAAAGTAAGAGGCAGAGAAGCAGAAAAAGGTAGGTGGGTAGATAGATAATGGGGGTGATAGAATAGAAAGATAACGAGTAAGCAAAAAGTGTCAGAAAAATGGGATTTTAACCAGATTCCAAAAGAAATCAAGGGAAATGACACCAGGTGTCTGGCAATCCCACTGAGTCTGAGGTTGCAGACAGCCTCCCCATCGTCATCCTGCAGGGCTCTTTTGAGAACTGGAGTTATGAGCTGGGGAGGGCCTACAGACCAACCCTAGGGCCTGCAGTCCCCCTAAGGTGTGGGGGATTCCTCGAGTTCCAGTAACGTTCAACATTAGGGGATCGTTTACTGCACCCTTCCTCTGTGGCAGTCCACTTCCTCTGCTGGAGACAGTAGTGGTTGGGGCAGGACAAGCCGGGACCAGCAGTTCTAACCGTTTTGTGGGCATCAGGGGACTCGTTAAAGGTTCAGAGTCTCACGCGGCTCATTCACGTTCGGACCCAGTAGGTCCAGAGGTGTGCAGTGTCGGAATTTGGGTTTTCCTCAGGCATTTGGGAGTCTGACGGAGTTGATCCATTAACCTTTGAGACTTGCCTCTGAGGGAGAACGGAGGGGCAGCAAAGAGAGGGCTTTCCAAGCCTGACCCTGTCCTCCCTGCCCCCAGTGCCCCTGCCCCACCCCCAGACCCTGCAGAAACTGGAGGTTCCCATCATAGACTCAGAAGTCTGCAGCCGCCTCTACTGGCGGGGCGCTGGGCAGGGAGCCATCACCGAGGACATGCTGTGTGCTGGCTATCTGGAGGGGCGGCGGGACGCCTGTCTGGTGAGCACCTGAGTTTTCCCACTTTTGTCCCGCTGAGCTCCACCGCTGCCCCCCCCCCCCCCATCAGCTGAGACCTGTAAGTGCCCCTAGACACCTGCAGAACCTGGCCTCTGCTTGGCTCAGTCATCCATCTGTTCGGCCACGTGGCCACGCACCAAATGTGTAGTGAGCATCTTGGGCGGGCCAGACCCCACTCTCTGGGAGCCTGCCTTCTCCTCAGGGGGTTCCCATGCCCTGGTCCCCACCAGCTCCATCACCATGGTGGAGGGCGGCAGGCTGGTAGAATGGTAGCACCCAGGCTTGGACGCTGGAGGGTCCTGGTTGCAATTCCTAGTCTGCTGCCCACGGATGCCAGTCTGGGCAAGCCAGGGCTTCCCTCTGAGCCTCGGTTTCCTCATCTGTAAGGCAAGCAACGGTACTCCCTGGCTTGGGGGCTGTGAGGGACAAGGTCT
Organism: Herpailurus yagouaroundi; assembly: GCF_014898765.1. Classification (NCBI taxonomy): domain Eukaryota; kingdom Metazoa; phylum Chordata; class Mammalia; order Carnivora; family Felidae; genus Herpailurus; species Herpailurus yagouaroundi. The sequence continues at coordinate 17,518,015 of NW_024412453.1, read as the reverse complement.
GGCACAAAGTGTTTCTCACCAGAAGCGAGCCTGAAGGCCTGTCCAGCTTAGCCCTCCCGGCCCTAGTGGAGTCACAGTACCATGGGGGGTGTGTGTGCCCCCTTGACCCTCACCCCAGGGAGCCGTCCGTCCCCCCACTGTGTAGGGTCCTGGGCTCTGCCCAGCCCTGACCCGCGTGGGTCCCTAACTTTCCGCCCTCTCCGCAGGGTGACTCCGGGGGCCCCCTGATGTGCCAGGTCGAGGGCACCTGGCTGCTGGCGGGCATCATCAGCTGGGGCGAGGGCTGTGCCGAGCGCAACCGGCCCGGCGTCTACATCAGCCTGGCCGCCCACCGCTCCTGGGTGATGAGAATCGTGCAAGGGGTGCAGCTCCGCGGGCACTCACAGGGGAGGGGGCCCGCAGGGGAAGGCGCGTCCTCCCCGAGGGGCCCGCGTTAGGGACCCGGGGAGACGCGGCGGCCACGCCGTTGTAAGTAAGCCATCCGCCTCCGGGGGGCGCCCGCGTGCCGGCACCGAGCGGCCTCGCAGCCCGCCCGCCAGCGCGAGCGCCTCTGTGTGTATGTATATACATGTTAATAATTTTTACAGTTATTTGTACCCCGCCCTCATATCTTATTTATTCCTCCAATTTCAATAAATTATTTATTCCCCCGTTGCTGCTTTCCTAGGCATGACATTGGGAAGCAGGGTACGCTTGGGGTTAAAATGGGGGCAGGTCGGGATGAGTTTGGTCGCCTGGCCAGGGACCCAGGTGTCCTGTCCACCTGCGTTTCAGTGTTCTGACCCCTGGCCTTTGCACTTCCTTTCTGTGCCCCCCTGCGACCAGGAAGAAAGGAGGCAGGAGGCCAGTGGACCGGCTCTGCCAGTGGAAAGGGGGAGTGCTGGCTGGGGGGCGGTCCAGGCCCCCAACCTGCCGGTTGTGTTTCCAAAACTGGGCTAGCTGGGAGAAGCCCGCCCCTATGAGAGTGGGATGTCCCCTCCCTCCCCTCAGAACCAGGCCTCCCGGATTTGGGGCCTCTACACCCCCAGGAGCTGGCTCCGGAGTGACTCAATGCCAATTCTGTGAGTCCTCCAACAAAGAAGGGAGCCAAACAATGAGACAGCAGGTCCCCAGGCCCTGCTACACCTCGGGCTTGAGTCACCTGGCCTGTGCCTACAGCAGGTGGGACCAAGTCCCAGGCTACAAAGGGATCTGCCCACTTCCCCGCTGGCTAACACCCCCTTCCTCCAGGACTGCCCTCCCCGCCCCTTCTGCAGCCCAGGCCCTAGCCTCCTGGACCAGCCCTCCATCCCACCCCCGGCCCCACATCTGGAGCCTGACCCAGCCCACCTGGGATTCCCTGCAGTGAGTGAGATATGCGGACCCGGGCTCTGTGGTTGACCTGAGACTGTGAATTTCACATAGTTCACACAGAGAGATTCATTCTAGGGTGCCTGGGTGGCTCAGTCAAGCGTCCGAATTCGGCTCAGGTCATGATCTCACGGTTGATGAGTTCAGGCCCTGCATCAGGCTCTCTGCTGTCAGCACAGAGCCCCCTTCCTATCCTCTGCCCCTCCCCCGCCTCAAAAATAAACGTTAGAAGAAAAACATTAATTCTAGAGTGAAGAGGTCCAGTCCTGCTATAGGAGAGATGATGGCGCTCTGCTTTCACCGTGTCTCCAACTGGAAACGCGACGTGAGTCTTCGAGAAGGCAGCGGCGGGCAGCGCGGGGTTTTGGCTTGCCTGCCGTTTGGTACCCTCGCACCCTTTGCTGGGAGGACATCTGCTCCTGTAGTTTGGTCGCCCTTCTGTCATGACCAGATCGCAGCGGATGCTGGGGGGTTGGTTTGATTAAAAACCAAACACTGAACGGGCCTCCTGCCCGCCTGGGAACCAGCATTTTCCTTCTGCCTGTTCCCACATCACAGGAAGTGAGCGGCCGACTCAGGTGAGCGCTGAATCCACATCCCGGCCCGCCCCCCCGGTCGCCCGGTGCCTGGCCCTCCCCCTGCCCTCAGCTCTCGCCTTCCGCCCCCTCCCCCATCCGCCCCCTCCCCCATCCGCCCCCAGGTTCTGCCCCTGCTTCTTCCCCCCATTGCTTCCCCTCCCTCCTCTGCCCCTTCCTGCCAACGGCTCTCTGCCCCTCAGTTTCTCCCCTGCCTGTGCATCTTTCACCCCGCCCTGTGCCCCCGTTCAGTGGTCAGAGGGTCCCCCTCACGTGTCATCCGATGGAAGCCGCACGGAGGAGATGCCTAGAAACACCTGCCGGGGTGGAGGAGCGGCCTCACAGGTGGCAGGACACCCGTGAGGGTGGGCTCTCGGGGGCTGAGCGATCGGCCTCCAGGCACCCGCGCCCCCTCCCCCCCCAGCCCAAAGGCACCTGCCAGCCTCCGGGAGGAGCCCGAGGGCAGGCCGGGCCCTGGCGTGGGGACCCACACGAGGCTGCCTGCTGCAGCACGTCCGGTGACCCCCTCCCTAGTCAGGATGGGGGGTCCCGGAGCTGCAAAGGTAGCCCCGCGCCGGCACGGTCCACACCAGGATCGCAGCGAAGCCCCTCGGCCCAGAAACACACCCCAAATCTGCGCCACTCTGGGTGGGGGAGAACCCACTGCTTTGTCTGCACCGGCACCGCCTGCCTCTGGGGGCCACAGACCGAGACCCTTGCAGCTGTCCCCTGAAGGGGACGTCCCAGGGGCCGGCGGCAAGGGGCCGGCACACCCACGTGCCCAGTGGACAGGTGTCCCCACCAGCTTTACCTCCCTCGTGGGACAGACCTTTGCGGAGCTCCCTTACCTCCCCAAGGGCAGAGGCGGGGCCGTCTGGCCACGGTGACAAATGTCATTCCAGCGGGAACTGTCTTCCCTGCAGGCTGTGCGGTCCCAGCGGCGCGTTCCTCCACATGCTCTGTCCTCAGACCTTTAACCCTTGAGGAGACGTCCGCCCCCACCCCCACCCCCCCGAACCTCACAGCTCTGCCCCGGCGCCCAGGACAAGCCGGCCAACGCACACCCCGCGACTTGCTGCCATGGCCAACGCCCCTCCCTGGTGCCCCCCACCTTGGAGACCGGAAGAGTCAGGCACCTGCTTCCACCAGCTCCCACAAGGTCACAAGAGCCCGTGGGACTGAGTGTTGGCCCGGGAGAGGGAAGCAGATGTCCGATGTTTTCTTGGGGAGACTGTCTTTTTCCCCATAAAAGGGACATACTCAGCTGGCATCCTTTCCCCTCTTCTTTCTTCTTCTAGTCTTGGATGTAAATGTGATGCTTAAGAGCCAGCAGCCACTTTAGCACCACAATGCTAAAAGCCGCTGTTATTTTTATAAAAAATGTAGGTATGCATTTTATGTCTTCTCCTTCCTCCCCCTCCCTTTTTTTAATTCATTTTTATTGTATTTTACAGTTGTATTATTGCATCTTATTAACGTGTGGGTTACGGTCTTTTTAAGGTTCCCAGACCCAATTCCAGCGTGGGAGGAGGGGTCCCCACAATGAACACTAGACGATCCCCAGATACGAGAGCGCCCAGAATTCTCCGTCCTGACACCGTCCACCCAGGGACAGCGACAGGGGCCACGGGTTAGGGGTTCAGCCCCACACGATCACCCCGCCCCACAGTGCTCCCAACCACAGGCCACAGAGAGGAGGGTCCTCCTCCACGGGCTCTTCCAGTTGGTTAGAGCGGCTCCCAGAAGTCAGGGAAACGTGCACGTTTACCACCTTTTGGATGGATACGACCATGTGCGCACGCAGGGTGGAGGGGCCGCCTGAGAGCCATGGAGAGAGAAGCCAGCCCCCCCCCCCCCCCCCCATCTGCGACTCCCAGCAGCCAGAACTGAGACGACAGGAGTGTTTGTCACCCTGTCCGTGGGGTTTGTGACAGCAGCATCGGTGGGAGGCGACCGGAGGCTCTAAGACACACTGCCCTGGGTGGCTTGACCTGCATTTCTTCCCCACCTGCTCGCCCGTGCTCGGGACGGTCTTGGGCGACGCCTGTCGTGATGTAATTATTGTTAAATAGAAAATCGCAAGTCCCAAATGGCGTCACTTAGGTCAAGTCTCCCACCTGGAGTCTGGGCCCTGACCTGGGTGCGCTTTCCAGCCTGTCCCGGAAACGAAACAAGGCCTGGTCGGCGCCAGTGAGGGCCTCTGCGCCCGGGCCTCGCCACCCACCTCAGACCCCCGCCCTGCCCCTACCTAAGGGAAAGCGGACTTGCCCGCCGCCATCTTTTCTTTTCTTTTGACGTTAACTCCTTGCCCACCCTCTCCTTCTTGTAAAAAAAACCTCCATTTTGTGCCACTCGGAGCTCCCCGCTGCCCGATCCTTGAATCGCTTAATAAAGCCTATCCGATCTTCAAATTTACTCGGTTGGATTTTGTTCCTTAACGTTATCGATACTCTCACAAGCGTCCCAAGAGTTGGGTGAGTGATGTAGCCCGCCCAACAGTGACTCCGCTAACCCAAGGGCCCCGGCCCCTCGAAGCCGCCTGATCTCTAATCTCTAGCTGCGCAGCCCGCGGTCGCCATGGACACCAGCTGGCCATTTCGGACTGGATCTCCCAGCCCTGGCCAGCAGCACGCCCGCCACCTGCCCCGCTCCCTGCCGATAACACAGGGACAGCCCACAGGAGCTGGCCGTGTCTCAGAAGCTGGCTCAGATTTGGGGCATGTGCGAACCCTCTGTGTCACAGTAAACTCCCTCGACCTTTTTGAGGCAAAGGGGACCTGCTTTCAGTCCACTTAGCCCACCGTGTCCCCCGGGTGCCTCCCCTCCTTAGAGGTGGCTGGAACATTCTATGGACAAAGGCTGAGAGGCCCGTCCAGGTTCAATGCCAAGAGCTCAGGGCTGACTGCAGCCGTCAGCCCTGGGCAGAGGGAGCGGACGGTGAGGGGCAGACCCCTCAATCCCGCGGCAGCTGTCCGTTAGGGGACAGACCAGCCCCGGGCAGCCTCCAGTTAACGCCTCGGGCAAGCTGACAGCAGCCTGCCGTCCAGAAGGCTTCCCGCCTCAGTCACACACACCCGGGATGCTCTGGAATGTCCCCTCGCCCTGTGGAGTGGCCCTCAGAGCCCCGCTGTCCCTCCCTGCCCCCACCCGTCTGCCTTCCCGGGGAAGGGGCTGCTGGGCCCTTCAGAGTCTGGGTCTCCTGGGGACTTCCTCTCTCACTAATCACCTCCCTGTGTTCTTGTGCTCAATCCTCCAGCTCCTCAGTCCACACGGGAACCCTTCCAGAAGGCAGTGAGGAGGAGACACAAAGGATTCAAAGGAAACAAAATCCCTCAATTACCTGGAGCGTTTGTGCTTAACATTTGACAATAACCACGATTCCCCCGTGAGCCAACCACCTGGGAGCCTCAACTCCACCCACCAGGCCCGAGGCCTCACCTCCCCGCCATGACCACCGCCCGGGGGTGCGGCGTGTGCGCACGTGTCCCTCACGTCCACCCGTGTCTGTGCGTGTGCACACCTGCGTGCGTGCTATTTGGAGCCCATTCGACTCCTGCATCCCCGCCCCTTAGAGGGAAGGAGCCTGAGCCAACAGCCAAGCGCGCAGGAAGGTTCTCCCGGCCGAACTTGACTGCAGCACAGACACAGGCCCCTTTGTCTTCTCTTTCTCTGGCCCCCAGAGGCGGTGTGTGGAGAGCTGTAGAAGCCTGACCTTTCTGATTATACAACCCCACCCCTGCCCCCCACCGACTGCAGCAGACAAAGGAGGTTCTCATGTGCCTGGTGGGGGTGGGGGTTCCTGGTGCCTGGGGGGGGGGGGTGGGGGGGCACTGGTGCCTGGGGGTGGGGGAGTGGGAGTGGGTCCCGGTGCCTGGGGGGGTGGCATGGAGGGGCACTCCATACCTCCTGAACACCTAGCCGCCCTGCCCATCCCGAGGCACAGCTGAACATCTTTCCAGGGCACCTGCCAGCCACGCCCGGTCAGTCCGTGTACCTGGTGGGCCTCTGGCAGGCCGCGGGACTAGTGACGCCTCCGAGGGGCGAGTCAGGGCTAGGAGCTGCACAGCTCAGTGTCGTATAAGGAGGAACAATTCGGGGCCAACACACGTCTGTCCGGGGCTGAGCCGCTACGCCGATGAGGAAGTGGTTACAATTTATTCAGATGTTCCTGATGGCTGACAGCTGGACTTCTGCCCAAAGGCCCGAGTGCTTGGCGACCATGAGAAGCGGGCACCGAGCACAGGATAAACGGTCCCTTCTTCCACCTGGACCCCGGGCTCCGGTCCCGCGCGGCCTTCGTCTCTGGACTCGTCGGAGTCCCTGGGAAGGGACTCCCGGGGACAAGCGTCTCTCCCAGCCCGCAGGAGAACCCCGTGCCGCGCGGTGCTGAGGCGCCGGGCACTTGGGGCGCGGGGACACCCGGAAAATGGGAGAGTAACACCACCAGCAGGTGTGCACGAGGGTGTGGAAAGGTGTCTGCCCTGCCCCTCCCCCCACGCCCTGCGTCCTCAGCTCAAACAGGATCCTCTGCAAACACCTGGTTCTGTGTCCCCAAAGGCACCTTCTGCAGCTGGGTGTCCGCTTTATCAAGCTTAAACCCTTTTATACCCCTAAATGCATTTTATTTTTATTTTGTAAGGTTCATGATTTTTTTAGTAATCTCCACACCCGATGTGGGTCTCAAACCCATGACTCCAAGATTAAGAGTCACACGCTCCTCTGGCTGAGCCGGCCAGGCGCCCCTGCCTAAATGCATTTTAAAATGCTGCAAATAGAGGGGTGCCTGGGTGGCTCGTTCAGTTGAGCGTCCGACTTTGGCTCGGGTCATGATCTCGTGGTCTGTGGGTTCAAGCCCCGCGTCGGGCTGTGTGCCGACAGCTCAGAGCCTGGAACCTGCTTCGGATTCTGTGTCCCCCTCTGTCTCTGCCCCTCCCCCACTTGCACTCTATCTTCCTCTCTCCCTCTGAAAACTCAACGTTAAAAAATATTTTAATTTCCTACAAACAAAATCCTCTCTACGGACTCATTTGCGTCTGGCTGACGCATTTGCGTCTGGCAGACGTCTGGCATTTCCATCCGGTGTTAGGATTTTGAGGTTCATCCGTGTTACTTGAACTTGACTAGTTTGTCCCTGTTTCATTGCTGAGCAGTATTTCATTTTATTTACACTTGGTGCTGTCTCTCCACGTCCGAGCCGACGAACATTTGGGGGCTGTGTCAGCGCTGCTGTGGACAAAGCGGACAATCGTGCACAAATCTTAGTGTACGTAGAAGTTTCCAGTCCCCTCGGTCACCACCTAGCGGCGGCATGGAGGACGCACGCGGGAGGCATGTATCCGAGTTCATGAGGGACAAGACGGCTTTCCCAAGTGGCCGTGCCGGCCCGCAGCGCGGGAGCTGGTGTCTGGGTGTGTCAGGTGAGGAGGGGGGCCGGTGACTCGCGGACACCTCATTCCCGGGGCTCCAGCGGCCCTGCCTGGGCTCACCCGCAGGCGCACAGAGACCACAGACAAGTGCAAACCGCTGTGAGGCTGGTCCCTGGTTCTGTGGGCGCTGGATTTCTCCGAGGCCTTCATTTTCTCGTTGGAGGTTTCGAATGTCCCTGCTGCTGTGACATAAAGGTCCTCGGACAAAGAGACGAGAAACATTTCAGGGGCGCCTGGGGGCTCAGTCGGTTAAGCGTCCTACGCTTGATGTCGGCTCAGGTCATGAGCTCAGGGTTTGTGGTTTCAAGCCCTGCGTGGTCCCACTCTGCCCTGGCAGTGTGGAGCCTACGTGGGATTCTCTCTGTCTCTCTCTGCCCCTCCTCCGCTCATGCTCACTCGCTCTCTCACTCCCTCAAAATAAATAAATAACCTTAAAAAAGTTTTTTTTAACGTCGATTCATTTCCGAGAGGCAGAGCCTGAGCGGGGGAGGGGCAGAGAGAGAGGGAGACACAGAATCCCAAGCAGTTTCTAGGCCCTGAGCGGTCAGCACAGAGCCTGATGCGGGGCTCGAACTCACAAATTCTGAGATCGAGGCCTGAGGCAAGTGGGACACTCAACCCAACGAGCCACCCAGGCTCCACACTGAGCCTGCTTGGGGATTGTCTCTCTCTCCCCCTCTCTCTGCCCCCTCCCCCACTTGTGCACATGCGCGCGCTCTCTCTCTCTCTCTCTCTCTCTCTCTCTCTCTCGAGCTTAGATGTTCTTAAAAAGAAAAAATGATACAAAATAAACCGGCTTCAGTCATACATTTTATGTGTATTTTACCACAGTAAAAATACCTGCCAACCTCGTACAGCATGTGAACTGATGTGGACGACATCGCAGAAGGCCTCCTCCGCTGGAAAGCCCCAGAGACACGGGGGGCTGGGGGCAGAGAGAGGGAGCGCAGAGAAAATGCCCCTTGCCCAAAGGCGTGGCGGGGTCCGGGCACAGGCCTCCAGGGAGATGGACCCCACTCTGGACCCCCATCCGACTCCCGTGGGGCGAGAGGGAGACCTGAGGGCTACAGGGCACACCCAAGCAACTTGTCCGTGGTCCTCAGCCTTGGCCTTCTGCAGTTTGGGGCCAGAGAGGTCTTTGTTCGTGTGTGGATGGGAGGGCCGTGCTGCGCATCGTAGGATATTTAGCGAGTTCCCTGGCCTCCATCCCCTCGATGTCCGTAACGCTCACCCAGTTGTGACAACCCCATGTCTCCCCACACGCCAGAGGTCGCCTGGGGGCACCGCCAACCCCACTTGGGAACCACTGCTCTAAACCAAGTGGGTTGGTCCTACCCTGGAAAACCTGTGACCCCGTCAACAGCGCTGACAGAGAAATCCCTCCGGCCAGCTGGTTGTCTTGGGTGGGTCTCCGAAGGCTCCTGATGGACACGAGGCCCTGGAAACGCCGAGCGAGGCCCCTCGCTGAGGACTCTGACCTCCGGCCGGTGGGGACAGGCCGGCCGGGGGGTTTCTGGCTTCCTCGTTTATGGACGCAGGCTCCGGGCTCTGTCTAGGCCGGGGCTTATGTTGGCCGACACGGACTCCTGCTCCACCGCGGGTAAGGCCCACGCTATCCCTTCCCCTCCCTGGGTCCCGGCTTGCTCATCTGTAAAATGGGGCAGCTGCCGCTTACTCTCAGCAGGACCAAACGATGAAGGAAGGAAGTCGGGCCTCCTGCTCCCGCCCACCCCGCCCTGCAGTCCCTGCACTCAGCCAGACCTGCTCCTGGCCCTCCCTCCCTCCTTCCAGGAAGCCGGAAGGGCAGCCAAACCCACAGAGGAGTTCGCAGCCTCTGGCTCGGGCTCGGCCCTGTGGAACCAACAGCCCTTTGTCTCCTCCCGGGGACCTTTCCAGAGAGGACTTAGCCCTTTGTCTGCCCCAAGGCCACCTCCGCCCCCTCCCCTGGCATCACAACAGCCCTACGGGGAGTCTCTCCGGGCCTCTCCAGGCTGCCCCTCACCCCTGCAACATCCCTCAGCGGGGAGCGCCAGGGGCCCTGAGCTCTGGGTGGCGGCTGCGGTGGGGAGGGGACGTGTCGGATGGGGGCTGGTTGGCAGTGCACGGGGCGCAGGCTGGGAGAACTGGGTCAGGGAAGGGGCAGAGGCTGGCTGGGGGAGATGGGAGCCAGGGCCGGGTATCCCTCCTCTGGCATCTCCTCGGTGGGGGGGGGGGGGGGGGGGGGGTGGCGGCAAAGGGCAGAAGCGGCCGTGAGGGGCTGCTCAGGACTTGTCCCGGGATTGAGTTCGGCCTTGGCCACTAACTCCCTGAGTGACCTCGTGCAAAACACGTCCAAGCCTGTGTCTTCAGCTGTAAAATAAGAATAAAGCAGAGATTCGATGTCATGAGGCCTGGCCCGCGGGAAGGCTCCAGCAGCAGGTGTTCGTAGGAGACCTCGGATGGGGCAGTGGGAGCGGAACTTTTTTGTTTTTTTTCTTTTTTAAGTAAGCTTCATGCCCAACGCGGGGCTTGAACTCACGACCCTGAAATCCAGACCTGAGCTGAGGTGGGTGGGTGGGTGGGCATCTCTGGCCACCTCTCGGCTCTCCCCACGTCCCGCGGGCCCGGCCTGGGCTGCGGGGCGCACCTGTCTGGGGGCTGCAGCCAGGAACTCGAAACCTGAGTGGCCTGTGCTCTTCCCAGGAGGCCCTGCTGTGGAGTCACTTTTAGAGACTGTACCGCAAGCCCTGGGGAAGACAGTGGGGTCATTGCTGACAGGTCGTCGAGGCTCTGAGCTCAAGGCTCAAGGCCACAGAACTATGGGAACAGAGCGCCACGGTCCCCCCGGGAGCCACTTAGGGAACAGACCCAGGGCAGTCGCCTCCAAGGCCCGGAGACTGCACACCTTCCCTGCACGCGCTCTGGTAAACGCCGGATGCGCGTTCGGTCCGTGTCTGGAGGCTCCTTGTCTTTTCCGTCCGCGCTTCAACATTCTCTGGTGTTCCCCCACCCCGGCGAACGCGAAATAAAGGCTACGAGCAGGTTGCTACTGCCGCCGTTTCGCTGGCGGAGGCAGCCATGCACGTCCGCTCGGCCTAAGTGTCTGAGAACTCTCTCTGTCTGCGGGGCGCGTCTACACCCCACGCGGTGAGTTGCCGGCTTCTTGCGAGAGCCGTCCAGAGGCGGAGGCTTCGGGACCCCTTGCGGTGGACGCAGCTGGGCAGCGCCTGGGTTTGAGGGGTCAAGCTGGGGGCCCAGACCAGGCCGAGCGGGTACAGGAGGCGCTGGCGGCTGGCGGGACCCGGCTCGGCCTTGGGACGCAAGGCCAGAGGGGAAGGGGGGGCACGAATGACCCACCTGGAGGCTGACCCGGAGCGGGGAAGAGAGGGGCCCCCGGGAAATGGAGTCTCTTCCAAACGCTGCATCCCTTGGGTGCCCAGCATACAAGAAAAGGCAGGGCCCCTCGATGAAAACTTCTAAGGGGCGCCTGGTGGCTCACTCGGTCGAGGGTCTGACTTGATTTTGGCTCGGGTCAAGATCCCAGGGTGGTGTGGGATCGAGCCCTGCGTTGGGCTCTGTGCTAAGCATGGAGACTGCTTGGGATTCTCCCTCTCTCTCTCTCCCTCTGCCCCTCACCTCTGCTCACTCTCTGTCTAAAAAAAAAAAAAAAAAAAAAAAGTGTTAACAATTTCAGGATGCGCCCGTCAGAGCTGCCTGCCAGGCAGAGGCCCTTCTGTGTGGCCCTACAGGTGGCAAGCCTGTGACACAGTTCTGGTGCTATCTTCTCGTGGAGTCCCTGAAGCCTGGAGGGAAAGGCTCCCCTCAGGTGCCCTTACCCAACCTCCAGGACCCCTCCCGCCTGACCTCTCCTCCCCAGAGCCTCCCTGAAACTAAGCTGTCGTTCCCAGACTTCTCGAACCTCCTCTCCGGTCCTGCCTGCAGCACCCGAAGCGTCTCGGGTTAGGGTTGCCACATCCAGCAAAAGACACCCAGTTACATTTTTTTTATCTTTTTCTTTAATGTTTATTTTTGAGAGAGAGGGAGAGGACGAGCATGGAAGGGACAGAGAGAGAGAGGGAGACAGAGGGTCTGAAGCAGGCTCTCCTCTGATAGCACAGAGCCCGATGTGGGGCTCGAACTCACAAACGTTGAGATCGTGAGCTGAGCTGAAGTCGGATGCTTAGCCGACTGAGCCACCCAGGCGCTCCTAAACTTTTAAATGTATATTTTTGAGACAGACTGTGAGTGGGGGAAGGGCAGAGAGGGTGGGGGGGGGGACACAGGATCCAAAGCAGGCTCTGCACTGACAGCAGAAAGCCTGACATGGGGCTCGAACTTAAGAACCGTGAGATCATGACCTGAGCCAAAGTTGGATGCTCAAACTGAGCCACCAGGTGGCCCCACCCAGTTAAATTTGAATTTGAGATGAACAATGAAAAAA
>NW_024412453.1:17455570-17505844 GCF_014898765.1 Herpailurus yagouaroundi | reverse complement strand
TTTTTTTAATGTTTATTTTTGAGAGAGACAGAGAGAGCATGAGCAGGGGAGGGGGAGAGAGAGGGAGACACAGAATTGGAAGCAGGCTCCAGGCTCCAAGCTGTTAGCATAGAGCCCGACATGGGGCTCAAACTCACAAACTGTGAGATCGTGACCCGAGTCAAAGTTGGACGCTTAACTGACTGAGCCGCCCAGGCGCCCCTGGGACATAGTTATACTTTTAAAAACTCAATGTTTGATATATACTTTGGTAAAAAGTTATTTGTTGTTTATCTGAAATTCAGATTTAACTGAGTGGCCTGCATTTTATCTGGGAGCCCGCCCTGAGATGTGTCCTGGGATTCGAGAGCAGGAGTCAGCTGAGGTAAGGAACAGTCTAGAGCTTGGCCGGACGACCATCGGGCCATCCCTCTTGCCTCTTTTCTGCTGTTCACCGGTCTCCCTCTCCCACCCGAGAGGTTCAGACCCTCCGGGGACACGGCTGCCACATGCTCCCAGTCCTACTCATGACAACACCAGCCGCCTGCAGAGCCCGACTGGCCCATCTCTGGCCCTGAGAACGAGTGGCCCAGCTGGGGCCAAGGCGCACCTCTGGTCCATTGGGATTAGGTGAGGGGGGACAGGTCAGAGGGTCCCAGTGGGGCTGCCTCGGCCTCAGTCCAGTAGACTGGAGGAGGGGGCCCAGAGAGGGGTAGTAGTGAGCTGGGCAGACCCTGGAGAAGCTGCGGCCCCAGGAGGATCTTCCCCCAACACTTAAAGGGTCTTTTTTCCACCAGGAGAGCAGAAGGTCATGGCCCAGAACATGCTGAGCCCCAAGTGGGCCTGCTGGGACTCACGGGAAGAGACTCAGAGGCGGCTGTGGGTCTCAGCCCCACATGAGCGGCCCCTGGGGCCCGAGTCTCTGGACACTGAAGGGGAGGGTATATCCCAAAGAGGCCTCTGCATCTTTTCGGAGGGAGCAGGCCTGAGCTGGGGTCTGAGGACAGGTGAACAGAGCACCTGTCCCGGGGACGGAAGTGCACGTGGGGAATCAGGCGAAGCCCCAGTAGCTGGAGGTTTGTTACACGGGGAAAGAACCGGCCCCTCCCGAGGGATGAAGCCGGCTACCTGTCCAACGCGGACAGTGGGTAGACGGCAGGAAGGACTTCCTAGGCGAGGGACCTTTGGAGCCGGGAGGGAGGGGTGCACGGAGGCCGGGTGTGGGGAGAGGGCCAGGGAGCCAGCCTCCCTCCGGCCTCCAGCAGAAGCAGCCCACGGTGAGGAGGAGCCGTCGAGGCCACACGGGGTGGAGCCACCTGCCAGCCCACACAGGGTCTGCTGCCTCGCGGAACCCACCTCGCGTGGGGACCGGTCCAGGGGTCCCCCACCTTGACCAGGCAGCCGACGACCCCTCCCTGGGGTGGGGGGGAGACCCGCTCAGGGAGGCCACCTGCTGGGTTCTGAGAGGGGCCTGGGTCCCCTGCGGCGGAGACCCGGTGATCCCGGTGCTGGTGGCAAAAGGCGAGGCCGGAGCAACCCGGAGTGCACGTTAAATAAAGGTTCACACACACACACACACACACACGCGCGCGCGAACCCGCATGGGCCTTGTCACTAAGGGGAGGGGGCCTGGGGGGCGCGCAGCTCCCACGCCCCAGCTCTGGCCCCTCTGCGGTGTCTGTGCGAGGACCGCACCGTGGTGACCCCGAGGTCCTGAGAACAGGTGCGGCATCGCCACAGCACGGGTGTGCCGGCTGCCCAGGGCGCGCGCGGGGTTCGCCGCGAGAACCACGCGGGACTTCCGGCCAACTGCTCACAAATAAGGACCATCTGGGCCACGGACCGGGCTTTGCAATCAGTGGGCACACCTGCCCTGAGCTGGCCCCTGCCCCCCGCCCCGTCCTGCTCCCTCGCTTCCCGAATCTAGTCACAAGGCGGTGACCGCCGTGGACCTGGGCGCTGTGTCTTCAAGCCAACACGGTCCCGTTTCTGACCGTCCTGGTTGCCATACCAGGAGCCCTGGGAGGTAAGGTGCCCCCCTGAAGCAGCCAGCCCCAAGAAAGGCCTCCGAGAAAGGGGTCAAGAGTCTCCTGCCGAAAACAGATTTCCCTTGTAGAAATCCACCGGCAAGCAATTAACTATGCAACGGGCCCGCCCCTGGGCGGCATGGAGCAGGGGCCGGGGTGGGAAGGGAAGGCCCCCCGCCCCCACCGTGGCTTTTCCACGCAGCCGGAAGAGTGTCCTGCAAAGTCACCCCCGATGCTTGTCAAAATGTGTGCGTACCGTCAATGTGAGGGGTTCGGTCAATACCTGTGCTCTCACTGCCGACAGATTAAATGGCAAGACTGAAAACAGCCACAGTTCTCAAGCGGTGAGGGGTGTCAATTTCAAGATATCTGGACAACGGTGATCGATATAGCAAGGTCACGGGGAACACTGTCTTCAGCTGTCTCTGGCCCTGGCCCTTGCCCGTGCTGGTCCCTCAGCATGGACCGCCTGCTCCCCTTGTCTCTACAAGGCCGGGCCTCACTCAGCCTCTGGGCTCAGATGTTGCCTCCTTCGGGAAGGCTTCCCGGAAGCACACCCCCATCACTCAGCCTCTAGGCAGGTGCCTATGCACGAGGCTCTGCATGTGTCCCCACAAGTGCAGATGCCACAACCACTGCCACCACCTGTTTCTGCCTCTGTCCCCCCACAGGGGACCCTTCAGCTGGAGACACCGAGTCTCTCCTCTTTTTAAAAAAAAAAAAATGTTTATTTTTGAGTGAGAGAGAGAGAGAGAGAGAGAGAGAGTAAGTGGGGGAGGGGAAGAGAGGGAGACACAGAATCTGAAGCAGCTCCAGGCTCTGAGCTATCAGCACAGAGCCCGATGAGGGACTTGAACTCACGAACCGTGAAATCATGTCCTGAGCTGAAGTCTGTCGCTCAACTGACTGAGCCACCCAGGCGCCCCTCTCCTTTCCTTACCCCTGAGTGGCCGGGGGAGCCCAGCATGGATGAGGCCTTGGCCAACGTGTGCCGAATGAGTGAATGACTGACTTCCCTGAGGCCCGGTGTGCACTCAGAGAAAACTGGAATTGAACTCGGGCCATCGGAGGCCAGCCGGATGGGCCTTGGGTAGGGACGGGGTGGGGGGGCGTCCTTGGAGCCCAGACTCCTCCGAGACTGAGGATCTTTGAAGTCCAAGGGCTGCACAGGTAGGGCCTTCGTTCTCGGCAGAATCACCAGGGCCCGGGATGTCAGACCCACCTCTGTCCTCACCTCGCACCCCCGGCCCGGAGGCCTCATCCCCCACCAGCTCGGAAAGCTTTGGTCACACCCCGGGACCCAAGGACCACACCTGGAGGCACCATTCTTGCAGAAGCTTTATTTATTCATGGATTGAAATTTGGGGTCCAGACTCAGCTACCTCAGTGCCGTCAGCCCAGCATGAGCCACATTGACCCAGGTTGACCCAAGCCCCATCCCTGAGACCCAGGAACACTCATTTATATGATGAGGTACTGTTGTTTTGCTGGACCGTGTCCCAGAACTCTAGAGGATAATCCCACGCAAAGCAGAGGCCCGTGATGCCTAAAAGCTTGCACTGGCCACAGATTCCTGTGAGCACTTTCTCGAACTGGTCAGGGTAGACGACAAAGTTCATGCCATTGTCCTTCCCGAATGTGGCATAGCGCCCTGTATCTGTGTGTAGGTTCAGGGACCGGAAATACATTTTGTAGGAGCCACTTATCCCTATGATGCGCTCTCCCCGATAGAGGATGAATTCCTGTGGAGTTCCGGATGACGGACAACCAGACATGGTGGTCCAGGAGGATCCATATCGCACCTGGATACTGGGAGACAGGGAAGCGTTGGAGGGCCAGACCTAGGCTGAATCAGCACTCCCCAGGTGCTCTATCGCCTGGCAAGGACAGCAGCCCTGTCCCTACAGGTACGTGTCCCCACGCACGTGGATTTGGGCTCCTGACACGGAGGTCCCGGTCTCAGACCCCTGCCCTGATGCTTCCGGGCTCTGTGATCTTGGGCTCATCACCCGACCTCTCTGGGCCTGTGTCCTCACCTGCAAAGTGGGAGTGGTTCGGGGGGTGGGGGGAGAAGTCCCTGAGACCGTTGGTAAGGGGAGCTTGGAACACAGTGCCACTCGGGGGGTGCCACCTGCTGTCACTGCTCACAGTGGGGAGCTGTCCCCGGGCCCAGCTTGCACCTTCTGAGCCCCAGATACTGAGCAGACCAGGTCACAGGTCAGAGAAGCAGGTGACTCCCTCACTCCCCTGAGAGAGTTCCACCAGCTCTGCCCATCGGGGCGTCCCTGACCCCCCACGCCTCCTCCCCCCTGCCCTGCCCACACTCTGTCCCCTACGGTGCTGGCCGCCCTCCCCAGGACTGTACGTGCAGACCCAGCGAAGGCACAAGGGGAAAAGGTGCTAAGCCCTCTTCCCAGGGTCCCGAGGCCGTGGTGATAGGGCCTCGTGGCCCTGCTCCTACTCACCTCTTCAGTATGCCCAAGGAACCTACGGCCACCCGGATTCCGGTGATTTCGTATCCATGGTCTCTGGGTGTGCTGAAGTATTTGCCTCCTCCCCTCCCGTACATCTCTAGATGGATGAAGGGACGGGGTCAGGGAGAGGAAAAACCCAGACGCTAATATGTGGCTCATCCCTGCCCCGGACCGGGTGCCGCCGTGCAGGGACACGGCAGGGTCCTGAGACTAGAGTCAGTCTGCGGTCAGGGCCGGGCCCAGACCCGGGGCCTCCCGGAGCACGCAGGCGAGGGTGGCCGCTGGGACCAGAGGGCGCACACCCACCAGACTTACGTGCTGCCAAGCAGGTGCTCCACAGGAAGGCGAGTGTCAGCCTCAGCAGCATGGCTTCTGGAAGGTGAGTCCCAAGGCTCCTGGAGGGAAGAGAAGGACTCGGAGAAGAGCCCCGCCCGGCCCGGCCCGGCCCCGTCGAGGGGCACAAACACAGCCTTACCTGGCGGGGAGAGTCCTGTGGCCCAGTCCCGGTCCTGCGGAGTCTTGCTCCTGGACACTCCGCCTGGCCCTATATACCCTCCCCGTCCCTGTGGGCCCCCGTCCAGAAGGAAGGAACAAGGGCCACCGGGGGGCAGAAGGAGCTGGGCGGTGGGGGCTCTTCCTGGGGGAATCCCAGAGCCATTCTGCAGGAGCCTTCCGGACACGCTGTGTTTATTGTCTCAGCCCCACGGCCTACACAAACAAGACGGGACAGTGACAGGTTTTGTCTGTCGCTTCTGGGTCTCTCTCCCCAGCACGTAGACTAGAGCTGCACTTCAGACGTGGGGTGCTTTGCTGAGAGCCCTCCCCAGCTGGGCCAGAAAGGTGTCCACCCCATGGGGGAGCTGCCCTCTGGAAGCCCACAGAAGCTCCCTGGGGCCCGGGGGTCCCTGCGTGGTGCACAACCCGGCTCAGGACCTTATCCAGGCCCGCGTGGAGCCTGCGGTCCCCTGGGCTTCCCCGAGCTCAGGCTGAGCTCCCTGTGACCCTCGGAGAGCTGGGCTGTGTGCCTGGTGCCAGGTGGGAGAGACCCCAGGGGCTGGCCCTCCACGGCCTGTCACCTGGCAAACAGCGCCAGTGTTTGCTTTGTGCAGGGAACGTGTGTGGCTGGGACGGGCTGGCCTCAAGGGGCCTCAGGCGGACCGGACGGCAGAGGTGACAGACTCAGGCACGGATCGGGGAGAGGGCGGTTCTCCAGGCCAGTGCCCCCAACGGCCGCTGGGGTCAGGCCGGGGTCAGGCTTAGCCGGGAGGTGATGGTACTTGTCCGGGGCTGGGGTTCTGAGGCCCCTGCTGCTGCCACCGGTCCAGGCTCCCTGTGACGGGTTGGACCTGAGGTCGTCAGGGCCTCCACCCTTCGAGAAAAACCACTGGGTCGCGGTCATCAACTCGGGAGGGGGCACTGGAGCCACACGGCGTCCAAATCTCGGCTTCCCTGCTTCCCGGCATCCTGTCTGGGGACCTCCCGTCACCCGAGTGCCGCGATTGTGCCATCTGATGTCTGTGCAGGGGCCCAAAGACTCACGCGTACCGCCAGGCATACGGGGTGGTTCTTGGCCACCTCCTTTGAAATTGCAGAATATCAGGAAAAACACGCTGGTGCCTTTGGTGACGAATCACAGACGGGACGGTGTCGTCAGCGGTGGAGTTCTACACGGGCACGAAGAAGGCATGGGGCCGCTCCCGCGGCACTGCTCCTCGGCCCCAGGAACCAGGCTCGGTAGAAAGCAGGGTGTTGGGGAAGGCCCCAGTAGGTCACAAGAAAAGGGGTGCGAAGAATGGCCTCACGTGTGCGCTGACCCGCTCTGGAAGGGCCGCTCACCTCACTGGGATCGCTGGGATGGTGGTGCTGGGGGGGGGGGGCGGCCGTCTACCCGGCACCTCCTGCAAGTACAGCAGGTGTCTGGGCCAGGGGTTCGCGGGCTGAGGCCCGCAGGCCCCATCCAGCACGCCCGCCCCGCCTGTTTTAGCGCGGCCCATGAGCTAGAGCGCTTTCTACGTTTTGAAATGCTTAGAAAACCATTGAGATGAAGAGTAGCACGCGAAAATTCTATGGCATTCCAGGGCCGTTGCCCGCAGATAACGTTAGGAGCACACAGCCAAGGCCGTTCATTTGTGTATCATCTGGGGCTGCTGTCACCCCACAACAGCGGAGCCGAGCAGTTGCGACAGAGACTTTGTGACCCGGAAAACCTAACATGTGCGATCTCGGGCCCTTCACCCACAAAGTCAGCCGATCCCGGGTGGGTCCCCGTTGCCCGCCCTGGAGCAGAGGCAGCCTCGTTCACAGCCATTCACAACCCGCCTTCGGAGCCCCTCTCTGCTCTGGCCTTGGCCCTTCCTTGCGGCCCTGCACCCGTCTCCCTCGGGAGGCCCCTTGGGGCTCAGGCCCCTGCTGACTCAGGTTGGGAGGTAAGGGCTCCCCGACCCGTCCTCCCAATGCTCTCGCCGCTCCCAGGGGCAGTCAGGCTCACAGACAGGGCAGGCGTGGGGCGGAGGGCACGGGCAGCTGAGCCCGTCCACAGGCCCCCAGAACCTGCAGGGGGGGGGGGGGCCGGGGGCGCAATAGGCCCCGGGCGCCCGGCAGGCACAGCTCTGGAGGAAAGGCCTGGCGGCCACACAAAGGGGACTCTGTTCCGATCCTGCCACAGCCGCTGGGCGCTGTCGAAGGTTTTGCTGCCAATTCACGTGCCAGGCTGGCTGGGCTTCGCGCCCAGAGGAGGGTCCGTGTGGACCGGAACTCTGGGAAGCACCACCTGGGGTGGGGGCTGGGAGAAGAACCGGCCGCTGCCCAGACAACGGGGGGTGACAGTACGGGCCCGAAAGCGCACGCAAGGTGCGCGTTCAGAGTGCGTGAACGTGCGCTCACATACGGATGCGTCCTCCCCATGCACCGGGGTTTGCACACGGCCCACACACACACACTCGTGCACACGTCTTTCAGAAGGTCAGCCCTGCCCCCTCAGCTACCTGCCCAGCGCGGCCCTGGGGAGACTGAACACACGCCCTTTGTCCCTGGGGGTGGGGGCATTTGCAAGGCGGTGACCTCAGCCTGCCAGGAGCGGGACACGGGGACTTCTTTCAGCAGGGGTGGGAGGTTGAGTCCGATCTCCCGGCCCTCTGGTGCGGGGCTGGGGGGCACCGCTCTGTGCCCGCAGCCTGAGGCACAGAGGACGAGAAGGCCTCAATGCCCGCTGATGCCACGCTCCGAGCTGAGCATTTTTCTCCACTCTGTCTGGAGAAGCTGAGCGCTTTTAGTGGAATGCCGGGACACCCGAGCGCACGTTTTGTCTCATCTTTTATGGGATTAAAATCGCGCTAGTGCGAGTGTAAAAAAAAAGACGGACCATCCCCAAGCGTCAACTCCAGGGGGGGCAGGACATCCAGGCTCCGATTCCCCGAGGCCGTCCTGGCACACGTGTGCGTGACCCGGTGCATCGGTCGGCTGCGGCTGCTGTGACAAACAGCACGTCAACTCCCTCGGGCCTCGCCTCCAAGGGCCATCGCGCTGAGGGTGAAGGCTTCCGCACATGAATGGGGACACGCACACGCAGTCCACAGCCCTGGTCGGCATCTACCCGAGACTCCCCTGGGGCTGGCACCCCTCCCCCACTGCTCTCCTGACCTCCTCCCGGGGCCCTTCCCGCTGACGGCACCGCTGACCTTGTGGGCTCAGCACGCTGCCGGCCCCGGGACATCGCTGCTGCCCGAGCTTCCGACCCGCCCACGTTCTGAGCCTGCTCTCTGCTGCCTGTGTGCCGCCACTCCGGGCCTCCGTCTCTTGCTCTGTGGACGGGCCCCTAACGGATGCCCCTGCGTGAGGTCGTGAGGCAGAAGAGGACAGTGTGCAGGTCTCAGCAATCTGTCTGTGTTCCTGAGGACGCGGTCAGATGGCGCCCCCTGTCCCTTTCGGTATCAGGTGCCGGGGCCACATCAAACTGGTTTTTGAATCACGCGCTCGGCTCCTTCCCAAGGATGGTCGAGCCCTCCCTGTGTGGGCTGCCGAGGGCAGGAGCCCCGTGGGGGCGTCTCTGGGCTGGGGGGCCACCTCCCGATAGCGAGCGGACGCCATCCACACCGCACCCACGGGAGGGCCCGGAGCTTCCCAAGACCATGGCTCTCCACCAAGGGCAGGGGGTCCGAGTGGACCCAGGCAAGCTAGAGTCTTCCAAGTATAAAGTCAGCAGACATTCTCCCCAACATTTTACTACGCAAATATTGGAGCCTGTTACAAAGTTGAAAGGTTTTCACAGCCGACACCTGACCCACTCACACTCGGCCAATTACCATGTTATTGTTTTTGCACCATCGTGTCAGTGGATGTCCGTGTGACCGGCCGGCCACCCCGCCGCGGGGTCCCGTTCTGGATGCACTGAAACATGACAACCGCAGCTGCAGACCAGCGCCCCTCCTCTCAGACACCACATCACGCGTGTCACGAAGGAGACCTTGTATGGGGCTATCCCCCCCAACTTTGAAGTACAATTTTCATGCAAGGGAATCACAGATCTGGAAATGTCTATTCATGGGGTTTCGACAGACGCACGTAGCTCTCTCAGCCAGGCCTCTTTCTAGCCACAGAGCACGCCGTCGCCCCAGAAAGCTCCCTCCTGCTGTTCCCCGTCTGTCCTCCCGCCACCGGGCAAGCCCGGCCACAGCAGACATTCTTGACCTCGTGACGCTGTAGGCGCATCGAGGGGATTATCCACTTTTTAGGGAAAAGAATGGGTGATGAAATTAATCTGACCAGGAGCTCACATGGTAGGTTGAGTTCATTTAAATACGGACCAATACATACCTGTGGGAACCCTGGTCCCAGTGTGAATACAAAGTTACAAAAGTTAACAACCTTTGGACTAACGAGGACGTGAGGAACAAAATCGGGAGGGACAGCACCGGCTTCCCGAGTGTCCTAACAAATGACCACGTCTGGTGGCTCAAGACAACAGAAACGGATCCTGTCCCGGCGCCGGGGGCCGGGGGCCGGCATCCAGGCATCTGCTGGCCGCCGCGCGCAGCCCGAAGTCTCTGCAGAACGTTCCCTGCTTCTCCCAGTTGGTGGCGGGCGCCTCTTGGCTCCTAGCTGCACCCCCGAGCTCATCTCTCCGCCCGCCCCACGGGTGCCGTTCCCCCGCGTGTGACTTCCCTTTTTCTCTCTCCTGCCAGCTCTTAAACTGCCTTCTACCCAAGATAATCCCAAGATCTCTACCTTGATCACGTCTGCAAAGAAAGGCCCTGTTCCCGATATGGTCACATCAGTTGTCCTGAGCGGACATGTCCTTTTGGGGGGCCACAACCTAACCCGTTACAGGGCATCAACCGGTCAGCCTGAGGCCTACCTGGGAGCCTCTCCTGAACCCCAGACCCACTGCCCCCGACGTGCAAGTGGCCAGAACCCCACCCCCAGGTCCCCTGAGGCCCTGGCCCCCATCCACCCAACCCCATCTGCCTCTCTCCGGTGAGAGGCCCCTGCCGTAGAGCTGGGGCGCAACTCCCTCAGAGAATTATTCTCTTTGTAAACATCTTGCTGTTCTCTGGAGTCTGGAGGTGTCTGGGGGGAGCAGGCACGTATGTGTCCAGGTCCCCACCCGGCCCCACCCTACCTATGCTTCCTCCTGCCTGCCCTTGAACCTGCCTTTCCAAACAGACTTCTGGAACAGTGTTCAATCAGAAAAACGGCTATTTCCAGAGGGTGGGGTTTAGGACCTTTTTCGATTTCTCCCCTGTCCTTTGTATGGCTTTGATTGCTTTGGGTAAGACTGGACCGCTCCTACAAAAACAAAATGATAACATTTTTAAAAATTGGGATGCTTTTTTTTTTTTAACCTATAAGCTTACCAAGGCCATAGAAGTGGAAGCCCTCAGTGTCAAAAACACTGTAGGAAATAGGCCCCTCTTACTGTGTTGGAGTCTTTCTCGTGGTTTAGAAACCTTTGAAAACAGGAAGCCTGTGTGACCAAAGCACCCATGGAAAAGTCAGCCTAAGAAATGATTAGGAGGGTGCACCGAGATTTATAAACATTTACATGGAGGTGCTGTTCTATTTTTTTTTAACCTCACGTATTTATTTCAGGGAGAGGGAGAGCGGGGAAGGGGCGGAAAGAGGGAGAGAAAATCCCAGGCAGGCTCTGCCCGGACACTGCTGATGCAGGGCTCGAACTCAGGAACCATGAGGTCACGGCCAGAGCCGCAACCAAGAGTTGGACGCTTAACGGACTGAGCCACTCAAGCGCCCCAGAGCTCTTTTCACAAACAAGTCTGGTTCCGCAATCACAGAGCCACTTGGCCCGTGATGGCAAACGGCCGTCCCGGCAGCGGCGTTTGTCAGGCGGGAACCAGCAGCCCCGGGCAGCGTGTGACACATCTTCAAGCTCCCGACCGACCGCGGCTCCTGCACAGGAAACCGGCCTGCTCTGTGGGCAGACGCTCTGCGTGCGAGGCTTTGCACCTGGCCTTCAGACCGGGGCAGGGACAGACCTCCTGGGGGCGGAGAGAAGGGGTCCGACGCAGAGGCTGCTCAGGCTGGACACGGAATGGGGCACACGGCAACGGGAGGCAGGGGGCCGGGGTCCTCCTCCCACGGAAACAAGTGTGTGCAAACTGTGTTTCAGGCACCCGAGGTCCCCTGCACCCCTGCATTTCCGTGGGCCTGCTCGGTGAGCAACCATCCAACGAGGAAGCAGCACCTGGTGCCCTTCCGTCCCCTGCAGGGAGCGCCAGGCGGTGTGGACGGGGCGGCCGCAGCTCGCCAGGTGCCCCCTTGTGGCAGAGAGGGCACACGGCGGAGACAGGAGCTGAAAGACCAGAAGCCGCCCGATCCGGGGATCCTACAGGAGGGGGCGGAGGGCAGGACTGCTAGAACCCAGCTGGGCCCAGAGACACGGGGCAGCTTCTCACACGTCTCTGGTGAATCTCCCCAGTCGAGGGTTCCACGGGAACGCTCGGTTCACTTCGGGAACACTGCCCACTGCATATCCTCGTGCAGGTTTCTTTCTTTCTTTAATGTTTATTTATTTACGTGGGGGGTGGGGGGAGGCATCCAAGGGGGAGGAGCAGAAAGGGAGAGAGAATCCCAAGCAGGCTCCATGCTGTCAGTGCAGAGCTGGACACGGGGTTCGAACCCACGAACCATGAGATCATGACCTGAGCCAAAATCAAGAGTCAGACGCTTAACCGGGTGAGCCTGTCAGGAGCCCCGACCCCGGAGTATGGCCGGAGTCGCAAAAGACGAGTCCGCAAACAAAAACGCAGTCAGGCGAAGGTCCTCATGCTCGAGCGGGAACGAGGCCCGGACTCCAGAATGAAGCTTCTTTTTATCGGGATAATTGCTAAAAACTACGTGCGTCATGTCAGCTCCGCAAGCGTGGGAATCAATCTAATGGTTTAGCTTTTCAAGGTTGGGTTCCGAGTTCATTGGTTTCTATGACACTAGGAAGGGTCAGGTGTGAAGGAGGGTCCGGCCCTGGACAACGTTAACGGCTCTAGGCGCTCCTTACCGGCCACGGGGCGTTCCCCTGTGTAAACCTGTCCTAAGGCCTTGCGCCTTCTCCAGCCCTTCCCTTTGGAAGTCTTTTCCTTTGATGCTTCTCTCCTGCCTCTCCCACACCCTCTCACAGATTTCTGATGCGTTTTACCCCCATCAGAGTCCTAGAAAGGTCCTACGACAAGCAAACACAGTTCACTCTCCCAGAAGTCTGTGGGCACGGGATCGCTTTACAAACAACGTCTATTAACAGCCTTTGGAAACAAGAGTCCGTGGAAAACGCATGAGAAGCCACAGCTGCGGGGCACGTGGCGCGGAGGAGGCCCGTGGCCAGGGTCTCACGCGGGGGCCTCTCGGGCTGGGAGCTGGCGTCCCCGGGCCACCCGGTGCTGATGGGGAGGAGGCTGGTGGTGACAGGTGACGACGATGACAGCCGATGCCTGGCGTTGTCCTCACTGCTTCGCTCACTAGCCCGGTTCACTCCCCCGGCGGTGCGGAGGGGAGCGCAGGTGTGAAGGCACTGGGTGCCGTTCTCACCCCCGCCGCCGGGCACAGAGTGGCCGCGAGACAAACGCCGCCTCCGGCCACCGCGCGGCTACGAGCTGGAGCGCACACCGGCTGATTTGGGACCTTGGGTTTGCTGCCCTCACCCCTGGCGCTCCTGATTGTCCTTCGTCGCTTTCCAGGATGAAGACACGTGACTTGCACGCCCCATTTCCACTGCCTTCCCCCTCTTAAGTCTTTCTTGCGTCCCTTCTGTCGCACAATCTCCTCACGTGGCCTCACTCCACTCTCTCTTCTGACCGCTTCCGGTTTAAGGACCTTGTGATGACACTGGTCCCACCTGGGCCATCCGGGATGACCTCCCCATGTCCCGTCCTTGGCTCATCTGCAGTGTCTTTCACCACGAAAGTGACATCCTCAGTTTCCAGAGACGGGGAGGCAGACAAGCAGGGGCTCTGTGTTCTTGGCCACGACAGGTACGTTCCTCGGGGAGGAAGGCGGGCGACCACCGGGGAGCCTTCCTGTCCGAGAAGGACGTCGTGCTGCCCCTCCTCATTTGTTCGCTGGGTCTAGAGTTCAAAAACCTAAATAACTCTTTCTCAGATCTCGGAGACCCCGCGGCACTTCCTGCGAGCGCCGCGCTCCAGAATCCCGGCACCGTCGCACGGTTGCAAGCGGCGGCCCTGACGTTTGTCCTTAAAAAGCGGCGCAGGAACAGCGGTTTGGCTGGAAGCAGGTGGCCTGGGTCTGCATCTGTGGAGTCCCTTCCGTAAGCCTGAGGAAACGTCACTTGTCCACACACCATCTCAGGAGAGCGAGGGCAGTGGACTCTGTGGAGTGAACCGGGGACCCAGAGCTGCCCCGTGGTGACCCCGGGGCCCAGCGTGGACGGTCCCCCAGGGCTCACGCCCACCCCGGCCCGGACACGTCCAGCATCACCTGCACCGCAGGACGGGGAGGCGGGCGGCCGCGGCCAGACCTCCCGGAGCCTGTCACTGATTCCCGGAGGGGTCACGGAGTGTCTCCACCACGAAGGCGCGTGGCTGCACCGTCGTTGCTGGGCCACCACAGGCTTTAGGACCGCCCACCGAAGGACCGCAAAGCTAGCGACCCACTGAGAGGTGGCACGAAGGACCGTAAGGTGCGTGACGAGCAGGATGACAGAGTGGAAGGAGCGACGTCACAAGGGAGGTCCAGAGGAAGAGCAGGCGGCCACCAGACAAAGGAGGGAACATTCTAGACAAAGGGAACAGCATCTGCAAGGACCCCGAGGCAGACAAGAGCTGGTCTCACGGGTGCCACGTGCCAGTGTCAGTGGAGGGGTGAGGGGTGGTGGGAGGCGGCCAGGTCCCTGCAGGGGTGGGGGGCCCAGCCTGGCCACGGGCCCAGGAGCAGCGGGGAGCCACAGTGAGTTTCCAGCGTCTGCTTGCCTTGCCGCCTGTGGACTCGAACCCCTCCCGCCGCGATGGAGGCAGGGAGGGAGGAAGAAGAAACAGCAAGACCCACCAGAGGCCGTGGTGGCCCCGAGTGAGTCGACGGGGAGGGGAGGGGGGCTCTCCGCCTGGTGGGAAGACTTCGGTCTGGTGCGCCCACTCTCCCTATTTGGGGAACCAGGGCCCCCTTCCAGCCTTCCTCCCGGGATGTCGGGTGAGCAAGGGGGTTTGCTTTGAGGGGAGGCCGAGCCGTGCCCCTGCGGCTTCTCTGCTCCAGCAGGACTCTGCCTCTGCTGCCCTCGGTGGGAACCCCCTCATTTGGGCAAACGCCATCGGGCTGCTTCCCTCCCTGCCTCGGTTTCCCTGCTCCTCACTGGGGCCTCCCGGCGTCACCTCCCAAGTAAACTTCCCACACCCCAGTCCTGGTCCCGGGTCGGCCTTTCGGGGACAGAGGTAGGACCGGGAGCGTCTGGCGTCTGCGTGGAGGGTCGCACCGGCATGAGCACCGGGGGGCTCGGGATGCTCCCCCCGCTGCACCCCGCTCCGGTCTTCCTGGCCCCCAGCGACCCGGGGGTGACTGACGTCCTCCCATAAACTATCTTTCTGATTGAACCAACCAGAGAGGCCTTTGTCACCCAAACCCGAATGGCGCAGACAGCTAGAGCGAGATTTAGGAGTGAAGGACTGGATCCCGGGGGGACCGTGAGGGTATCCAAGGAGACACCCGAGGCCACAGAATGCTCTGCGAGGCATCGATTCCAACACGCTAAGGAGTTTATTAGAAAAGGGACAAGGTGGGGGACGGGGCCTGGCTCAGCAGATGGCCCCAGCTCTCAGGACTCCGTTGGGCTCAGGCCGGCTGCGGGAGCCCGGCCCAGAGCCCAGCGAGGGGCAGGAGCAGCCGAGAGGGCTCCGGCCTGTGAGTGCTGCCGCGGGCCACCAGCATCCGGATCCAGTTGAAGTGCCTACTGACATTGGTGTAGACCCCGGGCCGGTTGGGTCTACCGCAGCCCGATCCCCAGCTCACGATGCCAACCTGAATCCACACACCTCTCTTTTCACAGGCCAAGGGCCCACCGGAGTCACCCTGGGGAGCGGCGCGGGTGAGCCAGGCCTGGCGGCGAGTGGGCGGGGGGCTCCCAAGGGCCAGTGGAGACGGGAGGGACAGCAG
This sequence comes from Herpailurus yagouaroundi, assembly GCF_014898765.1. Taxonomy (NCBI): domain Eukaryota; kingdom Metazoa; phylum Chordata; class Mammalia; order Carnivora; family Felidae; genus Herpailurus; species Herpailurus yagouaroundi. Next base: position 17,490,759 of record NW_024412453.1, on the reverse strand, counting down.
GAGGGGCTGTGGAGCCGGGCAGACCGGGTGCACATCCTACCCCCCACCCCGGAAGTAAACAAGCCTCAGTTTCTGCATCTGTGAAGTGGGGCACTGGTCTGTACCCACTGGGATTGACACACGGACCAAATGAGGCGCGGGCCGCCCTCGGGCTTGGGGCTGGGGTGGAGAGGGACACTCACGAAGCAGGAATCCTTGCCTCCTTGGGAATCGCCAGCGCACACCATGTCCCCCCAGATGTCGTAGCGGACCAGGGGCTGTGTGTACAGGTAGTTACACATGGTGGTGTTGATGATGCCGACCTGTACTTCCTGGAGGAGGTAGGGGGCTGGCAGCACTGCCCAGGGGCCGAGGGGACAAAGAAAGACGGCACCCTGAGCCTCTCTTCTGCCATCTGCTTGGGAGAGATGGCACAGGCCACGGGGGAGGGGGGAGGGACGAGGGTCCCTGGGGCCAGCAGCACCCGGCACGTCGTGGGGGACGGACCCGCTGCCGCAGCTCATCGCCGAGGCCCGGCTTCCCTGCGGGCGCGTGCGGATGGCAAGCGGCCCCCGAGCCGGTGGGGAGGGGCCGACACAGGTGACCAGGGTTACGGTCACTGTGGTCCAGCTGCCCGTCAGGTGCTTCCAGGCCTTTCTTGGGGCCCCCGTGGCCCTCCGAGGGCGCGGCCTGATGGGGACCCACTCTCAGGTAAGGAAAGACTCGGCGGGGAGGGCTGCCCCTCCCACCCCCAGCAAAGCGCCAGGGAGGCGTCAGAGCCCGTCGTGAACCCAAATCTGTCCAATTCCGAGCCACCGGCTGACCCGTCCGAGGACGTCACGACGATACCACGGTTAACGTGTAGGTGGAGCCTCTGGTCCGCCAGGGACTCTGCTGAGCCCTCAGGTAGGAACCTCTTTAAATTTCAGAACCACGCTCTGTGCTGGGAACCGTTTCACCTTGTTCTGCAGATGAGGAGGCCCAGGCACAGGGGGAGGAGATGCCTGGCCTGGGGTCTCCCAACCGGAAGGAGGGAGAGCTAAGCCTCCCAGCAGGCAAGGGGGGTGGCAGCCAGAGTCACCTGCTACCTCCTAGTACGAGTCGGGAGCCTGGGGCCGGCCCTGACTACCTGTCAGCCTCGGGCCAGGGAGTCTGGTGGCTGGGTCCCTTGGTTCACACCCACTCAGCCCTTTGGGCCGGGAGGGATCTGCAGGGGGAGCAGGGGGACACTCTCTCCAGTCCCTTGTAAGGAAGGGACAGGACCCCAACTCTAAAGGAAGGCAGGACCAGCGCAGGTTTCTCTCTCCGCCCTGCCAATCCCCGATGTGTGACCTCGAGGACACGTTGTTCTCTCGGTCAGTGAGCCCCGGCTTCTCCACTGACTCCTTCTGGGACCTTACGGCCACTTCTGTAAGTCTCTCCCTTTCCTCATTGATAAAGCAGGTATGAAAATGGCCCTGCCTCATTCGCAGGTAAGGCCCAGAAGAGAGACCTCACCCTGCTCGGTCCTCAGGGTCCAGAGCCTAGAACAGTGCCGGCACGAGGCACGCCCTCGAGGAACCTTCTCTGCCATCACTGCTGAGGGAGGGGTGCTGCCGGAAGGGGCCAGGCCAGGGAGGAGCATAGGGGGCCGCCCAGGCATAGGAGCCAGGCCCTGTGTGTGGCGCTCAGGACCCAGGGCACCTCGGGGCAGAGGTGCACGGGTGACGCTTCAGGCTGGCCCAAGGACCGCCCCCCACAGATTTAGTGGGGAGTCAGAGAAAGGAGATGCTTTGACATTGCAAAGACAGACAACGGGCTCAGGACTCCAGGCAAGGAGACAGGGTGGCAAGGCAGGTAGGTGCAGAAGGTATGGAAAAGCCAAAGCGGGGAGGCGGGACGGCTGGGGGCTGGGTGAGCACCCGTGCTGAGCGGAAAGAACGCACACAAAACCACTGAGGCCTTTCTAACGCGACCTCCGCCAACCCCGACGCCCTTGCAGGCTGGGTGCGGAGCGCGGGCCTGGGCCCAGCTGGCCTCCCTCTCACTGTGGCTTCGGGCTCACAGTCTCTGGAAGGCAGAGGGAACGGGGTGTGGGGACAGGAGGTCCTGCCCTGGCGGGGGGGGGGGGGGGCAGGCACTGCTGGGCAGCCCCCAGGAGGGACCCAGCTGCACAGAGACCCAGGTGGGGGCTGCTGAAGCCGCTGTGGACGGAACAGACGGCGGAGCCCGCAGCCCCCCCCCGCCCCACCCCCCACCTGCCCCCAGCCTCACCTTGATCTTCTCCGATGTGCCCCCAGCCCGTCACCCAGCAGTCAGTCTGGTTCTGGAACTCCGAGGAAGAGGCCGCAACACAGACGGGGTGGATGTACTTATTGTAGGTGACGGAGGAGGACAGCTTCAGCAGGGCGATGTCAGAGGATGAAGCCCCCAGATACATGGGGTTCAAAATGATCTCCTCCACCTGGTACCGGTTGTAGTAGGCCTCCAGATTCCAGATAGACGGTGAGGCAGACAGCTCGCCAAACTGCACGGACCACTCAAAGGGATCAGTGTGCCTGGCAGGGAGGAGCGGGCGGTCAGGGGTCTTTACAGGAGGGAGGGGCCCTGAGCCCACCTGAGGTCTTAGGGACTGGGGGCAGCAGCGTGCCTCCGCCTGAGGTGTGGTCACCTCAGCCAGGGGGCCGCCTCCCACAGCCGTCCTAAAAAGGAATGAATCGATGCACGGGACCAGACACTTCCCCTCACCACTGTTGCCGCAGGCCAGGCTCTGTGCCCAGAGCTCGCCCACCTCGGTCCGCCCGGTCCGCCCGTGGTGCACCTGCACCGGGGGAGGTGGGATGAGGAGGGGGCGGCTGGTGCTGCCATCCGGGGAGAAGAGAAGACAGAAAAGAACACGACACAAAAGGGCACGGGAATGCTGTAAAGAACGTTCTGGAAAAAACGGAACCGGGTTTTCTCACGTGGCTGCAGCGGGGCCCGGGGCTCGGGAGCATAAGAGAGCTGAATCCGCACGCGTCAGGCCCGGAGGACGCGTCCCCCCAACCCCGATTCGGAGGGCCGCCCGCCCCCAGACTCACTTTTCAAAGCAGTGCGCGGCCGACAGCACCCAGCGGCGGTTGAGCAGGCTGGCGCCGCAGTGGTGGGCGCCCCACAAGCGCAGACTGCCCTGCCACGGCCAGCGCCCCAGCTCCGAGTCCTTGCCGCCCACCACGCGCGTCGTCGAAACGGTTCGGCGGCCGCAGGGCCCTGGGACGGACACACGGGCACGCGGCTGAGCCGCACGACCCCGGCCGCCCCACCGGCCCGTGCGAACCAACGCGAGGGGCCCCTGGGAAAACGCGCGCGTCGGGGCCGCGCCGCCCAGGGACCGGGGGACCTCGCGCCCCTCCCCACGTGGCGCGCGGGCGCCGCCCCTCCATCCCCTCCACCCCCCCGGGGCCCGGCAGTTACACGTGAGCAACGACGAATTCTCGAAACCTGGGCGGGGAGAGGAAAAGATGAGGCGCCCCTTGCGCTCCGGCTCAGGTGCCCTGCGCGGGGAGGCGCGCGTCCCGGGCGCCTTACCTGGAAACAGCTGGTCCAGATCCTCAACGTCTGGGGGGCCCGGAGGGGGGATGGCGGGCGGCCAGGTGAGCTCCCCGCGGTCTGCACGCGCCCCGGCCGTCCCCCACCACCCCTGGGGCGGCCCGCAGCCCCCGCCTCAGCTCACCCTGTCCCCGGAGCCCCGCTCGCACCAACAGCTGCGCCAGCAGCAGCGCCCGGACGCGCGCGCCCATGGCCGCCTCTGCCGCCTCGCGGCGCCCCCTCTGCTTCCGCCCGCTCGGGGCGCCTAACCCCGAGGGGGGGGGGCAGGGAACGCCCGCGACGCTGCCCCCCCCCCCGCCCGCAGCGGGACCGGTCCGGGTCCGAGGGCTTCGAGCTGGGTACCCCAACCACACCGTGCCCCCAAACGGTTCCCCTCTGTGGCCCTTGGCACCACAGCACTTGTAACTGGCCAATCTCCTGTGAGCTCCCTGCGGTTGGGGCCAAATGTGGCACAGGGCCCGAGTCACAGGGCCGGCGACTGCCTTCTGGTGCCTGACAGGGACCCCAGGCAGTCCCTTGTCCACTGCACCCCGAGGGACGGCTGCGGCCCCAGGTCTTGCCAAAACCATCCCGGCTCTCCCAGTGCGCGACAGCCCCGCCCCTCGCCGGTCCCCTCCCCTAGTGAACCCCGGGCTGGCTCCAGCCTGGGGTCGCCTCTCCCTGCAGACTCCTGTCCCAGGTCCCAGAGAGTTGCACGGCAGGCTCCGTCACGGTGGGACTCGGTGCTGACGTCCCCCCTCAGCGAAGCTTCTCTGCTGGCTTCCCGTCTACAGCGAGCTTGCTGCCTCCTCCCCCTCGGAGGGCTGTTTCACTACAAGCCGCACTTCCTTCCCAGCCGTTTGAAGCATCCACGGCCATCTGGTTGGTCGCGTGTGCATCTGCCCATTGGCTGCGTCCCGGGCCCATGAGGGGCAGTCTTGGTGTCTGTGGAACCTAAGGGGTGAGCCCGTGGCTCTGGTTTGGATGCCGGATGCTACTGGGGATCCAGCTCGGGCTCCGTTCCCCCAGGGCCGGCTGCCAGGCGGGAGGCCCGCTCTTCTGCCTGGGGCTCGGGGCTCGGGGCTCGGGGCCATCCTTGGCCACAGGCCCCCCACGCCACCCAGCTGTGGCCATCCCGGCTGGGCCCCGGGGCTGGGGCTGGGAGTACCTCCCTGGCTCTCTGGCCATCAGGAGACAACCCTGACGGAGACATACAGGCCCTGTGCGTCCAGAGAAGGCTCCAGAGGGGGCTGCGGGGCTCAGTGGAGCAAGGACAGGGGATGCTGCGGAGGAAGCCCTGGAGGGGCGGGGTGGGGGGGGCAGAGGGGGAAGGGTTCTCAGCATGCTGCCTGGGGGGAGGGAGCCCCTGCCGGAGGTGACCCCTCGGCTGCCCGTGGGCCGGGGTGGGGACGCCCGGGACGGAGGCTGAGGGTCCCGTTGAAAGGGGCCCAGCCTGCGCTCGTCTCCTCCCATGCCCTGCCCTGGTCGTAAACTGCAGGGGCGTCCAGTCACTCGCACCCCGGCCTCAGGTCCCAGCCCTGTGTCGCCTCCTCCAGCTGCCGGCTCACACGTGGCCCCTGGAGAGACAGGCTGGGGAAGGAGGGCGAGAGCCGGGCAGAGAGCTCAGCCTGGCTCTGATGTTCGTACTTGGGGTGATGTGGATGCACCCCCAGCCCTGCCATGACCCCGCTGTGCCTGGGGACGGCGCTGCTAGAGCGAGCGGGCTTGGGCAAGCCCTGGAGCTTGAAGTCCTCGGTTTCCCTGTCTGAGGAAAGTGGGAACATTAGTAACGCGGACCTCTGAGGCCTGCCGTGAGCTTGTGGTGACACCCTGGGGGTAAAGCTCCCACAAACAGGAAGTGCATTAAAATACGCCCTTCTGGGGCCCCCGAGGCACGAGGCACGGGGCGGGTCACCCATCCTTCTACCGGCTTGTCTTTATTGCCTCTCACATCCACAGGCCTGCAAAGGCACCAACCCAGCACGGGGGGGGGGACTGCGAACCCCAGTTCCGAGAGCCCCAGAGACCCACCATAGGAGCCCCCGGGCGTGGGTGCACCCTGGGACTCAGATGTGACTGGTGGGTGAGGAGTGGGGAGACCGGGCTCTGTCCCCAGGGGCTCACAGGCTGGCAGGGCGGGCAAGGGAAGCTCGAAGCCCATGGGGGATGCTCGAAAGGTGGGGCCGGGCCATGGGCCGCGGGGTCTGAAGTCGGGGAGATGTGGGTAGGGGGTGGCTTCCTGAGGGACAGAGGCCAGAGAGGGTCCCTGAGGACAGAGGGTGGGTGGCCGGTCAGGCGAGGCCCAGGGAGACGAGCGTGTCCCCCAGCAGATACAGAACCAGCAACATGGCAGGGAAGAAGAGCCCTGCAGAGATCGGAGAGAAGTTTCTGGCGTCCGGTGCTGAGCCCTGGATGGTGTTGACAATCCACGCGGTGTAGATGCTGACGTTGATGTACACCCCCGGCCTTTTCGGGAGGGCGCAGTCATGTCCCCAGCTCACTACGCCTGCCTGGGTCCAGACTCCACCAATGTCGCAGACCAGAGGCCCTCCGGAGTCACCCTAGAGAGGAAGAGGAGTCCAGAAGGGTAGGGCCGGAGGGGCTGGGCTGCTCCCGGGAGGAAGTTCCCAGGGGCCTCCCCAGGCCCACCAACCTCCCTTCCACACTGCCGGCTAGGTCTAGTGCACGGAGGGTCGGTGGGCTGGGTGTTTCTGGAAGGCAGCAGAGGTCTGGGAATTAGGGGTCAAACCCCTGGCGGATGGAACGCCATATTCTCTAAAGAAAACCGCATTTCAGAGAAGGGGCTCTGAGGAGCACTTCTGTGCCGCTAACAAAGTTGCTTGGTTTTTGACGAAAAAGTCTGTGATCATACTAAGGGGGCACGTGAGATAAAGTGTGTTTTGCTTATAAAAGCAGACAAGGAGGGGGCGCCTGGGTGGCTGCAGTCGGTGAAGCGTCCGACTCTGGCTCAGGTCACGATCTGGCAGTTTGTGAGTTCTAGCCCCGCGTGGGGCTCTGTGCTGACAGCTCAGAGCCCGGATTCTGTGTCCCCCTCTCTCTCTGCCCTCCCCGACTTGTGCTCGTGCTCTCTCTCTCTCTCAAAATAAATAAACAGTAAAAAAAAAAAAAAAATTAATAAAAAAAAGCGGACAAGGAAAGACCAAAGCAACCCAGACCAGAAGCGATGTTGCCCCTGAGGACAAGTTGCTCAAAGGCCCCCGAGTGTTATTTTTTTTGGAGAGGAAAAAGACATTTCTGGCCCAAAAAGAAAAGGCTTTAGGGAGAGAAAATACAGTCACGATTTGTTTAAGCGTGTTTGCAAGTATTTCACGTTCTGATAATATTGGTGGGATATTTAAAGCGAGACCCGGCCCAGGAACATTTTTTTTTTTTTTCCTTTTCAAATCGCCCTCGGTATGTATGTATTTGAGAGAGAGAGAACGAGCAGGAAAAGGGGAGGAGCGGGGGGCGGGGGGGGGAGGAGAGAGAGAGAGAGGGAGAGGTAGAATCCCAAGCAGGTTCCACGATGTCAGCGCAGAGCCCGATGCGGGGCTCGATCCCACGACTCTGGGATCATGACCTGAGCCGAAATCAAGAGTCGGACTCTCGACCCACTGAGCCCCCCGGGCGCCCGACCCTGGTATTTCAAACGACGTTGCCCTCCTCCGCCCTGGGAGTCCTCAGGGGTGATGGGGAGTGGGAGACCCCGGCCCCCGCAGGGGGGTGGCTTGCTCACCCCGCAGGCGTCCTTCTGTCCACTCTCGAAGCCGGCACAGAGCATGTCCTGGAGGATGACGGGCCCCGGGCTGACGGTGCCGGAATTCTCCAGATAGTAGCGGTTACAAGTCTGGGTGTCAATGAGGGGCAGGTACAGCTCCTGCAGGGTGAAGGGTGGAGGGAGCGCTGCGGGGGGGGGGTGGAGAGCAGAGCAGAGCTCAGAAGGGAGGTGACCGCCTCCTGGCTCTCAGCCACTGCTTGTCATTTCTGCCTGTCACTCTTCTGCTTCTCGAGGAGCGGGGACCTGCGTTTGTGTCCGGGAAAGCCTGGCAGGAAGAGCCGCTGCCCCCCTCCGTCTGGCAGCGCATGTCAGGGGTGTGGAGCCCTCCCCGGCGGCGTTGGCCTCCCTCCCCGGGCCCGGGGAGCGGGGTAAGCTGGACGCACTGTGGGGTGCAGGGCAAGAGCCGAGACCCTGGCCAGAGAGTGTGGTCAAGGCGCTTCCACCAAATGAGCCTTCTCTTCTTGGCCCCCTAACGCTCAGGTCAAAAGCAGGTTGAGCGTGGCCTCTGAAAAATTTATGTCTGGGGCGCCTGGGGGGCTCAGCAGGTCGAGCGCCCGACTCGACCTCGCGTCAGGTCACGATCTCGTGGGGACGGTGCGGAGCCTGCTTGGGATGCTCTCTCTCTCTCTCTCTCTCTCTCTCTCTCTCTCTGCCTCTCCCCCACTTAGGCGCACTCTTCTGCTCTGTCTCTCGATACGTAAATAAACAAAATTCGTGTCTGCGCAGCACCTCAGAAGGTGACCTTCTGCGGAAATAAGGGCTTTGCAGATCGACCAGTTGAGGTGAAGTCACGCGGGATCAAGGTGAGACAGAAAAGAAGAGCCCACAGAGCAGAGGCCGTGGGAAGGTGGAGGCGGGTCCCCGGGGGATGTGGCCATGAGCCAAGGAACCCCAAGCATGTCCCGGAACCACCAGAAGCTGGAAGGAGCGGGAAGGCTCCTTCCCTGGAGCCTTCAGAGGAAGCCCGGCCCTGCCAGCATCTTGACGTCAGACCGTGGCCTCCTGAACTGTGAGAGAACAACATTTCTGTTGTTTTAAGCGCCCCCCCCCCCCGCCCCGGTTTGTGGTAGTCTGTTATGGCGGCCAAGGACAAGGTGACGTTACAGCATGGCGCTGACGGTGGTGATGGCTGCTGGCCCGCCGCGTATCGAGAATTCACTCTTGCCCGGCCCTGCCGGGAGCTCCCGAAATGCATCACTCCGTGTGACCCTCACGTTAACCCCGCGAGGTTAGCCCTGGAAGCTCTACTTGTCCAAGGGGGGGGGGAAGCCACAGCCCAGCGGGGCTGGTGGAGGTCACCCAGCCAGGACTGAGGCCAGGCGAGCAGGCCCTGGGTCTCAAGCCACTAGGGCAGGGGTCGTGCGTAAATTCTGCAGACACATAAGGGGCACCGGCACTGGGCAGTCAGAATGTTCCGGGCCCCAGCCTGGCCAGCATTCCGGAGCTCCGCCGGGGCCTGGCGTCAGTCCTTTGGTTACGGTGTGCTGGGAGGGCAGACCGGGGAGCCTGACGGAGGGTCCGGGGCGGCAGGCTGCTCATTCATGGCAGCATTTCAGTGGCTCCCCTCTGCCGTGTGCAGGCTCCACGTTCATCCTGTATGAGTGTGGTGGCGGGTGCGGCCAGCCCTGGGGAGGCGGGAGGCCCTAGGCCCCGTCAGCATTGGTCCCCACCCAACACCTGCCACACGCTCGGGGTGTCCTTACGTAGATTTGTGGCGACGTTCCCCCAGCCGGTGACCCAACACCAGGTGCCGTGACCCAGAGAGTCTCCGGGTTTGGGGAGGCAGACTGGAAGGATGAGGTCAGTGAAGGTGACAGGTGTGGCCAGCCGCACGAGGGCCACGTCGGCTCTGTTGTTCTCTTCCCAGTACTCGGGATGCTTGATGAACTGGGCCACCGCGCGGAGCTCCTGGGGCTCCCCGGCCTGGGGGTAGGAGGAGATGGAACCCAGCAGCACGAAGTAGGCGGACAGGGGCTGCTTCCTGGAGATGGGAGAGTTGGGGTGGGGGGTGGGGGGGGGTGAGGGCTGTGCCAGGGTCCCACGGGCGGGGACCGGGGACGATCTTGATTTGAGGGTCCTGATGCTACAGATAGACGGCTTTGCGAGCTGTGCGGGTGCCAGAAATGAGAAGTGCCCCGCCCAGTCCTGGGACCACCCCTGCCGGACAACCACGCCCCCCTCTGGCGACTGTACCCCAGGCCCAGGAGGTGGTCACCTGCCCAAATGCTGCCCAGCTGGTGAGCGGTGCACTTGAGGCCTTGGCCTCTCAAGGGATGTTTCCGCGTGGGGGCCTTTGGTTTCTGGGAAGCGAATCATTTCTTGGCGGGTGGACGATGGGAGGGCCGGACGGTCTGTCTCCTCCTCCCTCCCCCCCCACCCCCGCCAGTGCCCAGCCTTGAGGACAGGGACCATCCTGGGTGGATAAGTGACGACCCTCCTCCGCCTGTCTCCAGATGGGCAGAAGGCTGTGGTTCACACGGAGAAGGGAGGGGGAAGGGCAGGTCCCGGCCCCCCCGGCACACGCCTGTGCCCCCCCAAAGATACTCACTGGTCGAAGCAGTGGGCTGCAGTCAGCACCCAGGCCTCGGTGATCAGGGAGCCCCCGCACACGTGCTGTCCGTGCTCCCTCAGGCTGACCTGCCACGGCCACTGGCCTGGCTGGGCATTCTGCCCTGACACGATGCGGCCTGACACGTGTGGGCGTCCGCACACTGCGGGGTGAGTCCACGGGCCACTTATGCGTGGTCCCCTCTGGGCTCCCCTGGCCCTGCAGCCCCGCCCTCATGTATCCCTGCTGCTCGGGGGTTGGCACCCGGTCCCTTCTCCTCAGGCCCCACGAGGTGCAATTCTTTGTGACGTAGGACCCCGTGCTCCAGGGGAGGACTCGGGGCGGTGCCCCGCAGCTGAGCTGGGGGAAGCGGGAGCTGGAGCCCTAAATGGCTTAGCCACGCTCGGCTCCTCCTGGGACAGCCCGAACGCGGCTCGGTGCGGGTGGACGCTGAGGTCTGGGGTGGCTGAATGAGGGTCCCCTCCCCCTCCCCGCGTCCGGGCTCCTTGGAGGACCCGCCCCGCGCAGGCTATAAGGCGCAGGGCGGGGATCACACATCGGCTGCACCTGCCCCTCCTCTCGGCACCCCGATATTCGTCCTACCTGAATCCAGGCCGGTCGCGCTGGCGTTCACCAGGGAGAAGTTGGTTGGGAGAGCAGGGGGGCTCCCCTGCAGAGCCACGGAGAGGAGGGAGAGCAGGCTGGCGGCGAGGGCCGGCGACATGGTATGTCCCAGCCACCACTTCCGCGGCTGGCTCTTGGGGTCAGAGTCCTCAGACACTGGGGGGGGGGGGGGGGGGGGAGGAGATGGCCGCAGCCAAGCCCAGGTTCTGGGCTTGTCCTGGGGTGTGGCTGACTCCTCCGCGCCTTGCCCTTGGGGCTCGGCTCTGCACTGCTCCTGGGCACAGGGTCCTTGGCCTCCGCTCCCCCACCCTGGCCTCACTGGCCTCGCGGCACCAACCACGCCACCACTTACGGGGCACTTCCTGGGTGCGGGCCTGTATCACCCGTGTCATATTCCTCCCGACTCATTCGCCAGGCGCTCTTATGATCCCCCTATGCGGCAGAGGAAGCGGGACTCCCGTGGTGTAATGAGTCACCGGAGGCCGTACAGGTGACAAAACCACATACCTCTGTGCTCTGTGCTGGGGCGTCTCGTAAGTACCCTGAGAAGGGGAGGGCGGGGGAGAGGAACCGCAGACCCGAGGTCACACCCCAGTCTGCCCCCTCGGGCTTCGTGTTCACCCCGGGACTCGGAAGGGCCCGAGGTGGGGCCAGGATGCCTGCAGAGTGAGAGGGGCCCGTGATCCACGGGGGTAGAGCAGCGAGGAGACGCCCCTGGTATCTCTCCCTGACCGCAAACAGCAAGCGCCTGGATGGCCGCTGCGCTCCCCTCGCCTCACCTCTGTAAAGCCCCGTGGGTGGCCGTGGCCGAGAAAGCAGAGCTGACCAGCCTAGGGCGCCGGGCAGGGAGGGATGCAGGACACTTTCCCTGGTGGCTAAGTTTTCTCCTTCTCTCCACAAGCAGCCGTCCTTTCTGAGGCCCCCGCGCCACCTGGCCTACGCGCACCTCCCTCTCCAGAGGGCTCATTCCCCCTGGGGGGGCTCTGAGCAGCCCCAAATACCTGATTTAGGTCAAAATCATGTTCAGTGAACGCTTTGGCATTACTGCCTTTCCCACCTACCTGATCTCTTGATTTCTGAGGGGAGAAATGTGAATTTCCTAGTATCTGGAGTATTAAGAACTTAAAAAAATTTTTTTTTTTTTTTTTTTTTTGCTTGATGTATTTCAAAGCTCTGTTATTGGGGGCATAAGGACTCGTGACTCATGTCTTTTCAGTGGCTTGTGACGTGTCCATGTAAAAATTTCTGTATTTCATTCCTTTTCCCCCCAAAGTTTATTTATGGGTTTATCAAGCCCATGAACAGTGAGATCATGACCTGAGCGGAAACCAAGAGTTGGACGTTTAACCAGCTGAGCCGCCCGGGTGCCGGCCCCCCCCCCCCCACCACCCTGTATTTCATTCTTAAGTCTTGGGTTCATTTTCATCTCGTGGGCAATTTTGTCACCAATTTTGTCACAATAAATATATATATATATTTATATTAAAAAATTGGAATTTACGTGCTAGAATACTCGTACAATAGGAAAGCACTTCTGTTAACAGTATTATCGATTTTTGTGCTTGCAAAAGAAGCTTAATATGACTCCCTGATGCCTTACGAGGATCAAGGCACATCCTGCCTGCTTGAGATTTTTTTTTTTCTTTAGTCTCGTCCCAGAAATTCCGTTTGAGAACCCCTAGATTATCAGAATTATGTAAGAGCCAGAGTAAAGCTGATTTAAGGACGTCACAAGGGGACTTATCATCATCACAATGAGTGTTGCTTAAAACCCACACCCACTCAATAACCCTTTTTGTGTTCACAGGTCACTGGTCAACTGCTGAGTGTGAGACTGAGGAGGTAAAACACACACAGCCTTGTGCTGGGGTTGGAATGTTTGTGTCCCCTCCGCCCCGCCCCCCAAGTTCATATATCAGAATCCGTATGTTGAAGCCCCAGGTGATGTGTTTAGAGGTGGGACCTTTGCAAAGCAATTAGGACCGAAGGGTGGAGCCCTCATGAGTGGGATCAGTGCCCTTATAAGGCCACGTGAGGACACAGGGCAATGGCAGCAGCTGTGAACCAGGAAGGGGCCCTTCCCAGACACCTTGACCTCAAACTTCCAGCCCAGGAACTGTGAGAAATAAATATTTGTTGTTTATGAGCCACCCACCCACTTTATGGTATTTTGTCAGCCAGCAAAGCATTTGACTCAGAAATGATGTCACATCCCTCCTCTTCTACGCCGGCTCGTCCCATTCCTCGTGTCTGCCGAGCTCGTGGTGGGAACTCGGTCTCCCCGTGGACTTACGTAAGCTAGGCCAGTTCACAGTCCCGGACAGATGCCTGGGACATCTGGTGCCAATATCAGGACACCAGTCTGCTGCCGGGGAGTCTAGAACTTGGCTTTCTCTTTGTCGTTTCTCAACCGTTGATTTTATTTTACTTAACACACTTCTTGGTTTGTATTCATTTTTTTCTGTTTTATTTCTTTTTGAGAGAGACAGAGAGCGCGCGAGCAGGGGAGGGGCAGAGAGAGAAGGAGACACGGAATCCGAAGCAGGCTCCAGGCTCCGAGCTGTCAGCACAGAGCCCGACGCGGGGCTCAAACCCACAAACCATGAGCTGAAGTCAGACGCTCAACCGACTGAGCCACCCAGGCGCCCCTTTTCCTGCCTAACTCTTGTTTAGTGTTTGTGAACACTCTCGCCAGAGCTTTCGAAGCATACCAGTTGGCGTCCTCCAAGCTGTCCACTGCTCCGTGTATTTATTCCCTCCGTTTTCCTCGAAGCCGGTCCCTGTATTCAAACAGACCGTTCTGGTGCGTGTGTGGATTTTCCTCCAATGTTGCTTTATCCTTAGTGGCCGTGCAGTGACAACAGGTTAAGTGAACAGGCCTAGGATGAACCGACCCTCGACCAGGTCCTAGGAAATCACCTCTGAGTCTTTGCAAAGTCTTGCTTGGAAAGAGCGTCTTTGTAGACCGGGAGCCTTGGGCCACTCCAGATACTTGATGCTAATAGCACAGTTGATGGGACCGCCTCGGGCCACACTGCGTCACTTGGACCACAGGAGGTGCCCTAGTCTGAGGACTAGGGTTAGCCACGTGGGCTGTCCACCCTGCCTCTGTCACGGAACCCCAAGGATAAAAACTCCAGACACCCAGGCTCACATGAGCTTCCCCGGCCGGCACCCCTTCACGTCCGTTGTCACGCGTCATTGCTGGGAGAATTAAGCTCTGCCCATCTGACTCCATTGCTAAGGGGAAGCTGGAAGCTTCCACCTGGTCTCTCCTAGACTCTGTCCTCCACACCCTGTACCACTGCAGTGAACCATCACCATGGAGATGACAGCTTCTCTAGGTCCTGTGAGTCCTTGTAGTGGATCAGTACTCTGAGGGCGGTCCTGGGGGCCCCAGTTCAGTTGTTCACTCACATCTATAACTCAAGAGACAACTTGATGACTTTGGTGCCCTGCACCAGTGCCCAAGGACGAGGCAGACTGTCTGTAGGCTCTGTGGGGCTGAGTGGGGCCAGCTGGGAGCAGCAGGGAGGCTGGGAGGCCTCCAGGTGGCCCACATCAGGCCATTTCACGCGGGCTCCTGGAAAGAACCGTGGCTTTTAGCAGCAGCCCAATACCGCCAGGCCCCCAGCGGGCGCTCGGTGAGGACTTGCTCTCACGGGGGTCCTGGTGGGGACTGGCCTTGGCCCTTCCCCGAAGAAGCGCTGGGTGGAGGAAGGGGGGCAACGAGCCGGGCAGCCGGAATCCCAGGGCTGCAGACAAGAACCGTTTGGGGGCACGGTGTGGTTGGGGTACCCAGCTCGAAGCCCTCGGACCCGGACCGGTCCCGCTGCGGGCGGGGGGTGGGGCAGCGTCGCGGGCGTTCCCTGCCCCCCCCCCCCGGGGGCGCCCCGAGCGGGCGGAAACAGAGGGGGCGCCGCGAGGCGGCAGAGGCGGCCATGGGCGCGCGCGTCCGGGCGCTGCTGCTGGCGCAGCTGTTGGTGCGAGCGGGGCTCCGGGGACAGGGTGAGCTGAGGCGGGGGCTGCGGGCCGCCCCAGGGGTGGTGGGGGACGGCCGGGGCGCGTGCAGACCGCGGGGAGCTCACCTGGCCGCCCGCCATCCCCCCTCCGGGCCCCCCAGACGTTGAGGATCTGGACCAGCTGTTTCCAGGTAAGGCGCCCGGGACGCGCGCCTCCCCGCGCAGGGCACCTGAGCCGGAGCGCAAGGGGCGCCTCATCTTTTCCTCTCCCCGCCCAGGTTTCGAGAACTCGTCGTTGCTCACGTGTAACTGCCGGGCCCCGGGGGGGGGGGGGGGGGGGGGGGGCGGGGCGGCGCCCGCGCGCCACGTGGGGAGGGGCGCGAGGTCCCCCGGTCCCTGGGCGGCGCGGCCCCGACGCGCGCGTTTTCCCAGGGGCCCCTCGCGTTGGTTCGCACGGGCCGGTGGGGCGGCCGGGGTCGTGCGGCTCAGCCGCGTGCCCGTGTGTCCGTCCCAGGGCCCTGCGGCCGCCGAACCGTTTGGACGACGCGCGTGGTGGGCGGCAAGGACTCGGAGCTGGGGCGCTGGCCGTGGCAGGGCAGTCTGCGCTTGTGGGGCGCCCACCACTGCGGCGCCAGCCTGCTCAACCGCCGCTGGGTGCTGTCGGCCGCGCACTGCTTTGAAAAGTGAGTCTGGGGGCGGGCGGCCCTCCGAATCGGGGTTGGGGGGACGCGTCCTCCGGGCATGACGCGTGCGGATTCAGCTCTCTTATGCTCCCGAGCCCCGGGCCCCGCTGCAGCCACGTGAGAAAACCCGGTTCCGTTTTTTCCAGAACGTTCTTTACAGCATTCCCGTGCCCTTTTGTGCCGTGTTCTTTTCTGTCTTCTCTTCTCCCCGGATGGCAGCACCAGCCGCCCCCTCCTCATCCCACCTCCCCCGGTGCAGGTGCACCACGGGGCGGACCGAGGTGGGCGAGCTCTGGACACAGAGCCTGGCCTGCCAGGACCGTGGGCTCGGGGAAGCTATTTTGACCGCACCTGCCTAGTCCTGTGCATCTGTTCTTTTTTTTTTAAGTTTTAGAGAGAGCGAGAGCGCGCACAAGCACAATGGGGGGAGGAACAGAGAGAGGGAGAGAGAGAGAATCCCAAGCAGGCTCCAAGTTGAGTCTGCCCGATGCGGGCCTCAAACCCACAAACCTTGAGATTGTGACCTGAGCCGAAATCAAGAGCTGGACACTCAGGCTGAGCCACCAGGGTGCCCTGTTCATTGTTTTTTAGGATTGCTGTGGGAGGTGACAGGCCGGTTGAGTGACCAGCCAGATCCGACCTCGGGGAAAGGCCCTTCCTGCCCATCCCCGCATTCCCCGGTCCCCGGGTTCTGGGATTTTGGCCCATCTTCTCTGGGCTGCCATCATTTCTACACTGGGCGCAGTGGCCCATGAGAGGAAGTGCTAACCGTGTCCAGGATGAGCCCTAGCAGCACCCCTGCGGCCCCGCCTCAGGGAATGTCTCCCCTCCCCCTTGCGTGCTCAGGGGGCCCTCCCTCCTCTGAGGACCCTTACCTGCTCTCTCCTCCCTCGCCAGACACAAAGATCCCTCGAAGTGGACTGCTCAGTTTGGTGAGCTGTCCTCCAGGCCAACATCCTGGAAACTGTGGACCTTCTACCATCGGTACAGGGTGAAGGATATCGTCGTGTATCCCCAGTTCAGTGGGACTTCACTCAAGGACATCGCCCTGCTGAAGCTGTCCTCCTCCGTCACCTACAATAAGTACATCCAGCCCATCTGTGTTGTGGCCTCTTCCTCTGAGTTCCAGAACAACGCTGACTGCTGGGTGACTGGCTGGGGGCACATCGAAGAAGGTCAGGGTGAGGCTGGGGGCAGGTGGGGGGTGGGGCGGGGGGGGCTGCGGGCTCCGCCGTCTGTTCCGTCCACAGCGGCTTCAGCAGCCCCCACCTGGGTCTCTGTGCAGCTGGGTCCCTCCTGGGGGCTGCCCAGCAGTGCCTGCCCCCCCCCCCCCCCCCGCCAGGGCAGGACCTCCTGTCCCCACACCCCGTTCCCTCTGCCTTCCAGAGATTGTGAGCCCGAAGCCACAGTGAGAGGGAGGCCAGCTGGGCCCAGGCTGCTTTCTGTCTCGGGATTTCCGGACTGTGGACATTTCATAGAAATAGAGTCCCACAGCGTGTGGTTTTCTGTCCCTGACTCCTTCACTCAGCATATTCAAGGTTCGTGTGTGGTCTAACACGTACCTGTACCCCGTTCTTTGAGGTTTAGTTCACGTAATGTTAAATTAATCATTTTATTCCTTTTTTAAAAAAGTTTTTACAGTTTTATTTATTTTGAGAGAGAGCAAGCGAGTGAGAGCATGAGCGGGGGAGAGACATAGGGAGAGAGCCCCCCAAGAAGGCTCCACACCATCAGTGTCGAGCCGAATGTGGGGCTCGAACCCACGACCACGAGATTGTGACCCAAGCCAAAATCAGGAGTTGGACACGTAACTGACTGAGCTGCCTAGGTGCCCCTAAATTAATCATTTTATTATTTTTTTAAATTAATCATTTTCAAGTATACAATCCCGTGACATTTAAGTTAGTATGTTCACGGTGTATAACCGTGAACTCCATCAAGTTCCAAAACATTTTCATCCCTCCCAGAGGAAATCCGACAGTCACTGACCAGTCACTCCCCCTTACCCTCTCCTTCCAGCCCTTTGGCAGCCACTAAGAAGCCTTTTGTGTTGATGGATATACCCATTCTGGATTTTTCAGGTAAATGGATTCATACGTTATGTGACCTTCTGTGTTTGGCCTTTTTCATGTAGCGTGGTGCTTTAGAGATTCATGGGTGTTCTAGTATGTATCAGAGTTTTCTTTTTATGGATGAATAATAGTTCATCCTATGGATAGACCACAATGTATTCATCCATTCTTCCATTGATGGGCTTTTGTGTTGTTTCTGCCTTTTGGATACGGTGAATAGAGCTGTTATGAACATTCATATACAAATTTTTATTTGAACACCTCTTTTCAGTTCTTTTGTGTATATATCTAGGAGTGCAATTGCAGAATCACGTGGTAATTCTATGTTTAACGTTTTTTAAAATTTATTTTCAGAGAGAGAGCAATTGGAAGGGCAGAGAGGGAGAGAGAGAATCCTAAGCAGGCTCTGCACTGTTCGCACAGAGCCCGATGCAGGGCTCAATCTCATGAACCGTGAGATCATGACCTGAGCTGAAATCAAAAGTCGCACACTTAACCGACTCAGCCACTCAGGCGCCCCTGCCCATTTTTAATTTGAGTTGTCTTTGTTGTTGAGTTGTAATAGTTCTTTATGTATTCTAGATACTAAACCCTCATCAGATGCACGATTTGCAAATATCTTCTCCCATTGTGTGGCTCTCTTTGCTGCACTTTCTTGCTAGTATCTTTTGATGCACAAAATTTGCAAAATTTTGATCAACCTCAAATTATTTTTCTTTCGTTGCTTGTGCTTTTGATGTCAGGTCTAAGAAACCACTGTCAGATTCCAGATCATGAAGATTTACTTGCATGTTCTTGCAGAGTTTTATAGTTTTAGCTCTTATATTTATGTGTCATCCATTTTGAGTTGATTTTTGTACATGGTGTGAGGTAGGGGTCCAACTTCATTATTTTGCCTTTAGATATCCAGTTGCTCCAGCACCGTCTGTCACAGAGACTCCTCTCCCCAATTGAATTGTCTCAGCATCCTTACTGATTGACTGTAGATGTGTGGGCTTATTTCTAGACTCTGAATGGTACTCCATTGGTGTGTATGTTCATCCTTGTAGCAGGACCTCATTGTCTGATACCTGTAACTTTATAATATATTGAAATCAGGAAGTGTGAGTCTTCTAACTTTGTTCTACTTGTTCAGTAGTGTTTTAGTTATTTGGGCCTGTTGATACTCCATATAAATTTTAGGGCCAATTTGTCAATTTCTGCTAAAAAGAGCATTGGGGTTTGGAAAGGGATTGCATTGAATTTGTAGGTTGCTTTGGGGAAGCATTGCCACCTTCATTATATTGTATCTCCAATCCATAAATAAGGGATATATTTCCATGTATTCAGGTCTTCCGTTTCTTTCAACAGTGTTTTGTAGTTTTTGTTAAGAAGTCTTTGATCGCCTCAATTAAATTTATCCCTAACTATTTTCTTATTTTTGATGCGTTGTAAATGAAACTTCTTTTTTTTTAATGTTTATTTTTAAGAGCGAGAGAGAGCACAAGCAGAGGGTGGGGAGAGAGAGAGGGGGAGACACAGAGTCTGAAGCAGGTTCTGGGCTCTCAGCTGTCAGCATAGAGACCGACACGGAACTCGGACCCACGAACTGTGAGATCGTGACCTGAGCCAAAGGCCAAAGTCAGACGCTCAACCAGTGGAGCCACCCAAGTGCCCCAGTAGAATAACAGACTTTTGTGGTTTGATCTTGGGTCCTGTAATTTTGCTGACTTCATTTATTAACCCTATTCCTCTTTAAATGTATTCATTATGATTTCATGTATACACACACACACACACACACACACACGTCTATATACATATGTACGTATGTATGTAGCTATGGATGATCATGTCATGTATGCATAGAGATAGTTTTACGTCTTCTTTTCCAATTTGGATGTGTTTTATTTTTCTTGCCTAATTGCCCTGATGGGAACTTCCAGAAAAATGTTAAATAAAATGGCAAAAACTGGCATCATCATCTTGTCCCTGATCTCGGGGAAAGCTTCCCGCCTGTCCCCATTCAGTGTGATGTCCGCTGTGGGTTTTTCACATCTAGTGTTTATCGTGTTGAAAAAGTGCCTTCTATTCCTACCTAGCTTATTGAATGTTTCTCTAATGAAGGAATTTGGATTTTGTCAACTGCTTTACCAGCATCCGCTAAGAGGAGCCTGTGGGTTTTTTTCCTTCATGCTATTAATGTCTGTAGTACATTATATTGATTGGTTTTTGTATGTTGAACCGCGCTTGCATTCATGGGATAAATCTCACTTGCTCATGGTATACAGTTCTTTTGCTATGCTGCTAGGTTCCGTTTGCTAGCGTTTTGTTGAGAATGTTTGCATATATGTATTTTTTGTATATATACCTTTTGCATATATATATATACACATATTATTATTACTGTTATTGCACTAAGGATATTGGTCTGTTGTTTCTTTTTCTTGCGATGTCCTTGTCCGGGATTTGGTGCCCCCATAATGCTGGTCCCATGGAATGAGTTAGGAAGTATTCCTTCTTCTCCGATTTTTTGGAAGAGTTTAAGAAGGATTGGTGTTCATTTCTTCAGAGGTTTGGTAGAATTCACCACTGAAGCCATATGGCCTAAGGCTTTTCTTCATTGTGAGGTCCCTGACTACAGATTTCATCTCTTATTGGTGTGTTCAGACTTTCCGTTTCTTCCTGAGTGAGTTTTGGTAGTTTGTGTTATCTAAGATTTTGTCCATTTCATCCACCTGATCTAATTTGGGGTATAGCTGTTTCCCTTATAGTCCTCATTATTGCTATAAAGTCTGTAGTTATGTCCCCACTTTCATAATCAGTTTTGTTGATCTTTCAAAGAACCAAGTTTTGGTTTATCTGTTGATTTTCTCTATTTTTCTATTCCCTACCTTGATTTCCTCTATTCTCTATTATTTCTTTCTTCTACTTTTTAAAAAAATTTTTTTTAACGTTTTATTTATTTTTGAGACATGGAGAGATAGAGCATCAACAGGGGAGGGTCAGAGAGAGGGAGACACAGAATCCGAAACAGGCTCCAGGCTCTGAGCTGTCAGCCCAGAGCCCGACGCGGGGCTCGAACTCACGGACCGTGAGATCGTGACCTGAGCCGAAGTCAGCCGCTTCACCGACTGAGCCACCCAGGCGCCCCTCCTTCTACTTTTGAACTCAGCTTGCTTCTAGTCCCTTAAGCCGTAAATCAGGGTATTGGTTTGAGATTTTTCTCCTGTATTATTGTGGACATTTCCAGCAATACGTTTATTCCCTTCTGAGAACTGCCTGCACTGAATCCCGCAAGTTTTGCTGTGTCATGTGTTCATTTTCATTCGTCTCAAAGTGTTTTGAATTTTTCTTTCATCCATTGGTAAAGAATATGTTGTTGAATTTCCACATATTTACACATTTTTCAGTCTGTCTTCTTTTATGGTTTCTAACCTCAGTCCACTGTGGTTGGAGAAGATGTTTTGTATGATTTCAGTCTTTTCTAGTTTATTGCACCTTATTGTGTGGCCTGACATACCGTCTATCCTGGAGAGTGTTCATGTGTACCTGTGACGGGTGTGGATTCTACTGTTGGGGCAGGTGGTTCTGTAAACTTCTGTTAGGTCTAGTTAATTTATAGTGTTACTCAGGTCTTCTGTTTTCTTGTTGATCTTTCTGATTCTATTCATGATTTTTTTAAATGTTTATTTTAGGGAGACAGAACACAAGCAGGGGAGGAGCAGAGAGAGAGGGAGACACGGAATCTGAGGTGGACTCCAGGCTCCGAGCTGTCAACATGAAGCCCAATGTGGGGCTCGAACTCATGAAACCGTGAGATAGTGACCTGAGCCGAAGTCGAACATTCAACCGACTGAGCCACCCAAGTGCCCTTGATACTATTCATTATTAAAAGTTGGGTATTGAGGGGCACCTGGGTGGCTCAGTCGGTTGAGCGTCCGGCTTCGGCTCAGGTCACGATCTCACGGCTTGTGAGTTCGAGCCCCGCATCGGGCTCTGTGCTGACAGCTCGGAGCCTGGAGCCTGCTTCGGATTCTGTGTCTCCCTCTCTCTGCCCCTCCTCTGCTTGCTCTCTGTCTGTCTGCCTCTCTCTCTCTCTCAAGAGTAAATAATAAAACATTAAAAAAAATAATAAAATCTTTTTTGAAATTGTGTTTAGAGAAAAAGAGTGCGAGCAGGGAAAGAGGCAGAGGGAGAGAGAGGGAGAATCTTAAGCAGGCTCCACGTTCAGTGTGGAGCCCAAAGTGGGGCTCGATCCCACGACCATGGGATTGTGACCTGAGCCGAAATGAAGTCTGACACTCAACCACACAACCGACTGCACCACCCAGGGGACCCTGGATTCTCTATTTTTAATTCATGCTAATTTCTGCCTTTTAATTGCAATTTAATCCATTTAACTCATTTCCATTAAAATTAACTACCGATAAGTAAGGATTTACTTTTACCATTTTTCTATTTCTTCTCTATATCTTGTCACATCTTTCAATATCTATATCTGTACTTCATACTTTTTTATTTCCTTTTTTTGTGTTTCATTGATTTTTATTAGTGGTCTGTGTTGATTACCTTCCCATTTCGCGTTCTGTGTATTTTCTTAGTGGTTGACCTGGGGATTACGATTAACAACTTAAATTTATTGTTTAAAAATTTTTTTTAAACTTGATTTTTTTTTTTAAGTTGAGAGAGTGAGTGCGAAAGTCGGGGAGAGGGGCAGAGGGAGAGAGAGAGAGAGAGAGAGAGAGAATATGTTAAGCAGGCTTCACGTTCAACACAGAGCCTGACGTGGGACTTGATCCCACGACCCTGGGACCATGACCTGAGCCAAAGTCAACAAACGCTTCACCAACTGAGCCAGCCAGATGCCCCAACAAGTTAAGTTTATAACAATCTATGTCGGATTAATAGCAACTTAGCTTCACTTCCGTTCCTTACGCAGCTCTTTCCTCAGAGATTTAGAATTGTTGTATGCACGTGTCTTAAATTATAAAGGAAGGGAAAGAAGTGATAAACCAAAGCCATAATAGTCCTGGCTCTCCTATTTACCCCTGTGGTCACCTTTACCAGCGCCCTCTCTTCCTATGAACGGACACTGGCCAGGGTCCTGAAGACCTCCCTTCCTCCCTTTTCTGTTTCTAGTAAGGCAGGTCTGCTAGGGACGAACCTTCTTGGCGTTTGTTTATCTGAGAATCTGTTCATCGCCGCCTCATTTTCTGAAGGACAGCCTGATAGAGAATTCTGATACAGATACAGAATATTCTCGGTCGCCTGTTTGATTCTTTCGGCCCTTTGAATGTGTCATCCTGCAGCCCCCCCCCCCCACCCCCCACCCCCGCCTCCAGGGTATCTGAGAAGAACGTGGCTGTTAATCTTGGTGGGGATCTTTGATGTGACACGCATGCAGCTTCTCTCTTGCTGTCTCCCGGAGTCTCCCCTTCGATACTTTGATGAAAATGTATCTCCGGGTAGATCTCTTTGTGTTTATCCTGCTCGGGAATTGCTCAGCGTCCTCAAGACAGGGATTCATACCTTTTGTCAAATCTGGGGCATTTTCGGGGCACCCGGGTGGCTCAGTCGGTGAAGCGTCCGACTTCGGCTCAGGTCACGATCTCGCGGCCCGTGAGGTCAAGTCCCGCGTGGGGCTCTGCACTGACAGCTCAGAGCCTGGAGCCTGCTTCGGATTCTGTGTGTGTGTGTGTGTGTGTGTGTGTGTGTGTGTGTGTGTGTCTCCCTCTGCGCCTCCCCTGCTTGCGTTCTCTCTCTCTCTCTCTCTCTCTCTCTCTCTCTCTGTCTCTAAAATAAATAAACTTGGAGAAAAACTCTGGAGCGTTTTCAGCCTGGATGCTGCAGATGAAGTATGTTAATCCTCCACCATGTCGGTGTCAGCCCTGCCCCCTGAGCATGCTGTGGCTGAGGGACCTCCCCGGTGGCCCAGCTAGGGGCTGTCATCTTCGTTCTCCAGACGGGGACACTGAGTTTCAGGGAGAAGCGGTGACCGCCCGCCCATCCCTTGGGTCCTTCTGTGACCTCGTTCATCGCCCATAATGTGAAGGGTGCTGGGTTGGGGGCGGAGGCGTCATCGAGAGCGATGTCCCGGACCCTGTGGGGGCCCCGGGGAGCCCACCCCCCTCCACGCTCCCCCTGTCCCAGATGGCAGGGGAGGGGCCGAAGCGGTCCTCTTCCCCTCTCTCACCCTCAATCCCTGGCAGTTGTGCCGCCTCCTTACCGTCTCCAGGAAGCACAGGTGTCCATCATAAACAACTCCAGGTGCGACTTCCTGTTCCGACGTCCCGGTTTCCTCCGTTACGACCCGGATGACATGATTTGTGCTGGCTCTGAGAATGGCCAACGTGACGCCTGCAAAGTGAGTACGCCTGCCCCCACCAGGGCCTTGCTGGACCCGGGCACCACCCCTCCCCACCTTGGGCCTGGGAGCAACCCCCCTGGTGCCCACCAACCCACCCGAGTTTATTCATGAGAAAACAACCATGGGCCTTATTTCTCCAGCTTGTACAACAAGCATTAATTGTTTTGCCTTCATTGTATCACCTTTGATTCTCACCTGACCCCTGGGGGGGGTGGAGGGAAAGGGGCAATTTGAGACCGATGCCCACTCTGCAGATGCAGAAACTGAGGCTCGTTCGCTTCCGGGGTGGGGAGTAGGATGTGCACCCGGTCTCCCCGGCTCCACGGCCCCTCCTGCTGTCGCCACAGCTGTCCCTGCCTCTCCGCCAGCCCCTCACCTGCCCCCTGCCCCGCCAGGCCTGGTTCACCCACGCCGCTCCCCAGGGTGACTCCGGTGGCCCCTTGGCCTGTGAAAAGAGAGGTCTGTGGATTCAGGTTGGCATCGTGAGCTGGGGATCGGGCTGCGGTGGACCCAACCGGCCCGGGGTCTACACCAATGTCAGTAGGCACTTCAACTGGATCCGGATGCTGGTGGCCCGCGGCAGCACTCACAGGCCGGAGCCCTCTCGGCTGCTCCTGCCCCTCGCTGGGCTCTGGGCCGGGCTCCCGCAGCCGGCCTGAGCCCAACGGAGTCCTGAGAGCTGGGGCCATCTGCTGAGCCAGGCCCCGTCCCCCACCTTGTCCCTTTTCTAATAAACTCCTTAGCGTGTTGGAATCGATGCCTCGCAGAGCATTCTGTGGCCCCGGGTGGCTCCCTGGACACCCCCACGGTCCCCCCGGGATCCAGTCCTTCGCTCCTAAATCTCGCTCCAGCTGTCTGCGCCATTCAGGTTTGGGTGACGAACCACGGAGCCCTCTCTGGTTGGTTCAATCAGAAAGATAGTTTACGGGAGGACGTCAGTCACCCCCGGGTCGCTGGGGGCCAGGAAGACCGGAGCGGGGTGCAGCGGGGGGAGCATCCCGAGCCCCCCGGTGCTCATGCCGGTGCGACCCTCCACGCAGACGCCAGACGCTCCCGGTCCTACCTCTGTCCCCGAAAGGCCGACCCGGGACCAGGACTGGGGTGCGGGAAGTTTACTTGGGAGGTGACGCCGGGAGGCCCCAGTGAGGAGTAGGGAAACCGAGGCAGGGAGGGAAGCAGCCCGATGGCGTTTGCCCAAATGAGGGGGTTCCCGCCGAGGGCAGCGGAGGCAGAGTCCCGCTGGAGCGGAGAAGCCAGAGGAGCACGGCTCAGCATCGCCCCCTGGAGGACAAGGACACCGGGCGTGGGCTTCTCTCCAAGCTGGAGCGCCCCTGGTGAGGCCGGGTGGAGGGGGGCCGCCTCGGCCTGGCCTAGGCCCCAGGCCAGCAGGGCAGCCTCCGGGACACCTTGGAACTGCTGAGGCACATTCCTCCCCTCGGCTCCCCACCCCTGCCCCCAGCTGTGGAGAGACAAGTAGAGGAGTGGGAGGGGGGCCCTCACCGCCTCTGTCCCACCTCCAACAGCCTCGAGGTTTATAGGGCGACACGTTCAGGCTTCATGCGCTGTGGCTGGAACTCCCCTTCTCCCTCTTCACAGTGAGGAAACTGAGGCCCCGGGAGGTGGCGGGACTGAGTCACCCCCCTCGCCAGAGTTTTTGCCCGCCTCTCACTGCACACGGACCTGCCGGGCCCTACACGGAGGGGCCGGCAGATCCCTGGGTGGCGAGTCCCCGGCCGTCTCCTGGGCATGCCGTGGGGTCTCCTACAGCGTCCGTCCATTTCCACTTCTACAACCCACCCTCCGAGGAGCTGGAACCTGAGGGCGCCTCCTGTCCCCTGCTCCGAGGCCCTCCAAGCTGGCCCCAAGAGGATCACCCACCACCCTTGGTGTCCCACATGTCGCTGGAGGATGGCACTCTTCTGTGCCCTGTACCGGCTGCCCTGCAGCACCGCTCCGCGGGACCCCCTGGCAGGGCCGGGATGGCCCCTCCAGCAGCAGGTAGACTCCTTCCGCTTCCGGGGCCCGGGGCCTGCGTGAGCGGCTGCGTAGGACCACTGGCCCCCCGCCTGAGCCGTGTCGCCCACAGGGTCGCGTTTGGAGCCACCTCCCCAGAGGCTCGGAAGGATCCCCGCAGTTGCCACAGCACACCCCCTCCCCATGCCCGGCTCACCCCTACACCTCTGCCTCTCCCCAGGCTGATAAGGACAACCTCTGGTTGTTACATCAACGTGACGTGGGGACTGGCTGCGGCCACCCCAAGCAGCTTGGGATCTGCTGTGACATCAGCACGCACGCGAACCGGATCCTGAAGAGCCGGCCGCCGGCTGGTCTCCCCGGGGCCGCCCCCCGCCCCCCACCTCCTCCTCCTGCCACCAGGTACAGAGGGTAGGGCTGGACATTTGTCACACGAGTCCCGTGCTGCAGGCAGTGGGCTGGGCACTGCCACCGTGACGCGCCCGCGCAGGGCGACAGGCTGTGAAACGTATCTTCTCTTCTCCCTTGATGGACTGTGGTCTTGGGCCATCAGGAGCTGTTTATAGAGTTGTGGTTTTTTGTTTCCATCCTTGGCACTTAGAGACCTTGTAAGCAACAGAATCCCCTAGAACTAGCATGAGTGCAGGAAAGTCATGTCAGAGGCAGAAAAGGCAGTTGGGAGAAGGGCAGGGACTCCCGGACTAGGAGCTCCAACACCGCAGGGCACTCTTTCTCAGTGTGGAAGGTTCCAGGCTCTCAGGCCAGCTGAGAGTCCTCGCCTGTGACCATGGCCATGGCTGCCCCACCCTCAGGCCTCCAACGGGTCCTCTCTCTTTCCAGGGTAAAAGTCCCAGGGAGAGATTCTGGTTGGGTCCGGGTCACGTGTCACCGGGACAGTGGCCCCAGATTGGGTCGTTCGTCCTCTCCTGAGACTGGGGGCAGGTCTGTGCCAGAGAAGGTAGCGTGGACTCAGCTGTGAGTCAGGTCCCCTCCCCGGGCAAGCACATGACATTTCCCCAGGGGCCATTTTTGCCATGGGACTGAAGGGTGAGGGCTGAAGGGGACGTGGGCCCAGCAGAGGTCTGTGCCTCAGTTTCTCAGTCTGACACAAGGGTTGGGTTTGGGGGCCCTTTCCAGGGGTTCTACTGGCTATTCAACCAGTTTTGGCCCCTCCCTGCACGAGCCAGCTTCTCAGAATGAGTGTTGTCATCTGTGCCCTCCACCCCGTGCCCCTAGTTTCCAACAGGCAGGGAGCCAGGTCCCCTGCGGGACAGGCTTTCAGCCTTTCGGCCACAGCTCCCCCATCAAGTTTGGCGCCCGCCCCCAGACATGGCTGTGTGTCCCCAGGGTTCACTCTCCGAGCAGCCTCACTGTCCTGGCCACACCAAATCCAAGAGTGGACTGTGTCCCAAGGTCAAGTCGGCTTCTGCTTCTGGTCAAGCAAGAAAGAGTGCTGGCCAGCCCCGAGGCAGCCATTTCCCACTTTGAGTGCAGGGCAGAGTCTGGCTGGGGCTCCTTGTGGGCCGCTCCCGGATTTCTGGACAGAACAGTCGAGTCAGCTGCTCCCGTGACCGGCGCTGTAAGGAGCTGGGAGCTGGGATCAGGTTCACAGATGAGCGGGCAAGGATTCTCCAGAGCTTCCTGGCCTGACCACAGCTCTCCGCCCCTGGCTTTGCCCGGCCCTCAGCAAGCTGTCAGCACCGCGGCCCAAGCCGGGCGTCCTTTGACAAACCCAGGTGTCCCTTTCCTGCCACCTCACAAGCGCTGCTCAAAGCATCTTTGTTTGAGGCAGGACTGGTGAAGCCGCAGCCCCGCCCTGGCCTCCTTAATCACCCCCTGGCCAGGCCCACACACCCCCAGTCCCTTTAAGCCCCCAGGTCCTGCCCCTGCCCAGTCAGCAGGGAGGGCACCGGCCATGCAGGTAAGAGCAGAGTTCAGGGGCAGCCGGCAGCTCATGGAAATAGGTCAGGGGGCAGGGGCCAGGCTCCAGGGCTCCTGTGGAGGCCGGGGGGGCCCAAAGCCTGCAGGGGTTGGAGGACAGTCATGGTCCCTGGGGTGCGGGGACAGGGAGGTGCACAGGACCTGTGCCCCTGGGATACGTCCAGGGCCAACCAGGGGCTGAGGGAACACAGAGGGCCTCTGGGGCCTGGGGCTAGGACCCTCCTCTCCTTGCAGGCACCGCCCGGAGTCCAGACCCTGAGCGGTGTCACCCTTCCCTGGCCCAGGTCTGAAGACAGAATGAGGGGGGCCTCCCGCCTCCAGCTTTTGCCGCTGCTGTTGCTGCTAGGTGGGTGTGGGGCAGGGGCTGGGGGCTGTTCCCAGTGTCCCGTGTTACCCCTCCCCGGCCTGGTTCCCCTAGAGCACTTTGCGGTTCCTAATCTCGGCTTCAAAGGTCCAGGTTCTCTCCGTCACTGACCTTGGGCTCTCCGAGCTCACATGTGCCCATCTGCGTAAGGGGTACAAGTCCCCCCGCCTCACAGTGCTCTGGGAGGGTTAAGTCGGGTAACCTGTTGATCGCACAAAAGCCTGGCTCCAGGTCGGTGCCACAAATGTGTTTCATCCTCCTTCCTAGTCTCTGACCTCCCTCCCTCTCCCTCTCCCCCTGTTATCTGACACCAAATGCATAATCCGGTCCCTTCCCTCCTTCCTCCCCCAGGAGCTCCTGGGACACCGGACTCTGCAGGTAAGGAAGCCTCCGGGCCCCTGGCGCCACCCCCTCCCTAACCTTGGCCCTGCGCCTCTCCCATCGCAGGATCCCACGTGCCTGCCAGCGCGCCCCCCCCCCCCCCGTCTTCCGCCCATCCTCGCGCCCTGCTTGTCCCCTGCAGCCTGCGGGCAGCCCCAGGTGTCCAGTCGGATCGTGGGGGGCCGGGACGCTCGGGACGGACAGTGGCCGTGGCAGGCGAGCATCCAGCACCGCGGGGCGCACGTGTGCGGGGGCTCGCTCATCGCCCCACAGTGGGTGCTGACGGCGGCGCACTGCTTCCCGAGGTCAGCGGGGTGCAGGGGCGCCGCCAGGCCGGCTCCGGGGGATGCGGCGGCCCGGGGTGCCGCGGGGACCGGGGAGGGGCCGCCGTCCGCAGCACCGCCTCTGTCCCGCAGGCGGGTGCTGCCGTCGGAGTACCGCGTGCGCCTTGGGGCGCTGCGCCTGGGTCCCGCCTCGCACGGCGCGCTCTCGGCGCCCGTGCGCAGGGTGCTGCTCCCCCCAGACTACTCGGAGGGTAACGGCCGTGGCGACCTGGCGCTGCTGCAGCTGAGCCGCCCGGTGCCCCTGAGCGCCCGCATCCAGCCCGTCTGTCTGCCCGAGCCCGGGGCCCACCCGCCGCTTGGAACGCCCTGCTGGGTCACTGGCTGGGGCAGCCTCCACCCCGGAGGTGAGGCAGTGGGGGGGGTGGGGGAGGGACAGGGGATCCTCCTCCACCTCCCTCTGACCGGGAGCCCCCCACTCTCCCAATCCGGGACCCAGCGAGACCTCCAGGGACCCAGACCTCCTCCCGGTCAGACAGGCGGGTCCCACCACTCCTGCTTCCTGCCTCGCCCGCCCCCCCCCCCCCCCCCCGCTCCTATAGTCCCCCTTCCTCCCCCCAGTGCCACTCCCAGAGTGGCGACCTCTGCAGGGAGTAAGGGTGCCGCTGCTGGACGTGCGCACCTGTGACCGCCTCTACCACGTGGGCACCAGTGTGCCCAGAGCGGAGCACATAGTGCTGCCCGGGAACCTGTGTGCCGGCTACGTCGAGGGCCACAAAGATGCCTGCCAGGTGCGGGAAGCTGCCTGGAGCCCCTGGAACCCGGCTCCCGTCCCAGCTCCCTGGAACCCAAGACCCAGGGGCTGTACCTCCTGGCCCCCAACCCCCAGAAATGCCATCCCAGATCTTCAGAGGGCTGAGATCTAAGCCTGACTTTCTCCTGCAGGGTGACTCTGGGGGACCCCTGACCTGTGTGACGTCTGGGCGCTGGGTCCTAGTGGGTGTGGTGAGCTGGGGCAAGGGCTGTGCGCTGCCCAACCGTCCAGGTGTCTACACCAATGTGGCCACTTACAGCCCCTGGATTCGGGCTCGCCTCAGCCTCTAAGGCAGTGAGCTGGAGCCAGAGGCTGGGGTCCCTCTGAGGACCTGCACGTTCCCTCCCACCTTGCCCCTTCCCACTTAAGGCTCATAAGCCTTAGAAAGCTGCGGGCCATCCGTCTCTCCATCCCCTGCCTCCTCCTTGGAGCTCACCAAACCCTAGCCGCCAGCCCTCCTCCTGGAGCCTCCCCTGCGTCCCCGGGTCTCACACTCCTCCTTCCCCGTCCTGCTCACTTTTACCCTTCTCTGCTCCAGTCAGGGGCCTGGGCACCCAGAGGCGGGCAAGCCAGCTGGTGCCCGGTCTGGCCCGTGTGCCTGCCTTTTTCTGGAGGAAGTCAGGGAAATTCAAAGTGTGAGAGCGATTCAGCCCCAGAGAGATGATTCTCCATTGCTGGCTTTGAACATGGAGGAGCTGCTGGCGAGGAGCCACAGGAGAGCGGCCTCCAGGAGCGGAGGGCAGCCCCCGGCGGCGGACAGCCAGCAGGGGGCACCTCCGTGCCCCGACTGCAAGGAAGGGAAGCTGGCCGACAACCTGAATGAGCTTGGGACCCAGTTCTCCCCACAGCCTCCGGAGGAGCGCCCCCCTCCCCGCCCCGCCCCCCCTGCATCAGCGTCCCCACCAGACCAGACCCTTGAACCCAGCGGAGCCCACCCAGACCTCTGGCCTGCAGAGTTATGACTTAATAAATTTGTGTTGGTTCAGGCCGCCATGTTGCTGGTCTTTGACTACGCAGCAACAGAAAACATACAGATCGTGCCCTGTTGCATTGGGGTCTGGGTGAGCGCGCCATGTGCTCTGAAAGGCTCAGGGGCCTCGGCACCTGGCATCATGCCCTCTGGGCCGGGAGCCCCCAGGCAGGCCTGGCCAGAACTCCTGCTGTGCCTGATTGGTTCCGTTGTTATAACCATACTTGCGGGAGGGTCTGGGGCTGTGTCCTCCCCGTGGCAGGGGCCCGCAGACCCAGGACCCCCCCCCCCACCTGCATCTGGCCCTTTGCGGCTCCCTGCCCACCCTTGTGTGCCTGGGACCTGGGTCCAGTCCCCTCCCTGCCATCTCCTCATTCCCAGGCCAAAGACCATCCATCCCAATAGATACAGCTCAGTTTCTAGAACTGCAGAAGGAACAAGAAATGGAACAAACCCTGGAAACCCCAAAGCCTAATCGTTGGAGCTACGAGGGCCAGTGGAGGAATGGGATGGGGGAGGCCATCATCAAAGGTGCAGCCTGGCGGGGCAGGCCTGAGCCACGCGGGGCAGGCCCTCCACCTGGGGTAGAGCTTCACCGCCCTTGGAGGGTGGTTATCGGGGAGCAGGGCGTCCGGAATGGGGCTTGTCTGTGGACATGTCAGCAAGGGGACCCTGGTGACCGCTGCTGGGTGATGCCGGCCATCCTCGGTGGCTCCCTCCGTCTGGAGCCAGCTAAGGGGCCTTCCCCAGGACGCCTCCCAAGACACTGAGGTGGGAACAAGCCAGGGGCCGGGAGCCAGTCTGCTTCAGCCTGGGACTTGCTGTGACTCGAGTAAAGGGTCCGCATTCAGAGAGCGCTGTGTTTCTGAAGCATGAACTGGGAGCTAAACGTGGGAGTCCAGAAGCCAGAGAAACAGGATCTGGGCGTGGAAGGGAAGGTCAGGGAACGAGAAGAGGTCAGCTACTCCTCATCAAGCCCTTATGAGATGCCATGCAGAGAGCTTTGCTGCACCGTCTCATGGGATCCTCACCTGACACCCATTTGCCAGATGAGAAAGCTAAGGCCCAAAGGCACGTGGCTGGTAGATGGCAGAGTGGGATTCCAACCCAGGTGGTCTGATCGCGGAGGTAGCTGGAACGGCAGGGGCGGGGTCACAATTGCCTCTCCACGTGCTGCCCCCTAGCACGGGCTCCGGCCCCTTCCGGTCCCTTCCGGCCGCACCAGCTCCATGAGGCTGGGCAGGCGGCAGGTCTCGGCGCAGCCGACTCAGGGGCACCGGGCCCTGTGCTGGAGCATCCCGTCTGTCTGCAAGGTCAGTGGGGGCTTGGGGGTAACCTGGCCCTGCATCAGCCACAGCTGCCTGACCTACCAGGTGACAGGCTGGGAGGCTGTGCAGCCCGGAGGGGAGCACCCGGGGCGGCAAGGGTGGTCCTGGGAAGTCTCAAGCATGGGGGACGCTGCGCTCCTGTCTAAGGCAGGCGTTTCCTGGCTGTCCGCCGACTCTAGTTGGGGATGCTGCAAGCAGACGGCCCAGCCTCCCCCAAGAGTTCCGACTTGGCCTCGGTTTCCCCTGTGTCCTCTGAATTGCTACCACCCACCATGTCGGGCTGCTGGGAGGGCTAAGAGGACGGCTGAGACCCCCGCCCTTCTGCCCACCGAGCCTGCATGCTGTGCTTTGCACGAGCGCGCTCTCGCTCGCTCTAGGGACACCCGGGAGGTGCCCTCGTTTTCAAGTTCACGCGTGGGGAGACAGGCCCAGAGAGGTTAAACAGCGCGAGCCCGTAGCCGGTAAGCGGTGAAGCTAGGTTGCAGCTGGGCAACTGACTCAGGCCCCACACCCGGTTGTGCGTCTTGCCTTGTGGCCAGGACAGTAGTCGTGAAACACTCTACAAATGGGAGGCACGCTTCGTAACTACCGGTGATGACAATTACTAATCAACGTTTAACACAAAAAGGAGGGGAAGGCCCACTAGGTCGAGACCCCGCCAGCTTAGTCTGGAGGCCAGAGAAGGGTCCCTGTCTTGAGCGTTGGGTGGTCGAGGTGAGGGGGCCGAAAGGGCCCAGACAGCCTTCCTGTGCAGAGAACCAAGAGCAGTGGGCCGGCCAGCTCACCCACCATCTTGAGGTTCTGGTGCCGTCCGTCATGGCCCCGGTGAGGCCGCAGAGCGGGGGCTGGAGGTCAGCCCCCTCTCCCCCTCAAGCCCCTCCTGAGCCCACTCCCACGGCAGGAGGCATCCTTGCAAGGCCTACGGTCCACCCCCTACAACCGACCCACCAGGTCTGCGGCACCGTGGGGTTCACAGAGACACCCAGAGGGGAAGGGCTCATGGCGGGCAAGGCCCCTGCCCTACTCGCCACCTCCCCTAGGCCGGGTGACCTCTGACAGCAGA
The DNA here is from genome assembly GCF_014898765.1 of Herpailurus yagouaroundi. Classification (NCBI taxonomy): domain Eukaryota; kingdom Metazoa; phylum Chordata; class Mammalia; order Carnivora; family Felidae; genus Herpailurus; species Herpailurus yagouaroundi. Next base: position 17,458,102 of record NW_024412453.1, on the reverse strand, counting down.
GACCGCCGGAATCGGACACCAGTCATTACCCAAACCCTTGCTCTGTGCCGTGTGCGTTGGCTCATTAATGCTCCCCAATGCCTTATGGAATCCAGCTGTGTGTCCGTCCCCTTCGCGGATGGGACAACGGGTGGAGGCTCAGCGCCGTGCCAGAGATCACAGTTAACGAGCTGATATTTGACCCAGGTGGTCTGCCCGAGGGTGGGTGGAGACAGGCGTGAGCCTCGGAGGGAGGGAGTGTGGGTCCACTCAGGGGGACTCCCGGTAGGCATCCTGAGCTGTGACACCAGCAGGGGCAAAGCCAACAAGGCAGGTGTGTACGTGGCAGCAGGGCTGAGAGTCAGGACAATATGCCCAGGTGCAGCCGGGTCACAACATCCTAGGTGGAAAGGAGGCCCCTCCTTTCCCCACACACTGGGCTTTTTTTTTTTTTTTTTAAACATTTATTTATTTTTGAGAGGGACAAAGAATCCCAAGCAGGCTCCAGACTCAGAGCTGTCAGCACCGAGCCCGACGTGAGGCTCGAACCCACAAACCACAAGATCATGACCTGAGCCAAAGTTGGACGCTTACCGCCTGAGCCACCCAGGCGCCCCTTTGGACTCCATCTTTAACTGGCACATTCTGGGAGGTCTGCTGGATGCCTCTGAGAGCGTGACTGGCCTCCCACGGTCCGTCCACATCCCTTCCCTGCCCCATGCTCTCCCTCTTCAGCAGTACAGGATCTAAAGCCTCCAAATCTCTGTGCACAAAGATGCTGAGGTTAAGATGGAAATCTCTGACCTGAGCCGAGGACCCGCCACGTCAGTTACTTGTCCACAGCCTCCTGACTCAGGTGATGAAGTCAAGGTCAGCCAGCGGCTGGGGAGCTAGCAGGGAGCAGGGGCTGCCTAGGCTCAGAGAGGGAAGAGTCACAGGAGGGGAAAGGACCTGAGGCGGCTCCAGAGAGCCAGGGGCTAGAACTCAAAATGACAATAATTATGTTCACAGTGTTAGAAACCTCTGTTGAGTACCAATTCTTGATGAAAACGTACACACTTGACAAACAGCCATTCCTCGCATCTTAAAGAAGAGGACATTAGACTTTCGCGAGTTTTCTCACCCAAAGCTGCAGTCAGCGCCGAGAGCAAGGATTTGAATCCCTCGTGGCCTGAGGCCAGAGCCTGCGTGTGAAAAATTAGTAAATGGAAACCTCGTTTAGTCGGGAGGCCAGCAGAGGGAGTTCTCAGCATCGCAGCCCAAGCTGGGATCTCGCCAGGTGGGTGCTCTTCACCAACCCGACGGGGAAGGTTTCCTCCTCCCTTGGCAACGGCTCCGCCAATGAGAGGCTCTCACAGCCCAGCCAATGAAAAGCCAGTATACTTAGACCTCCCACCGTATGCCAATGAACTTTGCTTGCGACAGCCCTGTTGCTCCTTGATGACAGTCTCCTTGGTCTCTGCGCTTGCCTATAGCCTTGCTGAAGCTTGCTTGCTGCGGATTGTAACTGTCTGGTATCCCCGGATAAGCCCAGTTTTGCTGGTGAAATAACTCATTTTTTATTTCCTAAGGTTAACAGTTGTCAGTCACCAGCTTGATTCAGGGCCAAGGCAGCAGCACCTTCAGATTCTGCCCTCTCGAGAATTCTCAAGTTGCAGCCCCGCAACTGCACAGCTGTTTGGCATCCGAGGCCTTCCACCTGCTCACGGGGCGCCCTGAGCCTGACGCGTCCTCAGGGACCCAGTTGAGGCGCTCTCCCTCCAAGGGGCTGGTTACGCAAGAGAGAAAAAAGCCTCATTTTTTTCTCGCTCTAGTGTAACTACAATCTGGGGCAAGGCAGGACAGTGTCCCAACACCCGGGGAAGTAAGGGGTAGGCGTCGGTAGGGCAGCCCCGTAGAAGGGCAGCCGGCCAGGGAAATCAAGCCTACAGGCCCTCCCAGAGCCCAAGTGGACCTAGGTCCCTGGGTCGGGGGGGGGGGTCTCCTCTTTCCTCCGTCCCTGGAGCGAACCATCTTGCACCGTGCCTTGCTTTTCCCCGGAAGTTCGCCGGGCCCCTCCCTAACCCAGGGAGCAGCTTCCTGGGGTCCTTCCAGGCCTCAAAAGCCCGGCCCAGGCTGGGCGGGGAAAGTGGGGACAGCCCACCCATGGAGGTAGCCGGAAGGTCCAGAATTATCACCCCCTCGGGATGGACGGCAGGAGGCGCTCGCCCTCACACGGCAGCCCAGGTCGCGCTGAGACGCAAAAGTCCTGCCGCCCCGATGACCAGGAGGCACAACAATTCGCTGACTATTCCTGGGATGGGGGGATACGCTACGCTCGCCAAGTCATTCCCCAACGTCCCCCAAAGAGGGCTGAGCCTGCGCCCAGACTGCTCCCTGACTGCGACAGGGGCGCCTCGGCCTTGCCACTCCCAAGATGGCGCCACTACCTGCCACTTCAGGTCTCTGCCCCACTCTCCACGCCACGGCGCCGAGATGGCGGCCGGACGCGCGGTCTGACCGAGCCGCCGGCGCATCGCTTAAAATGGCGGCCGCTGGGCGGGGCGGCCGGGC
>NW_024412453.1:17355686-17455170 GCF_014898765.1 Herpailurus yagouaroundi | reverse complement strand
ATGGTGAGCGGGCGCGGGGGGAGGGGCGCCAGGCCGGGGCCGGCGGGGGCGCCGGGGGCGCCGGGGGCGGCGGGCCGCATGGGGCGGGGGGTGGGGAGGACTGGGCTCTGCGTTCACGCCGGCCCTCCGCCCCCCAGGACGTGTTCCTCATGATCAGGCGCCACAAGACCACCATCTTCACGGACGCCAAGGAGTCGAGCACCGTGTTCGAGCTGAAGCGCATCGTCGAGGGCATCCTCAAGCGGCCGCCCGACGAGCAGCGGCTGTACAAGGTGCGGCCGCGGGCGGGCTTTGGGCGGGGGCCGGGCTGGCGCTGCGCGGCGGCCGCGTCGTTGTTGTCAACAGTGGCCGGAACTCCCCCGCGTGGAGGCGAGGCGGCCTCGGGGGCGCCCGGGCTCCTGACAGCCCTGCTATGCGTCCAGGAAACTGAGGCTGGGGAGGCGGCCACTTAGCCCAAGGTCGGATTTGAACTCCGTTGCCCTTAATCCTCCGCAGGCCCATCAGAATCGCGCCCCTTCACCTCCTCTCCTTAATTACAGACAGTTGGAGGGTGTCACGATGAGTAAAGTCCTCGCCCAACCACCGTATTACTTCCCAGCTTTCTGTGGATGCTCTAAAAGCCCCTCCTCCCCACCCCCTTTAGAATCCAACTGCAGAATTATTCAGCTCCGGTGGCTTGGGGTTCTCGTTGGGGGAATGCGTTGTATTGGTCCCTGATTCTGGTGTCCCGCAGCATGGGGTCCCCCACCTAAGTGCGTTGATGAGATTCTGGCTGGAAAGGAGGAAGCTGGCCTTTCACTCCAGACTTTTCTCCCTGCTGCCTGTGCTTCTTCACATACTGTGTTCCGTGCTTTCTGTGTGTCTTTCGCTCAGTGAAACCTCCTGGCTGCCCTACAAGGTGGGAATTTCAGTAATTCCCATCTTACAGCTAAACTTCACATCAGAAAGATGAAACGCTTTGTCCCAGGTGGCAGAGCTGGGATTCAAATCAGGCAGACTGTGGACAGACTGCGTCACTGACTCTTGAAATTAGATTTTCCTGCAGTTTGGGGTGAAAAAAAAAAAAAAAGATTCCAGAGCCCTAACCCTGGGAGGTTCGGATTTGGAAAGTCTTGGGCGTAGCCCTGGAAACTGTGTTTGACACACTTGGGTAGTCCTGGCCCGTATTTGGGTCTGTCTTCCCTGAATCCTAACATCCAGGGAAGTCTCTGGGACTTGCCCGTCCTGGGGCCTCTTGTAACACCTTGCCCACCTCTCTCCCCAGGATGACCAACTTCTGGATGATGGCAAGACACTGGGAGAGTGCGGCTTCACCAGTCAGACGGCACGGCCGCAGGCCCCAGCCACCGTGGGGCTGGCCTTCCGGGCAGGTGAGTGGGGCTGTCAGGCAGGGTGGAACAGACGAAGGGGTCGCTGGGGAGCCTGCTCTTGGCTCCTCCCCGCCTCCAGGGCATCGTGTTCCCCATTCCACAAAGTGTAGGTGGTATCTTGTGATAGTGTGTGTGTTTCTCCACAAAGGGAAAAAAAAAAAGAAAACGAGATGCTTGTAGAAATTGAAGTCTACTTCACGGGGGATTCTAATGTCTATCCCTAGTCATGTTTACAGAGGTCTTACTGAGTATTGGGCCGTCTGCTCTGCATTTTATCTCCGTTCCATTTAAAACACTCCTTAGCCTGCGAGGTAAGCACTGCTATCCTCACTTTGGAGACGTGGACACTTGGGCTTGCCGGCTGTCAAGATTCAGATGCTGACTGCCAGGACCTTTGTAGGACATCACTTAGACCCCCAGCATCTCTGTGCATGCCACACTTGTGCCCACTTTCAGGTTGAGTAACTGAGCCCAGGGAGGTTAGGTCGCTTGCTGGGACTGCCAGATCCGGAGTTCGTGTCTAGCCCCTGCCTGCCCCAGAGACTGTGCTTTGTGATCGACCACATCACCCCCTGCCTGATGTTTAGAAACCTGAGGGAGTGGCTCACTCCCCTCCAGTATACCTCCTTGCCCCAAGAGAGGTTTGAATTTTATTCTTTGTCTCTGGAAACATGAACGAAAGTTCTACGTGGTATGTTTTCACGACTGGGTACCTGGGGCTGTGTGGATGGCTGGGTAAACTCTGTTGGTAAGTAATTATTTTTCTGGCTTCTTGTGAGAAAACTAGCAAGGGGTGCAGAGGGAGTCCAGCAGTGTGCCACTTGCCAGTTTCGTAAGGATCCCTGTGCCAGGCCTCAGCAGCCATGTCCTTGGGTGGCTGCTTCATGCCCCGCCCCCCTGCCGACTGGAGCTCCTGTCTCCATAGAGGGGTGCGACACATAGGCCAGTCTCACAGGCAGCCTGAGCCCCCGTGCACCACAGGCCTTGGCCTGTGAGTGCTTAGCAGACGGAAGTCTTAGGGGCCTTTCTGTGGGTTCCCTCTGACCCTCACAGCGATGCTGAGGCAGGTACAGGGCTGCTCCAGACCTCTCTCATTCTGCTTCTGAAGCCAAGGCCGGACTGCCTTCTGGAAGTAGCAGCCCTTCTCTTACTGAACAAAGGCATTTTTGTGTAGGCTTGCAGACACTCTTGGAAGATGTTGATAGACCTATTTTTTGATGGAAAAATCACAACAGAGGGAGTGTCCCCCCGGCCCCGACTCTAGTTTATGGTGTTGAATGTGGGGGTGCCTAGACCCTGGGTGGCACCCCCTCCTCAGGCAGGGGATCGTTGTCTTGACAGAGTAAACAGTATGGACTGAAGCGGCTGTTCTTTGCTTCTCCCACGGACTACTTTTGTTGCGGAAGTACACTTGCGGGTGCCTAGTTGTGTCCTCGTTTAGTTCTTGTGATGACAAGACGATTCTTTCCAACTGGCTACTCGGTGAGGGAAAGGAGTGTTGAATAGCATCATCCAGACCATTTCCAAAAAATGGGAGAGGTGACGAAAGCAAGAATTGTCTGTCACTGCAGACTTACGGCCTGGGGGAAGTTCGTTGCTACGCTGGGCCGGGTGTCTTCAGCACTGCTGACGTTTGGGGCTGGAGAATTCGGAATGGTGCTGTGCACTCCAAGGTGTTGAGCAGCTCTGGCCACTACCAGAGATGGTCACATACCCACTCTCCCAAGGTGTCCGTTGCTAGGCTTGGCCGGCTTTCCCGAGGGGCCTAACAGGTTAAGAACCCTGAGCCAGGTGGAGAGAATAGCGTCCCTGTTAGAAGAAAGTGCGGGAGAGAAGTTACAAAACGGGACTTGTCTGCTCTGCGCTGAGGTGACAGCAGAAACAAGACGGGAGCCCTTCTGCAGCCGCTGTTCTCTAGTTGGGGGAAAGCATCTGGTCAAAGGGAACAGGACTGTTTGTGGCTGGTGGTAGGTGAATGCTCCTGAAGCAACACACAGGCATTGGGCTGCGGGGACTGTTTTTATAGAAGGGCTGGGGAAGTTTTCTCTGAGGTGATGTTGGGGTTGATCTGGATGGCAGGCTAGGGGCCAGCAAATGTGAAGCTCCTAAAACAGAAAGGAAGAGCTTGATACGGGAACACAAGAGACAGACAAACGTGACGACTTGAGATTTTATTCAGAGTATGACGGGATGCCGTTGGAAGGTTTGAGGCAGGGAAAGAACGGGCTGGCTTAAGCTTAAAAATCAGTGCTTGGTGTAGAGGAGGTGTGACTGGAACAGGGAGTTGGGGCTGATTGAGGGGAGACAAGTAGGTGGACACAGGCCAGCCCACAGGCTCACCCTTGGGGGCACAGGGTGAGGAGGACCCCACGGATGGCTGGGCTAGACGGAGGGGGTCAGGTTGCTGGTAGGGGTGGGAGGCATCCCAGTAGGATCACAGAGTCCAGGCAGTTAGGCAGGCCGGCCGGGACGAGGGAGACTCACTTTGCAGAGGTGGGAATTGGTTCGGAGGTCCCCCAGAAGCCGGGTGGCTGCTCCCTCCAGCTCTCCCCACCACTCCCCTGTCCACCAGATGACGCTTTCGAGGCCCTGCGGATCGAGCCCTTCTCCAGTCCGCCCGAGCTGCCCGATGTGATGAAGCCACAGGACTCAGGAAGCAGCGCCAATGAACAAGCAGTGCAGTGAGAGGGCTCCTGGCCCGCCCCCGGTGCCCCCCCCCCCCACCCAATAAAAGAGATTTGGGCGTCTGCCTGGTTGCTGCTGCCTTTTTCTGCGCACCCTCTCCTGACTCAGGCATCACCTTCCCTGGGACGGGGTCTGCCCCCCTGCAAGGTTCCTCCTCAGCCCCGTGTACTTGCGAGGCTGGCCATGGCTGTGGGACCGACCCCCAAGCTCCTTGGGTCCCTGCTGTCACACCCTTTCGAGCCTGCCCCTCCGGCTGGAGGCAGAGAACCGGGAGGAACCCAGAGCCCCAGGCCAGCCTTCTGCTCAGCCTGGGGACAGAGGTTCCTTCTATGACTTCCAGCAAGCAGGCTCGCTCAGGCTCTGGCGCAGCCTCTGGGCTGAGGGGCAGAGGCCAAAATGTCAGCCAGAGCCAGTGTGGTTCCACGGGGAACCCATCGCCTACAGCCAGCCACCTTACCTGAGTCCTCTAAGGCTTGGGGGGGGGGGGGGGCTCATTCAAAGTGGAAATAATGCTCACTCTCCACCTTCCACCCCTAATAAATAATCTACAGACCCAATTCCTGCATTTCTCATTTTTATTTGACAGAAAAAGTTGCTCTTGCTGTACAGATTTTAAAAAACCAAAATGCCTTTAAGAAACGTGAAGAAAAGTTGGGGGAGGGGCCACAACCTCACTTGGGGGACAGTAGGGGCCAACTAATTTCAACTCGTGCCCCTTCCTTCCAGGAACACCTCACACAAGTTCCCAAGTTCCAACTCCCCCCAGAACTTAGGGCTACAGGGGGGCACTGACACCTCCCAGCCCTTTCTAACTCAAGACCAGGGTGTCCCCAACTGTATCCTCCCCTCCCACAACTCCCATTCTCATTCCCACCCACCCCAAAACTCCCAAAACGTGAACCAGGAAAAACTCACAGAGGTTAACATTTCACAGGAACAAAGAAAAGGGGGGGGGGGCAGGAAGGACGAAGAGTCCTCCCCCAGGAGGCTGCCAGGGTTTGGGGGTGGGGGGCAGACAAGGACCCCTCCCCACTGCTGGGTAAAGGGGGCATTCCCTGCAGCTCCAGAACTTGGGGTGTGGTGGAATTCCCCCCACAGAGATTCAAGGAGACCTGAAACAGAGGAGACAGAGATCAGTGCCTAGGCCCCAGCCAGCCCCAGAGGTCCCCAGGCACAAGAGCTTGACAAGGACGCACCTGGACGAGCGGTGCCGCACGGGGCGGGGGCTGGGTGTCTCCCTCCTGCGCTTGTGGCCAGGGGAGCGGCTGTCCCCACGCTGGCCTCTGCGGGAACCCCGCTCGCTGCTACTGCAACAACAGAGGACGGTCAGCCCACTTGCAAGGCAACACCAACCTCTGGCAACTTCGAGCCTCAAAGCCGCTCAGAGTGGTGGTGACCAGGCCGGCCACTGACGGGGGGGCCTTACCTCTGCTGGTCCCGTGGCGAGGGCTGAGGCGAAGGGCGGCGGCGCTCCGCAGGCGAGTAGCTGAGGGACCAAGAATCTCGGAGGGAATCTATTGGCTTCCGGGGACTACGGGACCTAGGGAGCAGAGGAAGTTCCCATAGCACCACGCTCTTCCAAACCCACCAGCCGGCACTCAGGACCACCCCCCAGGTCCTGACCACCAGACCTCATACCACACAGGGCCAGCCTCAGACCCACCTTTGTCTGCTCACTCACCCATCCGCCCGCACACCATCCACCGAGTGCCCCACTGGGCAGGGCATGGGGTGCAGCGGGGGATGCAAAGAGAAAGACAGTCCCTGCCCTTGGAGGGGCTCAGTCTGGTGGTGAAGGGAGGCCAAGGGAGGCCCGCTCGGCCCCGTGTATGGGAAGCAGCCCCACAAGGACCGATATACGTGGGTCTGGGGACCCGGGGGGAAGGGACACAGGGCGGGGAAAGGGGGGGGAGGGTAGTCTTCTCGAAGGTGCTGTTTGAGCGGAGTCTTGCAGAACGAGGAGTTCACCAGGCGGACAAGGGAATTCCAGGCAGAAGGAACAGCATGTCCAAAGGCATGGGGTTCTCCTTAGACTGCAAGGCGCTGGGTATGGCTGGAGCACAGGGCATGTGTGGGGGCGGGCAGGAGAGGAGAACACAGGGCAGGCAAGGCCAGTTGGTGAAGAGCCTCACACGCCATTCCCGCAGAGGTGGGGCTTTATCCTGCAGGCCACAGGGCGTCCCGGAAGGATTTGTGGAGTGGAGGGAAGTAACCAGATGTGCGTTTTAGAAAGATCCCTCTGGCTACGTGTGGAAGAGAATGGCGTGGAGGCAGGGAGACAGGGAAGAGGCTGTGGACAGAGTCGGGAGAAGATGACGGTGGCCAGACCAGAGCCCTGGCGGGAGCAACGGGGAGATTTAAAATCTAGAATCCCTGGGACGTGGGAGCAGGAAACAGGCTGCATGTCAGGGGAAGGGAGAGGAACGAACCTAGGACTCCACAATTCTGATTGGAGCACCCACACTTGGACCCTTTGCCGGAACAGGGCACAGCACAGGTGGTAGGGAGAGAGCCCAACTCCTCCCACACAACCAGACACCACAGTCCACCAGAGACTCCCGGCAGGGATCTCACGCCCAGGGTCACACCCCGCCCCTTCCGGCTCCGGCAAGGCCGCACTCACCTCCGCTCGCCGGGGGGTGGCTTCTTGGGGCTTGCAGGTTTGGGCAAGGCCTGAGGGCCAGGCTTAGCGGGGGAGGGGGATGAAGAAGTAGAGGAGGAAGAGGAGGAGGAAGAGGAGGAGGAGGAGGAGGAGGAAGAGGAGGAGGAGGAAGAGGAGGAGGAGGAGGAAGAGGAGGAGGAGGAGCTGGAACTGGAGCTACTGGAGCGCCTCTTCCGCTTGGCCGGGGTCGGCTCCGGAGGACGTCCCTCTCGAACAGCCTCCTTGGGGGCTGGGGTGGGGCTGGGGACCCTGTGGGAGAAGCAGAGCGTCAGGGGGAGACTCGCCGCCCCAGCCCCGACCCTACCTTCCTTGGCCTGGAGGAACGGCAGTGGGGGAGGGGTGCCGGAGAAAGGCCCCAGGAGCCCTCGGAGCTGAGAGCCGGCGAGCGCATTCTCTGGAGAGCAGTGGCCCGAGACGCCCCGACCTCTGCTAACACAAGCAACAGGCCGGGCCCGCAGCACAAGGGATCAAGGCTAAACCTCAAGAATGTCCCTGATGGAGGAGGACTAAGGCCCCTGGGCTCAGGTGTGGAAGCCGAGCTGGGCGGTCTCCTTCCCGGGAGAGCCGCGGCTTGGGGCCCTGCGAGCGGGTTGGCTGGGGGAGGGGCCGTCCTGCCTGGAGGCAGGGAGAAGGATGGGATGACCTCTGAAGATCCTTCCAGCCCAGGGAGTTCCTCTTGAGGTCTAACTGCCATCCCTCCTGCTGTAAAATTAAGTCCATTTCCTCTAGTTCTGTCCTCTGTAGAGACGGAAAACTTATCATTATCCTCTAGAGAATGAACCTTAGGAGACTTTTACCTGTCCCATTCCTCCCCCCGGTGCCCCCACCCCAGCATTCTCTTCTACCCCAGCTTAAGGGTCAAGGTCCCATACCTCTTTCAAAAAGCCAAGAGCCTCTGGACAGAACTTCTCCCTCCCCACCCCCCCCCCCCCCCCCCCCCCCCCAAACCGGCCCCACCCAACGGTTCTGCAAGTCAAGCCCCCTCACCTCTTCAGCGCTACCTCAGGTTGAGCAGGAAGGCTAGAGCCTTCCGAGTCGCTAGAACTGGAACCGGAGGAAGAGGAGGAGGAAGAGGACGATGACGAGGATGAAGAGGAGGAGCTGGATGAGGAGGAGGAGGAGGAACTCCGCCGCTCCTTTGCCGGCTGCAGGGTGGCCAATGCAGAAGGCTGCTGGGCCCCCGTGGAGGCTGGTGTTTCCCCACCCTCAGGGTGGGACACCCCAGGGACAGGACCAGAGAGCATGCCGTTGTGGTCACCAGCAGAGGACGTGGTCTTTGCCACCGTCCCAGAGGAGAGGGACTGAGACCCGGCTACAGGGGTGGTCTGGGCGAGCAAAGCTCGGGACTGGTCAGAAAAAGCAGATGGCACAGGGGACCTAGGTCGATCCTGAGCTGGAGGAAGAACACACTGGGAGGAAGCCTGGACCATTCTAGAAGCAGGAGAGGGAGCCCGCTCAGAGGTCATTCTAGACTGGCTGAGGGCAGATGGTGGGGTTCTGGAGCCTGGGCCTCCTGGTGGGGTTCTGGATCTGGCTCGGTCAAGAAGTGGCGGTGAGGTTCTACCACTAACACGTTCGTAAGCAGTGAGGGGCACCCGGGGGCTGGTAAGGTTTGCACCAGACAAGGCTGGAGCCATTCTAGCACTGGTGAGGCTTGCAGGTGCCATGGCTGGAGGGGTTCTGGAGCTGGCAATATTCACAGGAGCTGTAGCATGTGCAGATCTAGGACCCACCAGGTTTGCAGGGGCTGCAGCCTGGGCTGTTCTGGAGCTGGAGGGATAGTTTGCAGCGGTCGGGGGAGTGCCAGAGCCGGTGAGACTCAGAGCTGCCAAGGCAGCCGGGGTTCTGGCTCCTGCTAGATTCACAGCTGGGGCTGTAGGGGTGCGAGGGTCAGCGAGGTTCACAGCAGAAGGTGCCACTGCTGTTCTGGGGCTGGCCAAGTTCATGGCTGCTGCCGCAGCTGGCGTTCTGGAGTCAGCCAGGTTCACTGCTGTTGGTATGGCAGGTGTCCTGGCACCGGCCAGATTCATCGCTGCTGCAGAAGCTGCAGGAATCCTGCTGGCAAGACTGGCAGCTGGGGCCGTTCTGAGACTCATGAGAGGCACTGGAGCTGGGACCTGGGACATTCTTGCAGCAAGGCCAGCGGCAGACATGGATGGAGGTGGCCGAGCAGTGCCAAGACTGATGGCTGTCAGGGCAAGTGCGATTCTAGACTGTGCGTGATTTTCTGGCACAGATGTTCTCGGGTGATCAGGAATTCGGGGACCTGGACCATCCATCATGGAGCCACCAGCTTGCTGCAGGACAGACATAGGTGTTCTAGAGCTGCCAAGGGGTTCCAGCATTCCAGGTGATCGACAGCGGTCCAGAGGAGTTGGTGACATGCTAGGACGACTGAAACAGCTCATTCTGGAGCTATTGAGCGCTACTGGAGGGGTCCGAGAACCAGAATGATTTCTCGTTGCCGGAGGAGTAGCAGAACGTGAGCGATCAGAACTACTTCCAGATGCAGAACGTCTTCGGATGGCGGGAGGAGATCTCGTTAAGGACCGTTTGCCCCGAGTTGTTCGTGGAGTACGGGATCTGGAACGGCGACGGATAGCAAGGGGAGAGCGACTTCGAGAACGCTTGCGTGGCAACAATGGGGTCCGAGATCTAGAGCGACGCCGAATAGCAGGAGGTGTTCGGGACCGAGATCGGCGGCGGGTCACCGGAGAGGTTCGAGAGCGGGACCTCCTTCGAGTTACCGGAGACGTGCGAGATCGAGATCTCCTACGGGTGACTGGAGACGTTCTGGATCTCGATCTTCTGCGAGTGATAGGGGAAGTTCTGCTTCGAGATCGCCTCCTGGTCACTGGTGGAGTCCTAGATCTGGACCTTCTTCGAGTCACCGGTGGAGTTCTAGAACGGGAGCGCCGGCGTGTTGGGGTTCTGGATCTTGAACGACGGCGGGTTACTGGTGGTGTTCTAGACCTGGATCGCCTTCGACTCACTGGCGATGCTCTGGATCGAGACCTTCGTCGAGTCACTGATGTCCTGGACCTTGATCGTCTCCGACTGACTGGTGAAGTTCGAGACCTGGACCTACGGCGGCTGACCAAAGGTGTTCTGGACCTGGACCGCCGGTGAGTGGCTGGAGAGGCCCGAGACCGTGAGCGTTTCCATGGAGCTGGTGATGTACGAGAGCGGGACCGCTTCCGACTGGCTGGGGGTGTCCGAGAACGGCCTCTTCGGCGTCGGGAAGAAGTTCGGGAACTCTCCTGCCGGGCAGGTGACCTTGAGTGGTAACCAGAGCCTCCCCTCCGCCGACGAGTGACCCGAGACCTCGACCGGCTCCGCTGTCTTCTCCGCGAAGTTGACTGAGAAGATCCAGACCTATCTCGACGTCGAGTTGTTCTGGTTTTCTCTCTCCTTGAGCGGGAACGGGATCGCTGAAGCCCACGAGGCTTTGGTGAAGGAGAACGGCCTCTCCTTGAAGTTGTCTTAGCACGGGGGGATGAAGCTGAGCGCCGCCGGCGTGAGGATCTTGACTTTTCAGCTGGCTCTGGGGAAGACACTGAAGGACTTCTTCGACGTCTCGGGGGGGTTCTAGAACGGGTCTCTGGTGAGGACGATGCAGAGCGGCTTCTACGAGACAGCCTGGCCTTCCTAGTCAGCTCAGGAGACGATCTAGAGCTGCGACGGCGAGGTGGAGTGCGGGACTTGGTCTTGGGCTCTGGTGATGACCTAGAGCTTCTTCTAGCAGTTCTGGATTTGGGTGGGTGTTCTGGAGAGGACTCTGAACTGCTGCTTCCGTCAGGAGAAGGGCCTCTGCCTTTGCTTGATGAACCTGACCTGCTTCGTCTGGGAAGAGCTCGAAGGGCAGGAGCCTTGGGTTCAGGAGAAGAATCAGAACCGCTCTGTGCCCTGGGTGCCACTCTCAGCTTATCTTTAACTTCAGGGGATGAGCCAGACCTACTACGGCGAGGAGAAGGTCGGGCTTTGCTATCAACCTCTGGAGATGACCCAGACCGACTCCTTTCTCTAAGTGGTACTCGTGTCTTAGCTTTGGAATCTGGAGAAGAGTCTGATTCACTTCTTTCTTGAGGGGATGCACTGGGCTTCCCATCAAGTTCTTGAGAAGATCCAGATCGACTTCTCTGTCCAAGAGGAGTCCTAGCCATGGTCTTCTGTTCAACTGACGACTCTGACCCACTTCGTTCTCTCTGGGGGGTAAGACACTTGTTGTTGAGCTCTGGAGATGATGGAGAACGACTCCTTGGCCTAGGAGTCTGGGGCAAAGCTTTTGGTTCTGGAGAAGAATCACATTCACTTCTCCCCCTAGACGGTGTTCTAGGAATATCTTTCATTCCAGGAGAGGACCCAGATAAGCTGTGCCTCGAGGGAGTCCCAGACCCATCTCTAAGTCCTGGAGAAGACCCAGACCTGCTTCTCCTTGAGGGGGTTCTGGGTAAACCGTCTTTCAGTTCAGGAGATGCAGAGCTACTTCTTTCCCTCGATGGTGTTCTGGGTACAGCATCGAGCACTGGTGAAGAAACACTCTGATTTGAAGACATTCCTGCTTTTTCCACTGCATCTGGCGATAACTCAGAACTGCTGCGTCTGGAGGACCTTGTGGATTGTTCTTTCATGTCTACAAATGGATCTGTCTCCAGCTGATTAGGAAAAGATCCATTCAAATCTTCTTTAACCTCAGGAGAAAATCCAGCATTCATTTCTGCAACAGGGCCTGAGTTTCTAAATTCTAAAGGTGATCCAAAGCTATTCTCCCTCGGGGAGGAATTAGACAGCTCTTTATGCTCTGGAGAAAAACGTGGCCCACTCCAAGTTGAGGCCACTGCAGGGACTTCTGCTTCCAAAGAAGTCTGTGACTGGCTTTGGTCAAGAGTCAAAGACACAGGTCTTTCTTCTATTTCAGGTGAGGATTCAAAATTACCTCCAGCCATTTCTTTAAGTTCTGAAGACAAATGAGAGAGGACCTGGTTTGAGGATTCTTCAGATTTCTCGACCTCCATTAATTCCTCATCTTGGCTTGGCTTAGCTGACGTACTTTGGTCTTTTGTATCTGGGGATGACCCAACACCACCTCTTTCCCTTGATGGGGTTTTAGGTGTCTCTCTGAGTACTGGTGAGGACTCAAATTTATCCTGCACTGGGAAAGGACTAGATTTGTCTCTTGGTCCAGGAGATGACACAGTAGTATCTTCCTGAAGGAGTAAGCCTGTTTTCTCTTTTGACTCAGAAGGCTCCAATCTACTCTGCCCCAAAAGACATTTAGAGTCCATGGCAGGATATGGGAAAGAGTCAGACTGAGACTTGCTCTGCTCAGGAGACATTCCAGATTTTAGCCTAGGACTTGACAATTCACTTCTGTCTGGTCTTGTTGGAGATCTGGGGGTCAGCTCAGTGATTGGAGAGGAGGACCTGGACGGGCCACCCTTAAGAGGTGTGTGAGATTTGCTCTGCAGAGACGGAGACTCAGGGTGACTCCGTTTCACGTCTGGACTTGAAGTATCAGACCTAGGGTCTGGTGAAGTCTGTGATTGTCCTTTCTGTTGCAGAGAAGAGGAGACAAAATACATTTCTCCTGGTGGTGTGGCAGACTTTACTCCTGGACAGAGAGAGAAGGATCCAGAACTTTGTGCTGGTAAGTCTTTAGACTTCTCTTGGGAACATGGGGACTTAGATCCACAAAGACTGTGCCCTGATGGAGTTTGGGGCTTAACTTTAGGGCATGGTGAAGTAGACCCTGAGTGACTTTGTCTCGGTGGTGTTCCAGGTTTCACTTTGGTATCTGGTGAAGAGGACCTAGAACGGCTGTGTCTTTGCAACAATCTAGATTCCATCTTGGAGCAAGGAGACTCTGATCTGCTTTGCCTTGGCGGGGTTTTAGAGGTTACCCTACTAGGACTTGGAGAAGAGGAGCCAGAATGACTTTGGACTGGCGACATTACTGCCTTCACTTTGGGCTGTGGAGATGACGATCCCGAGCGGCTCCCTCTTGGAGGGGTGCTAGATTTCACTCTAGGAGGAGAGGACCCAGAGCAGCTATGTCTTGAAGGGGTCATAGACTTCACCTCAGGGTCAGGTGATGATTCTGAACGGCTCTGTATTTGTGGTGTCGCAGACTGTTCATTTGCCTGGGGACTTGTTACAGACCCTTGCCTTGGTGGTGTTCCAGACTTCACTTTAGGTTGAGGAGATGAACTGGAACAACTCTGTCTTGAAGGTGTTTTAGATTTCTGGTTAGAAGGAGGAGAAGAACCAGAACGACTTCGCCTTGGTGGTGTTCTAGATTTAGCTTTCGGCTGGGATGATCCAGAGCGACTGCGCCTTGGTGGTGTCCGAGACTTTTGTTTAGGACACGGAGAGGATCCCGAAAGGCTTCGCCTCAAAGACAAGCGAGATTTTGCTTTGGACCGCGGTGAAGAGAGAGACCTGCTCCGTCTTGAAGAAACTCGAGATTTTTTCATTTCTGGGCTTGAGTTGGACCTGCTCCTCCTCTGTGATGCTCTGGATTTGTTCTTCCGCTCTGATGATGAACCAGACCTGCCTCTTCTTTGTGGTGTTCTAGAAGGAGATCTTCCTCGTCTAACTAGACTTCTACTACGAGATCTTCGTCTTGCTGGTGTCCTAGACCGAGATCGTCCTCGTCTTACGGGTGTCCTAGACCGAGATCGTCCTCGTCTTGCCGGTGTCCTAGACCGAGACCTCCCTCTCCTGGCTGGTGTTCTAGAGCGTGACCGACGTCTGGCTGGAGTTCTAGAGCGTGACCTGCCACTTCTCCTGGCTGGTGATCTGCTACGAGACCTCCGTCGTACTGGCGATCGGGTCCTAGATCTGCGCCTAGCAGGTGTCCTAGAGCGAGACCTGCCTCTCCGGGCTGGTGTCCTAGAGCGGGACCTACGCCTGGCAGGTGTTCTGGATCGTGATCTCCGCCTGGCAGGTGTTCTAGAGCGAGATCTAGCCCGGCGGGCTGGCGTTCTAGAACGAGATCTGCCCCTAGCGGCTGGGGATCTAGAATGAGACCTGCCTCGCCTTGCTGATCTAGACCTGCCTCTTCTCTGGGTATTTCTGCTTCTAGACCAGCCTGGTCGCTGAGGAGACCTAGAGCGACCACGTCGCTGGGGGCTTCTGGACCGTCCCCACCTCTGTGCAGACCGGGACCTACGCCACTGAGGGGACCGGGACCTAGAATGACCTCTTTTGGTAGGGGTTCGAGACCGAGATCGCCCCCTCTTAGTGGTGGTAGGGCTACGGGACCTCCCCACTCTTCGAGAAGGGGTATGAGAATGTGACTTATCCCGCTTTGCTCGGCCATGTGAGCGACTCTTGGATGCGGGAGAAGAAGAAATCTCTCGGCGGGACCCAGGAGCTGGTGCAGGTTTAGGACTTTCAGGGGAAGAGCTGGCATGTCGAGAAACTTTGGTAGGTTGAGGGGATGGTGGGCAGCTCTCTGAAGACGACTGGGGAGGTTTCTCAGGAGACTTAGGTGGTGAACGGCCCCGGGTTGGGGAAGCCTCAGATGGGGGGTTCACTGGCTCCTGACTTAAGGTGGTTGTTGCAAGGGGTTGTGGGGAGCCGCCATGTTGCTCAGCAAGGAGCGGAGTGGGAGCAGGTGGTTCTGGGCCTGCGCTGCTCCTTTCCGGAGAGGGGCTAGGTCGAATTGCAGATTTCTAAGAGTGGAAAAGAAAGCACGGATAGGAACATAAGCACCAAAACTTCCCATCAACCTAAACACCAAAACTTCCCATCACCCATAAGAGCCTAACATCCTTGCCAATGAAATGTTTCCTCTACACACCCCATTACAACACCAACTGGTCCTTTACCTCACCACAGGTAGTCATTAACAAAAGATCACATAAAAAGACAATTGGGACAACATGAACAGGCTATCTTATCACTTTAAGTCTCATAACCTAGAAAAAAACACAACACAAACAACACACTACGTTTTACGATAACCCTAACAAAATACCACGGCAACAAAAAAAAAGTGCACACTTTTACTAAACGGAAAAACAAAGCAGTTTCCCGAAGCATGAGACATCTGACTTCACCCTTGAAAAACACTAAGATTATGGTGCAAAGGCAAAGATTTGCGATTATGATTTACGTAAATAGGACTACAGATAAGTACAGAAAAAGAAAACGAAACCAAGTTTGAAAAGCTTTAAATACAAGACAAATAAACGAAATTAAAACAGAAATTAAGTTTTTGAGGTAATCCAACTTGTACTTTAGAAAAGTAACTCTGGGGGACACAGAAAACGGGACTAAAAAGCTAAGCGTTTAACGAAGAGCAATTACACTGTAATAGCTAAAGCAGTAAAACATCACGATTAGGGCTTCGATCAGAATAGCAACCATAAAATGACAAGTACTGAAAAGACCATTCCAGAGTAGTGTTTTCAAATAGCAGGCCGCAATCCAGTGGGTTGACAACTTTTAGTTAGCTACAACCAGCATTTAACAAAAATAAACTCTATAGACAAATCTCAAAATGCTAAAAATGATTTAAAAATACTTTCCTCAAATTGAATGTAAAGCATAAACAGGATAGTGACGTAAAACCTACAAACAACCGGCGAAGTTTGAAAATGTTAACTCGACAGATTTTGCACATGCAGAAAAGACCTTAATAAAATGAAAACTGCATTACGAAAAGAACTGAATTCACTTCTTTAAACCAGTTTACTTCCCTCCTTCACTTCAAACACCCATCCTAACCCTCCAACCCAAAAACAGGCATTAACTCAAGACGTAACCTACCTCCTTGTCTTTGTCTTTGTCCTCATGAGGACTGCTAGGCTGCTTTGTAGAGGGCTCTGGGCTGCTAGGCTGCCCTGTGTTGGTGGTACCTTGTTCCTTAGAAGGTGCATCTCCCTCCCCTCGACGCCCTGAAACAGGGGAAGGACTTCGCCCAGTCAAGGTAATTGTATGGGTCTTTGCTGCCGCACTTCGAGACCTGAGGAAGGTAATTGAGGGCAGGGGAGAGGAAAGAAATCAGCTCAGGGGAGAAGAGGGAACCCCCTCCCAGCTCCCATCCACCTTTCCTGACTATACAAACCCTCTTCCAAGAAGCCTTCTCTTACACACAAGACTCAAGTCACTCATGGAAATTCAAGTCCACTTCACTTTGGTCCTTTTCTTCCCAACAGTCCCCAAAAGCGTTCTCCCTCTACCCCTTTATCCACCTCCCCCAACCTCCCCAAACCCTCCACCCTGCCCATTCCCTACCCACTTCATTCACAACTCACCTCTGAGCCCACCTCCTTCAGGAAGCCTTCCCCGATTAAGGAAGCCAGGGTAAGGATTCCTTCCTCCCCCAGACACCACGAACAAACCACCACCCCCCCTATTCTGGCAGTCCATATACATCAGAACAAAACAAAAAATAACAAAATAAACAAAAACAAAAACAAAAACAAAAAAAAAAAAAAGAGAAGGGGAAATGTATATGTCTGTCCATCCTGTTGCTTTAGCCTGTCAGCTCCTAGAGGGCAGGGACCGTGTCTTCCGAATGGTCTGTGCAGCGCCTAGCACACCGTGGGCGCTCAATAAATATTAAATTGATTAACCCACAAGTCCCTCTCCCTCCCTTCCTCCTGGACCACCCCTTACCGACTGCGGGAAGTATCAGAAGAGGAAGCAGAGTCAGCAGACGTTGAACGGTGGGCCCGGCGGCTCTTGGGGGCTGGTGTTGTACTACGAGACCTGAAGGAAGGCCACCACCACAGCTCAGGGTGCTATTACGCTTACACCGGATTTTCCTCGTCGCTCCCTCAACCTTCCACCATCAGTCAAGGACACAACTGATTCTCCCCTTTACCCCGCCAGGTAGACTTCACCTAACCTACCGCCTAATAAGCAAATTACCCTCCAATTCACACAAACTCACTCACCGCTTCCGCTTCTTGTCCTTAGATTTACGTTTGCTCTTTGGAGTGGGAGACCTGACAATGGAAATTCAAAATAATCATCTTAAAAAAAAATCCAAAATCAAATAAAAAAATGACAGAACTATTGACAGAAGATCAAGGAACTGAGCTTTACTCTAAGAAACCCCTCGAGAACAGGCAAGGCCAGACGGGCTCACCGTTCCATGTCACTATGTCCCCAATGTCCCGAGGAGCTCTTACCTATGCTTCCGTTTTTTGGATTCAGATTCTGACCTGTTGGAGGGGAGGGGGGGGAAAACAACGCATAAACCAATACCTATGCCTGGACTCCTCAAACCTCTCCAGTCACTTCATGTACTCCCACCTCATACCTGTGCTTCTTCTTCTTAGAACTCTTCTTCCTCTCTCGTCGAGGAGAGCTGCTCTCTGACCTGCTAAAGATGGGTTCAGAAACAAAGTCATTCTACTGGGTTCCTTCTCTGACCCCCCCCCCTTACAATCCACCCCCAAAAAAGGCTTCTAAATCAACAAACACAAACATCACCAATGTCTCAGACCTAAACCCAGGACTTAGTACTCTCCAGAAAGCAGAAATACCTCTTCCATAAAGCAACAAACCTCAAAACGAAAAGCCCAGTAATTCAAGAAGTTGCTTAGTTAGTTCTTAGTTGGCAAAGCTGCAGAATCAAACCTTCCCCAATGAATAAACTTAATACATTCCTTCCCGTGACTGAAATCTGAATGGTAACTCCCTCTTCCCTGATGTATCTCGCAACTCTCTCCTGCTTCCCAAAATAATTCTCTATTTCCAGAAAGGGGGGGGGGGGGGACAAGAAGACCAGTCCTCTGCTTATTAAAGTGACATCCCAACTAACTTACCGTCCTCTATCTTTCTTCTTTTTCTTCTTCTTTTGCTTTGGGGTTGGTGAGCGAGAACTGCTGGACTCCCGGACAAGGCTGGAGAAAGATGAAAAGCAGGATGAGTGCTAAGATGAATTTTCTCAGACATTTCAACTTCAAAACAACAAAATCTGAACACTTTGGGAAGGAACAGTCCCCCTCATCCCTAAATAGAGCAGAGCGCTTAGAAGAAAAGCAGCTGACATGCTTTCTTGACCTTGAGTACCTGTAAGGTTTGGGAGGCTCTGGAGCTGGTTGTTTAGCTTCTCGAGCACGACGCTGAGGATCAAAAGAGCTGCCATCTACATAGGAATCACTGATACCAAAGGCAGCACGGAGTCGCTCATTCTTTTTCTCATTCAGTTCTGCCAACTGGTGAGTCTCAGTTACCCTGGGGGGAAAAAGGCAATGGTTAGAAGGGAAGAGAAAAGATCAGGGTTGCTCACGCCACCGGAGGCAGCCAAATGAGACTGGGAAGAAGTTGGGAAAAAGAGCAGGGAGGAAGTTGAAGAAGAGAAAACAGCAGAAGCAGTGCAGTCCAGAGGAAATAAGAGACAGTGAAAACACTCACGCTGGCCTCTGCCCTGGGGTCTCTTCCTTTCCCCCAGGGTTCACATCCTTCTCCAGCAACATGAGTCGAAAGGTAGCCACTTTTTCCTGAATTTGCTGTTCCTCGTACCTGAAGAACAAATCCCTTCAAGGTTAAAGCCTGACTAGGCACTTAACCCAGTCCCAAGTTAAAGTTTCCTTATTCCTAAGAGGATCCCTTCCCTCTCCATGCACACATAAAACTTTTCACTCACTGTCACCCAGAGGGCCCTTCTCTTAAATCTTTCTGATCTTTCACTGTTCTTTCTTCCCTCCATTTACTATAGCCTCTAGAACAGTGGATTTTAAACAGGCTAAACTCCAGGGGCTAAAAGAGGAAAGCTAAGCAGGCAAAGTTCCACGTGCTCCTCCTCGACTTCAACAACAGGTATTTCCTGAGATTCCAAAGTAAAGTGCATTGTATAAAAAGGGTGCCACTGCTGAAGTTTGAAAACCACTGCTCTAAAAGGTTTTCTCACTGTACTCCTTTTCCAAAATTTCACTTCCCTACCCAACCCATGATCCCCTCTTATCCAGATTAGTATTTCAATTCCTGTTTTCTTGCCTTCACTACCTTCCAAGGCCTCAATCCTTAAATCCATTTACCTTCCTCTTCTCTACCAATGACAACACCTGTCAGCTTCTACTCCAGCTCTTTTCTTGCCTGGTACCTGCTTTCCCACCTCTCCCCTTAAAGCACCTTCTTGTTTTTCAATGGCTTCCGTCTTTCCCCAAGCGTCTTCATCCTAATAACTCAAATTCCCTCAGGCTTTCTCTTGGTCCAGACTTTCCTCATCTCCCACCTTGAGCTGTCCCTTAACTCCTCTCAATCTGCTAGCTCCTTTACCTCCTCCCCTCCTGCAACTCCTCTCCAGGGCTCTTCAACAAGCCCTCAACTCCCTACATCCCACCTAATTCCCCCAGCTCTGCACTCACTCGGTGCTTGGCTCTCCCCCAGCCCTCCCCTCACCCCTGCTCTTCCATCATCTCCTCCAGCTCGAGGCATCGCAGCTCCACGCGCCGCTTGCGCTCGTGGTCCAGGATGTCAGGATTAGGCCGCTTCACCAGGGCAGCCTCCAGGCGCCGCAGTTCCTCCTCTCCCTTGTAGTCAGGCCGCTCACCCCGGCGGCCTCGCACCAGGGACAGGTTGCGCTGGACGTAGCCGTTGGTGCCGCTGCCCCGGGGCGTCGGCAGCCCGATCCCGTTGTACATGGCCCCGTGCCCGGGGGGGCACCACCGCTCCTGGGGGGGAGCGGGGAAACACGGGTCAGGGCCCTGACCCCAAACTAACCACTTGCCACCACCCAAATCCCTGTTCTTCACCCCTATTTCAACAGGAAGCTCCACACTAAACTCCTTTATCTGCATAATCCTCCTGGTCTTCTAACAAAAACCCTTCCTTCCCTTCCCCTTCCCATACTTTCTTTCCACTCAATCCTACCCCAGCTCTTACAGCCTTTTCCCGCAAAGGCCAAGAGCCACTTCCATTTCTGTTTGCACCTAGAGGTTCTTGTTCCACCCTAAGAAAATAAGAAACCTATTTCTCTCGAATTTTTCCACACTCTTTATTCTCATTTGGCTCCCATAAGCACCAATGTCTCCACCCACTAATCTACTTTCCGACATCTGGCAACGGACTGACTGAGGCCCCCAAACAGGGCACGACCACCACTACCACAAATCTGTGGTACCTACAGGCCCACAGTCCAAATCCAAAGATTCTTTTCAGAACTGACCTAAGAACTTCAGACTACCACGTCACAAACGCAAAACAGACTAAACAACCCCTACATATCTTAACACGTGGACTGGTTGGTTTCTGACATAAACCAAGAGTCCCATGCAGCCTCACACTCAAGAATAAAAGCCAGCATGCATATCAGAAACACAAGAACCTCGGCTACATAATCTTCTTGTACTTTACCTCCCCGAGGAGAGGCCATTTCCCTGATTTCAAATATTTATAAGCTATCAACTACCTTGCCTGATATCTTGCTCCTTTAATTTCCTTCCCAATAGGATTTCTCACGTATTCGGCAGCTCACCCAAGTCTCATTAGCTCCCCTTAAACATCACCTGTTTGCAGCTCAATGCTCTGATCAAACCTCCTCTGCTCCAACTGTTCCCATTGCCCTCTTCTACATTCCTTGCCCTAAACTTACTCAGAACCCCCCCCCTTCATAGCCCTTCACTAAGACAAAACTGTCAACTTTCCCTACCAATTCCCTGTTATCTTGTGTTTCTCTTCCAGACCTGCCTTATCTCTCCCATGTTCTCTTCGTGCCTCCTACACCAAGGTTCTATCCTCTTGACCTGTCCCAACCCCAGCATGGCTCTGAAAAGCCCTCAACCCCCTCGATTTTTCTGGTAAGATTTCTTAGCTACACATTTCTTATTCTTTTCTCCTACTACATATACATTATTTCTTCCTCCATCTCACCTCGTCCGCGACAGCTTCACAGAGCACAAATATGTGAGGGAAAACTACCCCCCTCAAAAACCCCAAGGAACAAGTGATTAGTGAAAAATAAGCAACGGTAGATAAACACGGATACAAAGGAAGCCTACGTTTTTAAAATTCCAGAAGAAACAGCATATGAGTACCTGAAGGATATAGTAAGACAAAATGTTAAGTATGGGGAGATTGAGAATGGAAGGAAAATTGCCCAATTCCAGAACTGCTTGTACCTCTATCCCCCAACTCTAAAGGTTGGGTCCCTGCCCAACCCCAGGAGCAGACTCCAGAGGACTGAAAAATCAGAAAACCACACTAAGGTACAGGAGTGACAAATGAAGCTCAATCTAGGAAAAGCAAGTAAAAATGCACACAAAAAAAGAAAATTTTCGTTACAGCACAAGAAATGAGTTTCTTTACCTTCCAACACTCACTTTCATTTTCTCAAATACCAATCCTCCCCACTCTAAACCTAGGTCCTTCTTTGCCTCTCTAAACCCCACCCTAGTTTCTGCCTTCCTTGCAGAATGCTTCCAGCGTGCAATTAATTCTTCAGCTTAACCATTCACCCACACTTCCATACCACCTCACACAAAAGTCCTCCCACTCCCTTAAGAGGGCAAACCAGCAGCTGCTAAAGAAAGGACATTAAGTCACAACTAATTGGAGAACTTTAAAAAACAAATCCTCCCCCTCCCTCCTCCCCCCAAGCAGCCCACAGCATCTGAGGCAGTGCTCAGAACACCAAAAGGAAAAAGCGAAGGGGGAACATCAACACACAGAGAAGTCACCCGAAACAGCTAACTTCGTAAAACAAACATTCTCAACTAGGGTCCACAGACTGTGAGAACACAAAAGTTATCCAAGATAAAAATCACAAAGCAAAAATCGACTGCAAGACAAAAACATCTTTCCTTTCACTGGGCAATTTATCACGACGCCAGACAAAGAGAGACAAGACAATCCTCAATTCAAGACGGAAAACACTCAAGAAACGAAACGCACCAGAAGAGAGGCGGTGGGCGTGCAGGAAAAACGGACACGAGCCAGCCCAGCAAGCTCAGCGATGAGCCGATTCGGGAGCTGGGCCAACGCCACCGAACCCAGGACAATTTCACGTACTGGTTCAAGAACAGACCCAAACTCACACACTTAAGAGAAAAGACAACGAAACGCTCGTTTTGAATTCTGGGGCCAGACGACATCTTAGCCCAGCGGGAGTGGACCCGAAGGCTCAGAAGAGACGGGGGCCAGATAAAGCCTGAAGCGGAGCCCGGCGTTTCCTTCCCCAGGCAGCGCTCCACCGGCCCCGCGAAGCTTTAACTTTGGACAAGACAATGAAGGAGTGGGGGGTCGGGGGGGGGGGGGGCACCTACGCTCCCTCGCATACCTGGGCCGAGCACGTCATCTTTACGTTAAAACAAAACAAAACAAGCCGTAGCGCTTGCGTCTCCCTACCGCTTCAAGGCCGCCAGCAACGGGCGCGAATTACCTACGTCTCCAGGGCACCCAGTTCCAGGCCTCCCCTACGCCGGCTGGGCGGCCAAGGCCTATTTTCGGCCTTGAGGGGTGGGGGAGGGGGCTGCGCGGCGCCCGGGAGTCTGGGAGGCTCCGCGCCGGCCCGCAGGCCCCCGGGAGGGACGGAGAAGCCGAAGGCCTGAGAAGCTCGGGGGGAGGGCCCCAGGAACGCGCCACGGCCACGGCCGCCGCCTCCCCGCCGGGAAAATGTCGAAAGGGGTAGCTGCGGGAGGCCCTCCTCGGCCGCACGCGTGGGGGTGGCGAGGAGCCGAGGCGCGCGCTCCCCCCTCCTCGCCGCGAGCGCGCGCGAGCCCGAGAGCCCTCGGCGGCGCGGGCCGTTGCCATGGGGGAGGGGAAGGCAGGTAAAAGCCCGCGCGCGACGGGAACCGAAGGGAAGGGGGAGGGGAGGCGGGCGAGCGAGGGCGTCCGCGTGAGCTAGGGGCGGCGAGCGCGCGTGCGCGCGGCGGCCTGGACCGTTCTCCGCGCGCTTTGGCCTCGCGCCGGGGCCGCCGCCCCTCCCCCACCCGGCTCGCGCGCTCCCTCACCCTCTCACCCGCCGCCGCCGCCTCCGCCCGCCGCCTCCGAGGGGGAGAGGTGCTGCCGCTGCTCACGCTCCCGAGTCCCTCGGGGCCAGGAGCTGCCGCCTCGCCTCGCCGGTCCGCCTGCCTCAGCCGACACAGACGCCTCGTCGCTTCCTCAGGGGCCGCAGCGGGCTCCGACTGCGCCACTCGCACCCCGCCTGGGCCGCGCTGCACGTCAGCACGACCGACGAAGCGCGTCAGCACGCACCCGCGCGCGTCGCAGGGCCCGCCGGGAACCGTAGTACGTCCCGCGGCGCTTTGCGCAGGCGCCGAGGCCACTTCGGGAAGTGTAGTTTCTTAAGGCCCAAGGGAGGTTCAACGCAGCTGCCAGGGAACTACGAATCCCTTCGGCCAGTGCGAGGAAGGGCGGGTGAGAGGACCAGAGGGGGCCACGTATTCGGAGTATTTCCGCCGGGGGGGGCGGGGCATGGGGGGCCTAGCGCCACATCGAGGGACGCTAGCGCGCTCCTCGCCCTCCCACTTTCTAACCAGAGCATTCTGGGAGTTGCAGTTCGTGCGTGCCGCGGAACCCGTATGTGGCTTCGGCCCGAGGCACGGCCGCCATTTTGTCTCCCCATGTTTGGAGTTGATGGTCCGAGCCCAGCGACCTAACTGCTTCCCTGTGGCCACGGGCCTCGCGCGGCGAGCCCGCGGCAGCGTCGCACCCGGCCTTCCGCACCCGGGAAAAGCCCCCGCAGACCCTAGGCGGCGGGTACACTCCTAACTTCAGAGCCCGGCGTCAGGCCCAGGGCCTGAGGCAAAAGCCACGGAAGCTGGCCGAGGGGGTTGGCAGCTTCCACCGCTGCAGGTAGTGCTGAGCCGGGCCGGCTGGCTGCCTTGGGGGATACTTTTCGTACTAGTTCCTCCGGGTAAGGCGGCCGGGCACCGACGCCGTTTTCTACAGAACCCGGGACACGTTAAACGTGGCAGGGCAACAACGTTACAAACACCCTCAAATTCTTCACCCCTCCGCAGAGTGCCTCCTGTTACCTTTTTAAAGTCCGCGTTTGCCTCAGGTCACGATCTCACACTCCGTGAGTTCGAGCCCCGCGTCGGGCTCTGTGCTGACCGCTCAGAGCCTGGAGCCTGTTTCAGATTCCGTGTCTCCCTCTCTCTGACCCTCCCCCGTTCATGCTCTGTCTCTCTCTGTCTCAAAAATAAATAAACGTTAAAAAAAATTAAAAAAAGAAAAAAAAGTCCGCGTTTGCAACCCGAGGAGGAGTCCCGCTCTCCCAGCACAGCTGAAAGCCGCTGAGCCTCTCAGACCACCACCTGCTGGTCGACCTTGGGCTCGCCCTTGGCCGCGCCCCTACCTCGGTTGGGGGGGGGGGGGGGGGCGTCTCGCACCCTCACGAGGTCCCGTAATCAACTGCCGCCCCTTTGACTTTGGGGCTTTGTATTTGATTTTACCAAATACCCGTCTCAGGAGCTGGACCAGGAAGCCTGCGGTTTCGGGTGGGAGCGGTGGCCCCGGGTGCTGTTCTAAACCCCGCTGCCCGGAACCCGGCACCTGTGGGTAATGCTCCCGTGAGCAAAAGCACCTCTGAGTAGCCTAGGGAACAGTCTTTCTGGGCCCGAGCTGGTGTTTCTGAAGTTGAGGGTGTAGGGTGGTGGTATCTTAAAACCCACCGCTTCCCCTGAGACTCGTTCCTACCATAATTATGGTAAATACCTTCCCTGTATTTACCTACTGTTTGAGGCCAAGTTCTGCATTTGACACTCATGACAACCCCATGGGTGAGGGTTCTCCTTTTCCTGTGGGAAGAACGGTGAATTCCCTGACATCCACAGTACAGATTTCAAAATCAGGAAGATAAGATTGACACACTACGTAATTTACAGGCCTTATTGAAACGTTGTCCATTGTTCCAACAAATCCTTGATAGCAACAGGAAATTCAAAACCATGTATCCATTGCATTCAGTTGTCTGTCTTTTTTAGACTAATCTGGAACAGTTCCTAATTCTTCGTTTGTAACTCATGACATTGTCACTTTTGGAGAGTACAGGCCATTTATTTTGCAGAATGTGCCGCAAGTTGGGTCTGTCTGATGTTTCATCATGTTTAGATTCAGGTTCCGCGCTTTGGGTGGGAAAAACATGGAAATGAATGCTGTGTCCTCAGTACCCAATATGAAGAGGGACATTCTTCCCAAGAGTTCCATTACTGCCAACGCTGACTTTGATTCTTGTGTTGAAGAAGTGGTCAATGTGGTTTCTCTGCTGTAAAATTTCTAGTTTTCCCCTGGTAGTTTTCAAAAAGGAAAAAGAAGAAGTATCTGGTGGAAACAGAGAAAAATGTGTCCACAAACCAAGATAAGGGTTGTAGGCGTACTTAGACTTCGTGTGGCATCATTACCTCTGGGCCTTCTTGGAAAACAAAGCTGGGAAATGGATAAGATGTGCACACCCCCGAGTTTACAACGTCTCTAATTCCAACCTAATGCTGCAGGGTTTTTCTCTCCTCACCTCCTCCTCCCCCGACCTCCCCCCCATCCCCCCACCGGTGTTTGTAACTGTATTCTCCAGCCCTCAGAACTTGGCTCCCGATTCACCCATCGATTGATTGATTTGTTCAATTTCCTAGAATTCCAAAAAGTAGCTTCAGATTTGTTCATCTATGTCTGGAGCGGTGGGGAGCCTACCGATTAGAGTTAAATATTTGTGTGGAGTTCTTTTTGCCTTTAGCTTGGGGGCATATGCTCTGAATACTGTATTCAAAAGTTGCTTATGTTATTGTTTTTTTCCCTCACCCTTGAGTGTGTGTGTGTTATTCATTTGAAATCATGCTTTTGATTCATTTGTTTCTGTATGTATTACATTTTAGGACTTTTCCTCCCTTGAAGATTCCTCTTCCTTGAAGGTTTGATCTATTTTCTTTTTTTCGAGTACTCGAAGCGCTAACTTGATTCCAAAAGGCGGTACCAAAAGGTACGTTCAGAGCAATGGCTTCTCTCTCATTCCCTCCCCACCCCGTGCAGTTCCTGCCCACTAACCTTCTGGAATCAATCTCAGTCCTCTTAGGGTTTTCTTTCCTAGGTTACTCTTTGCTCAGGTGAGGAGGCAAATGTGTATTTGCCTCCCCTTCTTTCCTACGCAAAGTTGCACGCTCTAGATACTTTTTCACACTTCCTGTTGTTCACTTAGCAATATGGCCTGGAAATCATTCCACGTCAACTTACAGAGATCTGTGGGTGGACTTCGATCCAATCACTCATTTATGTATG
Source organism: Herpailurus yagouaroundi (assembly GCF_014898765.1). NCBI lineage: Eukaryota > Metazoa > Chordata > Mammalia > Carnivora > Felidae > Herpailurus > Herpailurus yagouaroundi. The sequence continues at coordinate 17,429,280 of NW_024412453.1, read as the reverse complement.
AGCCTCTAAATTGTTTCTAATATTTTATCGTTACACACCCAGCTGCCATGAGTAAGCAAGTCAGAGGTAATTTTTGTATTGTTGAGGGTGTACCTACAAGAGAAATTTCTAGAAGCAGGATTGCTAAGGCGAAAGGTAAAGGCGTGGAGTTTTGTTGGTAATGACAGATTCCTCCCACAAGCAAAATATGAAGAGGCCTGCTTTCCCGCAGCCTCGCCAACAGAGTGGGTTGCTGTATTTCCCAATTTCTGCTAACCTGGTAAGTGAGAGGTGGAATTCAGTGTAGTGGCAAAATGTACACACCCTGAAAGGTACCCTTTTAACTATTCACAGGCCGTTCAGTAGCGTTAAGTATATTCACAGTGTTTTGCTACCATCACCACCATCCCTTTCCAGACCCTTTTCATCACCCGAACTGTCCCCGTGAACAATAACTCCTTCTTCCTCCTTCTCCCAGCCCAGTAACCTTTACTCTGTTTTCTGTGTCTATAAATTTGCCTCTTCTAGGTCCCCTATGCGTGGAATCACACACTCTCTCTCCTTTTATGCCTGGCTTGTTGCACTGAACGCAATGTTTTCGAGGTTTCTGTAGGTAGTAGCATGTGTCAGAGCTTCCTTCTCTTTCACGGTCGAATCTATTCCGTTGAATGTACATTCCCACCTTTTGTTTGTCCGTTCGTTCACTGGTGGACGTTTGAGTTTCCACATTTGGGCTGTTGTGAACGATGCTACTGTGAATGTTGGCGTACAGCTTTCTGTGTACACGTCTGCTTTTATTTCTCAGGTGTGCACCCAGGATTAGAATTGCCGGGTCATCTGTAATTCCACGTTTAAGCTATTTGAGGAAGCGCCACGCTGTGTTCCCCTGGGGCCACACCATTTTGCGTCCCCACCAGCGGTGCGCGAGCGTTCGTTTCTCCACGGCCTCGCCAGCACTTGTCTGTCCCTGTGACTTCAGCGATGCTGGCGGGTGTGAAGTGCAATCTCGTATCTTTTTTTTTTAATTTAAGTTTATTCACTTATTTTGAGACACAGAGAGAGAGGCAAGTGGAGAGGGAAATAGAGACCATCCCAAGCAGGCTCCTCAGTGTCAGCAAAGAGCCCAACATGGGGCTCGAACCCACATACCGTGAGATCATGACCTGGGCTGAAATCAAGAGTCAGATGGCCAACCGACTGAGCCACCCAGGCGCCCCTCGTTGTGTCTTTGATTAGCCTTTCTCTGATGACATTGAGCCTCTTGTCATGTGTTTTTTGTTCATTTGAGGATCTTCCTTGGAGGATTGTCTATTTGGGTCCTTCGTCCATTTTTTTATTGGGTTGGTTTTCTTGTTCCTGAGTTACAAGAGTTCTCTATATATTATAGGTATCGATTACTTATGAGATATCTGATTTGTGACTATATTCTCCCATTCTATGGGTTGATTTTTGTGTTTTGGTAGTGTCCTTTCCATGCATGAAGTTTTAAAAATTTTTTTAATGTTTTATTTTTGAGAGACATAGCACGAGTGGGGGAGAGGTAAAGAGAGAGGGGGACACAGAATTCTAAGCAGGCTCCAGGCTCTGAGCTGTCAGCACAGAGTTCGACCTGGGGCTCGAACCCATGGACCGTGATATCGTGACCTGAGCCGTAGTCGGATGCTCAACCAACTGAGCCACCCAGGTGCCCCTGAAGGTTTTTAACTTTAATGAAATCCAGCTTACGCCAGTGTGGCTTTAGGTGGCATGTCACTCATCATGAGTGAGCTTGAACATTGCAGTCTTCTTTTATGGAAATTTACAACGTGGCTCAACTAGCAGGATGCACAAAGCCATACATCCTGAAATGTGTGTGTTAGGTTTATGGTCCACCCTTTGCAAAGTGGCACAGTTAGGCATATGTGACAATTAGAAAACTGGACCGTAGCAGGAAGGCACAAACTCCCGTTCCACCGATTCTTTCGTTTTAGGACTCCTTCAGAGAGGAGTCGCTCTTGGTCATGCTGGGAGGCAATACCCGGCTCATGGAGGTTTTCTCATGGCTCTTCCTCCCGAAACTGCTTCTCTTGTCATTCCCATCTGGGTAAGTAGCCCCTTCATCCAAGCCAGAAAGCCAGCAGCCCGGAGTCTTACTGACTTGGCTTGCACAGCTTTCCCGGCATGCTGCCCTCTGTCCTTCTCACCGCTGATGCCCACAGGCGGGCCTGGACTCCAGCAATGCCTCCTCTTTAGGCTCCCGGCCTCCAGGCTTCCCCTCCAGCTTTCAGGGGTCCTCCAGAGGGATTTTTAAATTTTCCTTTGAAATTTTGTGTCCCACGTGTAGTGGGTTGACTAGTGTCCCCCGCCCCAAACTTCATGTCCATTCAAAACCTCAGAATGTAACCTTATTTGGAATAAGGGACTTTGCAGATGTAGTTAAGGGTCTCCAGACCAAATTATCGTGCATTTAGGGTAGACCCGAAATCCAGTGACCGGTGTCATCCTAAGTAGAAGAGACAGACGCTGGGAGAAGGCCATGAGAAGATGAAGGCAGAGATCGGGGGCTGTGGTCACAAGCTAAGGAGTGCCAGCAGCCGCCAAAAGCCGGGAAAGGCAGAGAAGCCGCCTCTGGAGGAGCAAAGCCCCGCAACACCTTGATTTAGGACTTGTGGCTTCTAGACTGGGCAAGAACGAATCCATGCTGTTGTAGGCCTCCCAGTGCGGGGCAGTGTGTTATGGCGGCTTCAGGACACCGATACATCTCTGTCAGCCACTGTCACTGGAGGACACATGAGAAAACACAGGTCAACAGAAATGAGCACAGGCAGTTCCGTCCTCCAGAGACGGATACTGTTTAACACTTCAGCGTCTGGCTTGTTAGAGTAATAGTCCTTAAATGCAACCTTCTAAAATGCTTAAGGGGCACCTGGGTGGCTCGGTCCGTTGAGTGTCCAACCCTCAGTTTCAGCTCAGGTCACGATCTCACGGTTCAAGAGATCGAGCCCCACGTCGGGCTCTGCACAGACAGCACCTAACCTGATGGGGAGTCTCTCTTTCTCCCTCTCTCTGCCCTTCCCCTCCCTGTGCACTTTTCTCTCTCTCTCTCTCTCTCAAAATAAGTAAATAAACATGGGGAAAAAATAAAATAAATAAAATGCTTAAAACTTTCCCAATGCTTTCAGGATAAAACCTGAAACTGCTTGCTAGAGCCTCCCAGACCAGCCTTCTTTGTAGCTGCTTTTCCCTGCACTCTAAGAATCAGCTTGCACCCTGCCTCTGCTTGTTCTCCAGGTGGACAGGCCTGGGCTGTGCCTTCGGCTTCCTGTTTCGTGGCCTTGTCGCAGCGCCGTGGATGCACCCTTTCCTCTGGAGCTGAGGCCGCTGGGCCAGCGGAGCCTGAGAGGCGGAAACACTGTCGGTGGCCGCTGGGACAGGGGTGAGTGGGGCCACTCGCATTTCCGCCCCTTGAGTCCTGGACCTGGGGCCCTGGAGCTCCTGTTCCAGCCGTGCAGGACACAAACAAATAGGCACCTACCAATCAGAAGTGGCCAAGGAGGGTGTGAACAGGTGGGGAGGGGGGATGTCTGGAAAAGAATCACACCCTGTCCTCCAGAGGGGCACCAGACCCCAGCAGAAGGCTAGCTCCCGGGGCTGATACAGTGCCCCCAACCACTTGGGAGGGTCTCCGGTGTCTCCTTTTGACCTGGAGGCCTCAGCTGCAGCCCAGCTCGTCCCACAGGCCCGCAAGCACCTTCCTGGCCAGGCCTTGTAGCTTACAGGCCCCGGCTGGGCTGTGTGGCCTGGCCAGCACTAGCAGCCTCAGCACAGGACGGGCAGGCCAGGCTCTCGGCAAGCAGAGTGTTTGCCTGAGCAGCCTCCCAGCAGCACGGGGGCCCCAAAGATGCCTCAGATCCAAGCCCCTGGACTGTGACTCTGTTCCTGTGCCCAGGACCGGTAGAAGTAAGACACTAGAAAGGAACCTGGTGAGGAAAGGCCACAGGGACCATCCTGGTCTACAGCGTTTGGGAGCATTGCCTCCTTGGCCGCACACCACACAGCAGCCTTCGTGCAGCGCGTCCTGGCCCAGGTCAGTATGTTCCCCCACCCCCCACTCCTTCTTGGGGTGGATGCTCTCTATGATTCAGAAATGTCTACAGCTTTAAAAGCAGTAACTTTATTTTCTTAGGATTGTTTTATGAAAATTCAGATGAATTATGACTACCAGGCTTGGCACCTTTTTATTTAAAAACACTGGGAAAAACAAGAAAACCACTGAAAAGTAAAAGATCAACCCATGAAATCCCGTCACTTAAAAATTACAAAATTAGGGGTGCCTGGGTGGCTTAGTCACTCACGCATCCGACTCTTGATCTCTGCTCAGGTCATGATCTCACAGATCATGAGTTCAAGCCCCACATCAGGCTCCATGCGATCAGCACAGAGCCTGCTTGGGATTCCCTCTCTCTCTGCCCCTTCCCCACTTGTTCTCTCTCTCTCTCTCTCTCTCTCTCTCTCTCTCTCAAAAATAAATAAACTTATAAAAAATTATAAAATTAGGGGTGCCTACGTGGCCCAGTCAGTTAAGTGTCCAACACTTGGTGTCACCTCAGGTCATGAGTTCAAGCCCCACGTTGGGCTCCACCCTAGGCCCGAATCCTACTTAAAAAGGGGTACCTGGCTAGCTCAGTTAGTAGAGCATGTGACTCTTGATCTCAGGGTTGTGGGTGTAGAGATTACTTAAAAATAAAAGAAACCTTACAAAAGAGGCATGTATGTGTGTGTGTATATGTGTGTATCTGTCTAGATAGTTAACTATAGTTTGTATATGCGTATCATATATATAGTACCACATATATATATATCATATATATATGTAGAACTATATATATCATATATATATCCTATATATAGAACTATATATATGACTATAATATATGGAACTATACATAGAACTATATATATAAATATAGATTATATGTATAATGTATGTAATATATATATACTATATAGTATACATACAGTACAGTAATATATATATACTATATAGTATATATATAGTATATTATATATATATGTATATGTATATATATATATATATATATATATATATATATACATATATATATATATATACATAGTCATAGACTCTAAGTCTAAAGTTCTCTTTTGGCCAGCAAAAGAGCAGACGCAGGATTCAAACGAGAGATGGCTAACGTCTGGGAAAAAGACAAGAGCCCCGAATAAGAGCCCTTGCCCCATATTTATTCAGATCAGAAGGCTTGCAAACGTGATGGGTGTGTACAGACAATGGGTGTGTTCACACATGGGTGTGAACGTTAACTTGTGGACATGAGCGAAAAGGGGTTTTTTAAAGATATACGGTGTTTGGGGTTTGGGTCAATATAAAAGAAAATCAGGGCACCGGTCAGATGGGTAGATGGTTGTTAACAGCAGACAGGAGGCTCTGTGCCTGTTTCTCTTTGCCAGCCTAGGGGAGGTGACAGATAGGGGGAATAACCTCAGGGTTAATAAGGCACCTTTTCTTTGGTTAACCATCTCCGCTCTGGGCTGCTTTGCCTGCAGTGCAGTGATCCAAAGTCCAATTCACCACTTACCTAACCTGGCCCTATTCTCCTATAAAAGCAGCTTTCTGTTATAGTAGTAAATTTGGGGTGCTTTCACCCTGAATATCTAATCTTGTTATTCCTGTGTATTGGGCACCTTTGTGCCATTTCTATTTCAGGCCTTTGCCTCTCTCTCTATATTTTGGGGGCTCTGCGCCCCCTCTCTATTTTAGGGTGCATTGCATCTCCCTAATCCTGGCACCTTTGTGCTTCCCTATTCTCGGAGTATCTTTGCACCCCCCTTGGAGTGCTAATCTGGTTTACCCAAACTCAGGTGTGGGCATTTTATGACTTTGTATTTCTTTGTGCCTTGTTAACCCATTGGTTTAAGCCCGGGGGATTCCTAAGCTTATCTCCACAATGTAAATATATAGATAGATATGGATACGGATACAGATATGGATATGGATATAGTAAGAAAATGTAAAGTGGTCTCCCTCCACCTGGCATCACCTTAGCCCTGCACTGCGGAGCCCCAGAGCCACACGGGGAGCTGCTTGCTGGAGGGCCGCCTACAGGCTGAAGGTCCAGCAGAGACATTCTTACAAATACAGTCTTGGTACAATTTCGTAATACAAAAAGATGGGGAAAACCTAAATGCTTCTGGAGTGTAGGCCCTGAACGTTGTGTTTGGTTTGGTAATGCAGGTGCCTGACTTAATTTGATTGGCCAAGCATCCGTTTCAAAGAGGCATCCACTGGAAAAAAAAAAAAAAGTGTGTGTGTGTGTGTGTGTGTGTGTGTGTGTGTGTGTGTGTATATATATGTATATGTCTGGCTTTCTCAAACACATTGCCAGCCACACTAAAGAGCCAGGCCACCTCCCCCAGCTGGGGCTCCTTTGTCCTAAAGTGTTTGGTCGATTTCAGTAACTGACCACTTGGGCCCTTGTCCACCCCCACAGCTTTAAATTCCTACTCTTACTTTTTTTTTTTTTTTTAAGTTTATTTATTTGAGAAAGAAAGAGTGTAAAAAAAAAGAGAGAGAAAGAAAGAGCGTGATCAGGGGAGAGGCAGAGAGAGAGGGAAAGAGAATCCCAGGCAGGCTCTGAGCTGTCAGCACAGAGCCCGATGCAGGGCTCGAACTCATGAACTGTGAGGCCATGGCCTGAGCCAAACAGAGATGCTCAACCAACTGAGCCCCCCAGGCATCCCTCCTGCTCTTATGTTTTAAATTTAGCAATAAAGAGTGAGCTCATGAAACCCTAGGCCCCCACCCTGGACCCCAACCAGAGCAGAACCCTAGGCCTGCGAGCCTGCCCTCCCACGCTCGGGCTCTCTGTCCCTGCTTCCCAGAGACCTCACTGCCTGGCCCCAGGTATGTTGTATAATTTTCTGGTCCTGACGTAATAAGCCTTTATTATTATTTTTTTTTTCATAGTTTCCTGATGGTTATTGCCAAAGGGTGTCTTGCAGTCATAGTAAGAGCCACAGGGCTGGGCCAGTTGGGACACCGGTGACTGAGAGGCTCCGACCACACACAGAGCGGCCAGTGTCGCCGGCAGGGTTGCGTGACTGCCCTTGCGGTTAGCTGAGGGGAGCGCGGCTTGCTCACTCACCCCTACCTGACTCGGGAACACCGCCTGGGGAAGCAGCACTGCTCACGGGCAGCCTCGCACGCTGCTCTGCGCTTCTGCGTGTTGCCTCTGCTGTGTGTTGCCTGCAGTATCTGACCCAAGAGGTCACAGCCGCCATAATTATCCGCGGGCCTCCCTGGAGCGGTGTGATCGAGGCCATGCGGTCTAATCATCTCGTTAGACCACTAATTATAAAGGCCTTAGTTGGCTATTAATGTGTGTGAGGGTTCTGCACCTCTCAAGGCCAAGGGGAACGGAGGCGGGCAGATTGGATCGCCAGGCTGGCGTCCCTGCCCGCGGAGAGGCTCTGGGCTGAAGGCCCAAGGAAAAGACGCCCGTGGGAGAGCGGGACAGGAGACATATGCCAGTGACCACTGAGTCAGCGGGTCGTGCCCTGACCGCGTGTCCTCACCCAGAGGAATCAAATAGCCTCGTAACCAGAAACCTGTGATGCCACCAGAGGGAAAATACAACGAAGGCCACGGTCTCTCTGTCACTGCTTCACTCACTGCTGTCACTGTTCATCCCCTGATGTGGGTCCTATTCCTGGTATGATACCACTACAAAAATTAACGGGCAGATGTGAATGCTCTGGACCTCTGGTGCCAGCACATCCTAATATACCAGCTCCTCGATAGGCGCAAACCCCGCAGAAGCTTCCAGGCATCGTTCAGTGCCGTGCATGCCAGCATGCCAAGCCTTGGTGTAGCAGCCCAGAGGCCTGGGGCTTTTTTTTCCCAAAGAGCCTGCACATAGCATGCCAGTGGAGGCAGACCCCGATCCCGGGGAGGTCTCTTGGGACGCCCTGGAAAGGAGAGTGGCCTACAAGGAGGTCTCACGGTGACACCATCCAAAATGTTCTGGCTTCCCTGCCACCAAGGGAAACGCTGACAGGGTTATCAAGGCCTCTCGGGAGGAGACAGAGGGAAAGGGAAGGCAAAGGACCCCGGAGCCACGGAGACTCCTACCTGGGCCTCCGCCTCTTCACCGGGATATTTATTGCCTGGCACCGTGCCCGTGCCGAGATCTCTGCCAAGGCCCACAGGCAACAGCAAACATCCAGATGAGGCCCGTCTCCTGTGCAAATTTGGCATGGTCCGATGGGTTTATAGTTTCTATGCCGTGGCGACCAAACGATCCCCTCTTTATTGCCAACCCACGAGAGGCCCCATTTTTTTTAATGCACTAGTTTTAATGTTCACTAGTAGTATTGGCTAGTACTATTTTATTTTTAATTTTTATTTTAGAGAGAGAGTGCACAAGCAGGGAGGAGGGGCAGAGAGAGAGAGAGAGAGAGAGAGACCATCTTAAGCAGACTCCATGCTCAGCGCGGAGCCAGACACGGGGCTCCGTCCCACTCCCCTGGGATCGTGACCTGAGCCGAACTCGAGAGTCAGATGCTCACCGACTGAGCCCCCCGGGCGCCCCTCAGGAGACCCCATTGGACCCTGAGTCCAAAGAATTACTCTTCACAGGGCACTCCCCGTAATTATGGGTTGACGCCTCTGCAGTTTAATTGGAAAAAATTGCCTTATGAGGAAATGTTATGTTTTTAGGAATTAAGAAATATCATACATTTGACAACCTAGAGAATGCTGTGTAGCAGTTCACAATTGCTTACTTCTTAGTTTTCACTAGAAAATAAGTTTTGTAAAGATTAATCATTCTAATTAATATACATAATTTAAACTACTAGAAATAATAAGTAAAAAGAAAGTAATTTTGTCCCATTTTTTTTTAATTTTTATTTATTTTTTATTTTTTTTAAAAATTTTTTTTCAACGTTTATTTATTTTTGGGACAGAGAGAGACAGAGCATGAATGGGGGAGGGGCAGAGAGAGAGGGAGACACAGAATCGGAAACAGGCTCCAGGCTCCGAGCCATCAGCCCAGAGCCCAACGCGGGGCTCGAACTCACGGACCGCGAGATTGTGACCTGGCTGAAGTCGGACGCTTAACCGACTGCGCCACCCAGGCGCCCCAATTTTGTCCCATTTTTAATAATCTCTACACCCAACATGGGGCTCGAACTTATGACCCCGAGACCGAGAGTCTCATGCTCCACTGACCAACCCAGGCTGGCTTCCCCAAAGTAATTTTGTCCTAAAGTGAAGCTGATTATTTCAAAATGAAAAAGGAGAAAACCAGAATCACTATTATAAGCGCTATAAAAATAGGCTTGGAGGGGGCAGGGGCACCTGGGTGACTGAGTTGATAAAGCGTCAGACTTGAGCTCAGGTCATGATCTCACAATTTATGGGTTCAAGCCCGGCATCGGACTCTGCGCTGACAGCTCAGAGCCCAGAGCCTGCTTTGCATTCTGTGTCTCCCTCTCTGCCCCTTCCCTGCTCATGCATGCTCGCTCTCTCTTTCTCAAAAATAAACAAACATTAAAAATTCTTTTAAATTTTTTTTTTCAACGTTTATTTATTTTTGGGACAGAGAGAGACAGAGCATGAACGGGCGAGGGGCAGAGAGAGAGGGAGACACAGAATCGGAAACAGGCTCCAGGCTCTGAGCCATCAGCCCAGAGCCCGACGCGGGGCTCGAACTCACGGACCGCGAGATCGTGACCTGGCTGAAGTCGGACGCTTAACCGACTGTGCCACCCAGGCGCCCCTAAAAATTCTTTTAATTTCAACTAGTCTTACTTGATACGTTATATTACATGGGAAGGATTTTCAAATAAGAGATAATGCTGTAACTTCTTTCTTAATATCCTTGTATGGATATACGTTATTAACATAAGTGTTCCAGAAATTATCTGAAGCTGCAAAAAATCTGATACGTAATATTATCAGTCATTATTCCAGTTATCACCTTAAAATGTTGTGTGTCCCCAAAATAACCAGATTTCCGTGTCGGCTGTGTTGTAATAAACTTCCATCAGCTCTCTAACCATGTCCATCTTCAAGTCTTTTGTCATTTACAGACAGTTACTGCTGTACTCTGATGCTTTTGGAAAACTGTTTCGTCTGCATAGAAATTCATAGCAAGGACGGACCGGTGCTTTAGAATACAGGTTTCTGAGAACTCTCAGATCGCATCGCTCAACTGCGAAAGAATTTACAGAACTCGAAAGCAAAACCAGATTTGTAAAACCTGCTGACAAAAGGGCAGGATCAACAAGGATTAATTTCAGGGGACGGACGGACCCGATGAGGATCCTTACACGTTTTTATGACTTCTGTTTGAAACGTTGCTGGTTCTTTACTTTCTTGTTCTCCAGATTCAAGGAAACTTTGTCTTAAACCAGCTATGACTCACGGCAGTCTGTGAAGTCTACCTTTGTAAACAAAGATAAAGCAGCTACGTTTTCTCCCTACCTCATCCCTCCAGACTCTGGAAACTCCCAGTAAGTATGCTTATATTTTCATAGCAACGCATTTGTGTAAGTCCAATAAGAATCTGTTCTCCTTGCGACAGGACACTATTGGAAACACTGGTCATATTACCAAGGCTTTGGCTAGAATATCATATCTGAGAACGACGCGCATAGACTGAGATATGACCAGACAGCGCTAAGGAACAAAGAGTGACTGTATGGAACCAACCCTTGGAAACATCAGCCTGATAACCTTGCCGGGGTTCCCAACAGCCTTATCGTGTGAGTCAGGAAGATTGCCTCCTGACAGGCCCAGGAACCTCACGAAGAGGGACTGCCCCCCAAATTTATAGGTATTCTAGGTAAGATCGGACAGGTAGGTGTTGGCTTGGCTTCTTAGCCTGGAGAGGCTTTTCAGAGTTCCATCTGACATTCCTTATGAAAAGTTCCAGGAAAGCAGACTTGGAAGAGCCTGGATGGTCAGTCCCTATCCTTGCTGCACTCATGTAAACAAGAGAGCCGAGTTTATTGCAACTAGACTGAATTTGCAAACAAAATAGTCTTGCTACGGTTGTCCTTGCCACAGATCGGAGCGATTACAGAGAGAACAGGTCTGCTTCAGTAACACACCTTCACAGGTATATTCTAGCACCGTGGATTATCTTTGATGTTTGTCTTCACCTAGGCTAGATCCTGAATTCTAGTTTCTTCCAGTAGCCGGCTACAACTCCAAACTTCCAGCATTTCTCCCGCCCTCTGACCTGGGATCCTTGAGACCTAAAACCGCCCATCCCACAACCGGGCAGGCCCAAGTGGGGCGACTCGATCCAAACTTCGGAGGGACCACCACAGCAGCTCGCGGGGGGACAGTCTTCGTGCCTGTTGCCAGTGGGCCCCTCAGGACGGTCACCAGAGACGTTCATGCCACAGACCAGGCACGGCTGCCAGGTTGCCGCTGCCCGCCCTCCCCTCACCCGAGGACATTTTGAGCCCTAGATGGTACCCTAGTTATCCCCTCCACGTGGTGGCACTCAGAGCTCAGGAACGGCGTTGTCGTCGGCCCCAGTCTTTAACCTCCGCTGCGTCATGTGACGCCGTCACACGACGTAGGGTGAGTATAGGCCAGTGGGGTATTCTGAGAGAGAGGGGCCAGTTTCATACAGGCCTTGTTATGCTTTGAACTACTATTGTTCTATCATGTGTAATGCAGATATTATAATGTTTTTTTATTTTAAGACCCTTGCTTATTTTGTAATATGAAATTTATTGTCAAATTATGTTATTACTGTCATTATAATTGTCTTATTCTATTACAGTTGTTTTATTATTAGTTATTGTTAATTTCTTACCGTGCCCGACTTACGAATTTTATCGGAAGCATCTATGCATAAGAAAAGCATGGTATACGTAGGGTTTGCTAGTGTCTCCAGTTTCAGGCATCTACGGGGGGGTCTTGGAATGTACCCCCATAGCTGGGGGGCGGGGGCTGGAGGCCTGACCTTGGGAGTCCGCCTGCATCAGCATCTTTTGAAATGAGACACGGCTCTGACCTGACCTGACCTGTCCTCAGGACGAAGACCGGTTGGATGAGATATGGAGCAACCTGCTGGCTCCGGACAGGTTCAAACCCACTGACGCCAGGTACAGGCCACTTGCAGGCCACCAGCTTGAGCGAGGGAAGCCTGAGTGAGGAAGGAGGGCCCACAGTGACCCCCTGACTGAAGACAGACCGGCACATTGGGCGATCCGCCTCGAAATATCCGTAAGCCCTAGCTGACCGGTGGATTACTTACACCCAGATCCAGGTGCCAAAAAGGAAAATCCCGCATGTTCCTGTCCCTCCTCACCTTCCCCCTTTCCTGCAGCCCCCCTCCCCCCTCCTGGCTGACGGCAGCTTCTCTGCAGCCTTTCCCACTGCTCCCCTGCAGTGCATGCAGGAAACTTCTATGTCCTTTTTTCCACCTCAGGTGAATTCTTTGACGGCCTCTTCTGCAGGCCCCCACCGGATCGGGTTGCCCCCGACACTAGATGGCCCAAGACGTTAAAATATTTCGTGGCGTTACCCAAATCCTTGAACAGATTCCCTGAGCTGGCCCCTGAGATGACCGACCTATTTTCCTAGCTGGACTCTTCAAGTCTGGGACGACGCCTACAAACTGGAGTCCAGACTCTCCTCCCACCTCAATATTTATAGGATTTGTTACCGTAATCCTGTTGAGAAGTGTACTTTCTGGATGACAGTGTGCCCTGTCCCTGCTTTTGGCATATTAGCTCCCCAGGTAGTTCACATCCTCTGATGGAGGCATCAACAGGGTGGGTGCAGCGTAAGCCCCCCGTCCCCCCCCCCCCGCCGGGGTTTCCTTTCTCTTTTTTCTGACGCAGGTGCCCATCTTGAACTTTGATCGGCAAGGCGTCCGTTTCAAAGAAGGCTATCTCACATGAACACATTGCCAGCCACCCTAGGAAAAGGGCCAGGCCACCTCCCCACTCTGCTGTTTTAGAGAGTTCGGTGGACTTCTATAGCTGACCATTTGGGCCACTTTTTTTTTTCTCTCTCTTCCGAAGCCTTAGATTCCTGTTCTTATGTTGTTTGTTTGTTTTTTTTTAATTTTTTTTCTTTTTTTTTTTTCAACACTTCTTTATTTTTGGGACAGAGAGAGACAGAGCATGAACGGGGGAGGGGCAGAGAGAGAGGGAGACACAGAATCGGAAACAGGCTCCAGGCTCTGAGCCATCAGCCCAGAGCCTGACGCGGGGCTCGAACTCCCGGACCGCGAGACCGTGACCTGAGCTGAAGTCGGACGCTTAACCGACTGCGCCACCCAGGCGCCCCCTGTTCTTATGGTTTAAATTCAGCAATAAAGAGTGAGCCTGCAAAACCCTGGGCCCGCATCCCTGATCCCAATAAAAGCAGAACCCCAGGCCTGTCCGTGAGTGGGCTCTTGTGCACTCTCTCTCTCGCTCTCTCTCCTCTCTCTCCTCTCTCTTCCTCTCTCCCCGCCCCCAACCCCAGCTACCTCACTGTGTGGCTCCAGGGTTGCTGTAGAACCTCCAGGTCTTGCAAATAACAAATGATGGTCGTTGCCAAAGGGCGTTTCAGTCCCTGCCCTCCCAGGCACAGTGTCACCTCCTCCAGGATGTCTCCCAGGACCAAAGGCTCCAGCTGCAAGCTCCCAAGGAAAGGGTCTTTGGCCAAACACATTGGCTGCAGAGAGTATAATGAGTACGGGGTGGGGGCTGCAGACTGGGGGGCAGGACTGGACGCCGGCCGGACCTGAGGCTGTATTTACACAGTGAGCTCAGAACTGCCTTCAGCGCCACCCCTGCTCTCCCAGCTGCCCCGGGGCTAGCTCTCTGGCTCTCTCCCTCACCCTCGGAGGGAATCCTTACTCGTCTCACAAACTAGGAACCTTTAAACTGCTTTTATTTCAGAGCAGGTGGAGAAATGAAACGAAATCGGGGCCGCGATGACCTCAGAAAAGCGTCACATGGGTTCAGCAAAACCATAGCTTCTGCAATAAGCCTCAGGAGGGAGGAGGGAGGAATGCCCACTCGCGAGTGGGTCTGCTTCCAGGTCTGGTGCAGCCAGAGCCTGCGGGAGCCTGTGGGGTGAGGGCTGGACTTCCTTCCAGGATGAGGGCACAGGGACCGGCAGGGAACCGGCTCCATCGAGATGTGGGGTCCCACAGCGCATCTGTGGTCAGGACAGGACAGCCGGCTCAGCCAAGGGAGGCCGAGGTGGGATAGAGAAACGTTCCGCACGCAGACATCAGATCTTCCTTCTGAAGAGGCGACAGGGAACAAAAGGTGAGGACCAGGGGCATCTGGGACGTCCAGGAATGCGTGCGTTTGAATTGGCTGGGGGTGGGGGGAGTTGGGCAGGGAATGGCAGTGGGTTAAGCTGCTCCTTTCTGCACCCAGCAGTCCTGGAGTGGCCCGGCCCCCCCCACCCCCCTTCACCCTGCCCTCTGTGGGTCCTGCTGGGCACCCCAAGGTGGGGGAGGGGTATCAGGGTGATGAGAAACCAGATGAAACTGGTGAACAGGGAAGAGGGGTCAGGGGGCCACTGGTGTGTGTCCTCAGATGACCCAGGGACAGAGAAGAGGGGGCCATGGGCCAGGCCTCGGGCTGCACCGTGTGGGGTACAGAAGGCGGGGGGGCCAGCTGGCCGCCACTCGAGTTTTTCGGAGGACAGTTTCCGCAGATTGGTCAGGGGGACAGGAAGCTGACCCCAGGAGAATGGTCTCCATCCCTGGGCAGGACCGCCACGGGGGGAGGCCAGGCCGGAAGGTGGCCCTCCACGCAGCTCCTGCCTGCTGCCGAGGCCTCGGCCCCAGCGGAGCAAAGATGTGGGCTGGATGGAGAGGAGCCTGTGGTGGTTCCTGGTGTATTTGGGCCCCAGGGGGCGGTGAGGGGCCCGCGGCTGGGGAGCCTAGGAGGCAGTGGGTCCCCCACAAAGAGTCCTGTGGGGGGTGTGAACATCCCCAGGCCTGCAGAGGCAACTTGTAAGCCAGAGGCCAGGTGGGTCGTGGGACCTCCACAGACACCCCCCCACACACAGGGACCGGTCCGCGGCAGCCCGGTGGGCTCCTGGACAGTCAGCACCCTGGTCTCTTGTCCCGGTTACCCCTTTGGGATGTAAGGTTGACACGTGGCCCTGGTGGGTCCCGGGGGTCTGGGAGAGTCCAGTGTGTAGGAAGAAAGACGACATGGGGTGTCCTCCCCACAGGGCTGAGCTCTGGTACCTTTGGGATAAGGTGATAGGAGAAGTGCCCCAAATGGTCGCCAACGTGAGACCCAAGAGTTGCCCCTCACGCTCAGCCAGGCCTGGCCACATCCAGCCACCCGCTAGGGGACAGGAACCAGGACCCCGGTCATTTCCCCTGTTCACTCGGTGCACCCACGATGGCCAAAGGCTCCAGGAGCCTATGGGGAGGGCACTGCTTCCCCCTGGTCTGGGACCGAGGACACCTGGGAAGAGCATTGACGGTCACAGGCCAGGCGTTCTCAGGTGACCCGAGGGTCCCCTTGGCTTCTAACGCCTGCCGGGGGTCGCCTGGCCGGAGCCGTGCTGGGGGAGTCAGAGGGACCCTGTCCCTGGAGCCCCGAACCCCTCTGCCGCATGCCCAGCTTGCCCTCTGAGGACCTCCACTGTCCACCTGTTTCCTGCCACCCGCCTTAGGGATGGACTGTGCCGTCCCCATGGCCTGTGGGAGTCGGGGCTGAGAGGGCCCGAGTCACCACCGTGAGGCCACCAGCTGGTCCCTGCAGAGGGTGGAGCAGGGCCAGCCTCTGCCTTGGAGCCCACTCTTCCCGAAGAGCTCTGTGCGACAGGCTACCTCAAGCATCCCCGACTTTTCTCTGGTTCCCGTCTGCGTCACCCTAGGACTCTGAGCCCCGCGGTCCCTCCCCGTCTCCATCCTGTAGGCTCGGCCTGGGCTCGCTGTGCCCCAGCCACAGGGCCTGCGGTGTGTTTCCTGCCGTGGGTGCCGTCGTTTCTTTCACAGCTCGCCACCGTCCCCTGGCACAGGGCAGGGCAGGCCTGGGATCAGTGCCCGGGGGGGCCCCACGGGCCTGCTGGCGTAGGCTGGGGAGTACGTGACCTGGCGGACTGGGGTAGCTTGGGAGAGGCACAGGTCAGGTCAGGAGAAGATGGGGCCCGTCGTCGTTGGCCTGAGGCCCGGAGGCCCCTCCCAACCGGCCACCCCACCCTCTCCCCGTGGGGGTCTGGGCCCTGCCTGACCCCCTTGCCTTGCAGACGAAACAAACAAGAGCCTGGAAAGGTGTTGACAGGAATGCTCTCTAAGCCACCCCCACCCCCAGCAGAAGGGGAGGGTCCCTTTCCTCAGGGCAGGAATGCTGTGAGGCAGCATGCTAGACATGCTTTTACGTCTTGGGTCTGAGCAAAGTCAACTTTAGGGCAACACAAAAGCCACCGAACACACATTTATTGAGTGCTTACTAAGCGCCTAACCCCTTCCCACCCCAGGAGACCCGCTGCTTCAGGGGACAATTGCTGACAGCGGGGCCTCAGGTCACCCACACACTTCTGTTCCACTTGGCCGCAGATCAGGGGATCCCACGGCCCCCCGCTTGGGTTCGTTAATTTGCCAGAAGCGCTCACAGAACGCAGGCAAACGGTTTACTTGTTAGATCTCCGGTTTACGCTCAAGGCTGTACCACAGGAACACTGGCCGGGGAGACGCACGGGGAGAGGTGGGGGGGGGGGGGGAGAGAGACACCCCCCCCACTTCTGGGTGTGCCACCCTCTGCACAGCTCCCTGTGCGTACCTGCCCGAATCCTGTGGTCCAGGGACTGTCCCGTGCACGGGACACATCCTTATCTCAGTCCCCAGCCCTTCCCACCTCCCCAGAGGAGGGCTGCGAGTTCCAAGTTGCTAATGAAGCCTTGGCCTTTCTATCTGGTGACCAGCCCTCATCCTGAAGCTCTCCAGGAGCCCACCCAGAGTCACCACATTAGAACAAAAGACACGGGGCGCCTGGTGGCTCAGTCGGTTAAGCGTCAGACTCCGGCTCAGGTCCTGATCTCGAGGTTCATGAGTCTGAGCACCTCGACGGGCTCTGTGCTGACAGGTCAGAGCCTGGAGCCGGCTTTGGATTCTGTGTCTCCCTCTCTCTGCCCCTCCCCTGCTCACGCTCTGTCTCTGTCTCAAAAATAAATACACATTAAAAAAAAAAAAAAAAAAAAAAAAAAAGACACTTCTGCCACCCAGGCAATTCCAGGGGATTTGAGTCCTGTGTCAGGATCCAAGGTCAAAGACCAAATATTAGAGCGAGCACCCATATCACTCAGGAAATCACAGAGGTTTGGGGAGCTCTGCCTTAGGAACCATGGGCAGAGACCAGATATGTATTTTTTACTGTGTCACAGGGTCTCACAGCCCCGGAACCCCTCAGCCCGGTGACTAAGTGAGGTCCTTGAGCGTCCCCCTTCCTGTTGCCCTTGACCTGAAAGGGACCTTCAGCATGGACAAGGCACCAAACCCGGTAACCTCGTTTCTAGCCTTCACCGCCTCCATCATTTTCAGTTTTTAAGCCCCCACCCCCACTTCACACACACACACACACACACACACACACACACAGCACTACTAGCTTCGGGATGAAACCCAGCCCTCCAGACGCAGACCTGGCTGATCCAAGGACTCCCTTGCTGAGCCCCCTGCACCTGCCAGGTGGGGTGACGTCCAGCCCTCGGTCTGTGGAGCCTGCCACTGCCCTGTCTTCTCTGCCGCGTCCGTGTATCTGATGGAGACTGGCAGGTGGACAGAGGCAGCGGAAAGCTTCACGGGGAAAGAGGCCGCCGGCTTGAGGCTGTGGACCCGGAGAAACTGGGAGTGACTGACCGGAAGTGGTGCCCTGTGCGTCTGGACCGGGCAGAGCAGGGTTTCCCTGTGGTCCTGAGTTAGATGCAGGGGCAGGAGATAGAGACGCTTCGGTCGCCGGCTGGGTCCTGACCATCCGGGCAGACAGCTGCACATGGGTGCTTGGGCTTCCCGAGGGGACAGTGGCTGCAGGACAGTGGCCAGAGCCGTCATGTGGGCCGGCCACTCTCCTTTCTGACTTTCCTCCTCTCCAAAGCTACATGCCCACCCTCCTGCCCCCCAGGGACCCTGCTGCCTGCCTCCCCAGTGCCCCTCTGCACCACTCCCCAGAGATGAATCCGTAATAAATTATCAGCCATGACTGCTATGAGGGTGCTGGGCACCCCAAGGACCACACAGGAGTCTCCACCTGCAGCCATGGGACCAAAGGGCATGCGCTGGGCTCCCCCGGAGCACTAGTTCAAATCCCAGTTCTGCGACTTACCATGTGACCTCGGGCAAGTTACTTAACCTCTCTGGGCCTGTCTGTACAATAGGAATCAGAACACAGCCCCCTCAAGGGCTGGCAGAAAGGTGAAATGAGTTATCAGAGGGGCTCCTGGGTGGTTCCGTCCATTAAGCGTCTAACTCTTGATTTCAACTCAGGTCATGATCTCACTGTTGGTGAGATTGAGCCCAGCTTGGGGGACTGTGCTGTCAGTGCAGAGATTGCTTGGGATTCTCTATCTGTCTGCCCCTCCCCTACTCGCTCTCTGTCTCTTTCTCTCTCTCTCTCAAAAATAACTAAACATTAAAAAAAAAAAAAAGATGAAATAAGGGGCACCTGGGTGGCTCAGTCCATTAAGTAACCCACTGGTTTTTTTTTTTTCTGCTCCGGTCTGATCTCACAGTTTGTGGGTTCAAGCCCCTCATCAGCCTCGGTGCTGATGCGGAGCCTGTGTGGGACATGAGATCTCTCTCTCCCTCTCTCTGTGACCCTCTGCCGCTCTCTCTCTATCTTTGTCTCTCAAAATAAATAAGCATTAAATAGAAAATGAAAAGAGGTACTGGATGTGCCTTAACATAAAATAAGAAATCGGCAGAAACCAAGCAGTGCCTGGCGCCTTCCCTGTCTCCCCTCGTGACTTGGTCCACCCACCCCATCACCTGATCCGCCCACCCCATCCCCACCGAGCTACAATGGCATCGTCTCCTTCCGTCCCAGAACACAGGCTCCAGAAGGGCAGAGATCTGTGTCTGTTTGGTTCCCTCTTCTTTCCTCGGTGCCCGGCCCAAGCAGGCGCTCCATAAATACAGTGCATGAGTAAATCAATGAATGAAGGAGGTTGGAGTAGTTACCTATTGCTACATAACAAATTACCACAAAATTAGAGGCGTAGCACAAGATAAATTTATTATCTTGCAATTCCGTGGCCCAGGTGGGCAGGAGGCATGGGGAACGGTTTTCTGTTCGGGTGGGAGGTTTGGGAAATAGACTGTAGTGAGGGCTGAACAGCATCGTGAATGTGAGCGGTGCCCCTGAAACATACACTGAAATACTGCTGAAATGCTCCAAAGGATTCTCCTTAATTTTGTGTGTGTAGGTCTTAGCAGTTTAACAGACAGATGAAATCATCATCTGGTAAACGTTTCACATAGAAGAGAAATTTACAAAGCAAACTGTAAAGTAAAAGCCGTCTTTCTCTCCTGTTGGCCCCAATTATATTCCTCACTTCCGGTGGCTTGGACCTTGTTCCTCCAACGTTTACAGACTATGGACAATCCAATGTGGGCGTATTAGTCCCCTGGAGTCGCTGTCACGAAGGATCACAAACTGTGCGACTTAACAACATTTTATTCTCTCACAGTTCTGGAATTCAAAGTCCCTCCGCAGGCTCTAGGGGAGGCTCCCATCTGGCCTGGCCGCTTCCACACGCTGGAGGCTCCTGGCACGCTTTGGCTGGCGGGTGCATCGGGCCAGTCTCTGCCTGCATTGTCGCACAGCCCCACTGTGTGTCTGTGTCCCCATCTCCCTTTCTGGCCCCCCCAAGGCCCTGCGCTGTCAGTGCAGAGCCCACCTCGGGGCTCGAACTCACAAACCACGAGATCACGACCTGAGCCGAAATCAAGAGTCAGACGCTTAAGCGACTGAATCACCCAGGCGCGCCCTCAGCCCAGTTTTCCCTAATGTTACAGACTAACATAGTCAATATAATTAGCCATTGGAATGAACATTGATATAATCCCTTTAACTAAACTTCCAAACTCCCAGCTCTCAAACTTACTAAAACATCACCAGATTTCCCACTGATGTCCTTCTCTGGTCCAGGATCTAGTGCACGTTACCAAGGTATTTATTTGTGCTGTCTCCTCGGCCTCCGCTAACCAGTGACAACCAACTAGATTATGTTTACAAGCATTCTCATTTCTTTTTTTTTTCTATTGTCGTTGAGAGAGAAAAACAGAGTGTGTGCAGCAAGGGACAGAGAGGGGCAGAGGGAGGGGGGCAGAGAGAGAGAGAGAGAGACACAGAATCAGAAGCAGGCTTCAGGATCTGAGTGGTCACCACAGAGCCCAAGGCTGGGTTCGAACCTGTGAACCGTGAAATCATGACCTAACCCAAAGTCGGATGCTTAGCTCACTGAGCCATCCAGGTGCTCCTCAAGCGTTGTAATTTAAGTCATCTGTGTATTAAATCTTACGACCCAGGGGAGCCTGGGGGGCTCAGTCGCTTAAGCATCCGACTTCAGCTCAGGTCATGATCTCATGGTTTGTGAGTTCGAGCCCTGCGTCGGGCTCTGTGCTGACAGCTCAGAGCCTGGAGCCTGCTTCGGATTCTGTGTCTTCCTCTCTCTCTGTCCTCTCCCGCTCACTCTATGTCTCTCTCTCTCAAAATAAATAAAGGACAACATTAAAAATATATATATGAACCAGGAAATTGAATGATGTGTGGCCTTGTCTGCCAGCTTGCACATCAACAATAGCTTGGCTTCGATTCCAAGCTACTACTAAAAAAAAAAAAAAAAAAAAAAAAAAAAAAATCCAAGCTATATTTAAGCCAAGATTGAAACTGAATACTTTGGGAATGAGAACCATCTCGTGGGAATACGTGTGCCTGAGCTCAAGGCACATTTGTAATTTGATTTTCTACAGCCGCTGGGGTGCACATACCTTCCTGCCTATGTAAAGACAGTGACTTTTTCAGCACTTGTAACATCCGATCAAAAATTGTACATACAGTGGAGCCAGTACCCCTGAGTTCAATGAGTTAAATGAGGATCATACAAAATATACCAGTGACCTGTTTAAACTGATTTTAGTGTGAAATAGGTAATGAAAATATGCACAAAAGGCATGTCTAAAGTCAAGGAACAAAAAATATTTAGGGACACCTGAATGGCTCAGTCAGTTAAGCATCTGACTTTGGCTCAGGTCATGATCTCACAGTTGGTGGGTTCGAGCCCTGCATCAGGCTCTGTGCTGACAGCTCAGAGCCTGGAGCCTGCTTCGGATTCTGTCTCTTCACTCTCTGCCTCCCCGCCCCCTCACACTCTGTCTCTCTCAAAAATAAACATTAAAAAAATTTTTTTAAAGATATTCCCTATGTTATACTTTTCATCTTCACGGCTTGTAACTGGGAGTTTGTACCTCTTAATCTCCTTTATTTCATCCATTTCCCCATCCCCCTCCCCAGTACAAACCATGTTTGAGGGAGCAATTTTATTTTACTTTATTTTTTTTTTAATGTTTATTTTTGAGAGAGAGAGAGAGAGAGACAGTGTGAGCGGGGGAGGGGAGAGAGAGAGGGAGAGGGAGACACATAATCAGAAACCTGTTGCAGGCTCTGAGCTGTTAGCCCACAATCAGATGCCGGGCTCGAACTCACTAAATGTGAGATCATGACCTGAGCGGAAGTTGGAGGTTTAACCGACTGAGCCCCCCCAGGCGCCTGTAGAGGGAGTAATTTTAATAAAGCTGCCACTTTCTTGATTGTTCATTTCTTCTTTTAGTGTACTTTTTATTTGAGAGAGGGAGGGGTGAGGGGTAGAGCGTGGGAGAGAGAGAGAGAGAGAGACAGAGACAGAGACAGAGAGACAGAGACAGAGAGAGAATCTTAAGCAGGCTCCACACTCAGCAGGAGCCAGACTCAGGCTCCATCCCACCAGGACCCTGGGCTCATGACCTCGGCAGAAATCAACAGTTGGATGCTTAACCGACTGAACCACACACAGGCTTTCATTTCATGTTAAATTGACATTTAAATCACATGCCATAAAATGCACCATTTTTTAATTTGGGGATGTTTATTTTTGAGAGAGAGAGAGAGAGAGAGAGAGAGCAAGCAGGCGGAGCCAGAGGGGGGACAGAGGATTCCAAATGGGCTCCATGCTGCCAGCAGAGGGCCCCACGCCTGGCTGGAACTCACCAACCCAGAGATCATGACCTGAGCTGAAGTCGGAAGCTTAACCAACTGAACCACCAGGGACCCCCAGATGCACCATTTTAGAGTGGACAATTCTGGGCGCTTTAGTATATTTACAAGGTCGTGCAACCATCACCACTCCTTAATTCCAGAACATTTGCATCACACCAGAAAGATACTCCACACCCATTAAAAGTCCACATCTCCTTTCAAGCCTCCCCTAACCCCTCCTGGCACCCACTAATCTCCTTTCTGTCTGGATGGGTTTGCCTATTGTGGACATTTCCTGCGAATGGAACCATACAATGTTTGTCCTTTTGTGTCTGGCAGCTTCTGGGGCCGAATGATGCTGCATCGTGGGCATAGAGGACACTGGCCTATCCGCTCATCCCCTGGTGAACACTTGCGTCACTTCACATTCGTTTCACTGTTATAAATAATTCAAAAAAGCCTTGTGGCTAAACCCGTGTCACCTCAGGGTAGGCCAAGGAGTGACAGTGCGATGAAACAACGACAACTAACTCAGACGCCTAAAGAGAGACAGGGGTAGGATGAAGACCAAACGAAACAGGCCCGCGCCCTCGCGCACGCGACTCTGTGACCCCGGGCTGAGGCGGCCGGCGGCCGGGAAGGGGCGCGCGCGGCTCGGCGGCTCGGGTCCCGGCGCCTCCCCCGCGTGGGGACACAGCACCCGCTCTCACCCGCCTTCTGCAGGGGTGGGCGCCGGCGATCCCGCGGGGAGGGTTCCCCTGGAGGCACCTGCAGCGCCCCCCATCCCGTTGCATTTCCCCATTACAAGCACCGCCCGGAACCGCCCACGCAACTCCTTGTTCGTACCCCCCCGCTTCTCGCCGGCTCCCCCAGACACCCGAGCACGGGTCTCTGTGGATTCGGGTCCCGGAGACGTCCGGGGTGGAGAACAGGGAGGGGAGCGCGCGGAGAGGGGCAGGGAGGCGGAGGACGGGCGGGTCCCACGCGACCTGCACCTGCACCTGCCGGGAGCCGGGAGTGGGGGAGGGGACCACTTCCAGCAGCAGCTTTAGAGCGACGGGAGGGAGGCGCAGGGGAGCGGGTGTCAGCGCCGCGTGGGGTTTTCTAGAGAGGAGCAGCGTCTTCCCTCTGCCAAGGCTGAGGCCGCGAGGCCGGAAGACGGGGCTGCGACCCGGCGAAGGAGAGCGGGCGGACGGAGGGGTCTCCGCGGGGCTGGGGAGGCTCGCGGTGAGCCGAGGGCCCGGGGCGCCGTGCGGGAGTGGAGGCGGGGGCGTCCCCGCGCCTGGGCCAGGTGAGGGGCCTGGGGCCGCTCCGGCCGTCACTCGCCAAGTGTCTCGGAAAGCAGCGCCCCGGCCCGCAGCTCCCCGCTGTGATCCGGGACCCCACCGCACAGGGTGGTCGGAGAAGGACAAGCGTCCAGGGGCTGTGGGCTGGGTCGGGCGGCTGGACCGAAAGGTAAGGGAGGGACCAGGGGGCGAAGCAGTGACGGAGGGGCGAGGGAGGAGGGGCGGGAGAGGCGGGGAGGAGGGGCTGGTGGGCGAGGGAGGAGGAGTCGGTGAGCGAGGGAGGGGCGGGTGCGGGGGGGAGGGATTGAGGGGCGAGGGAGGAGGGGCCGGCGGGCGAGGGAAGGGCGGGTGCGGGAGGGGGCGACGGAGGGACGGAGGGGCGAGGGAGGAGGGGTCCGTGGGTCAGGGAGAGCGGCCCGTGCAGGAGGGAGGGGTCAAGGGGAGAGGGAGGAGGGGCCGGTGGGCGGGGGAGGAGGGGCCGGCGGTGAGGATGCTGCCTCGTCGAGGAAGCAGGGTTGAGCTGAGCCAGTGGTTTCAGTGAGCATAGAGAACAGCCTCGGGTCGCTCAGGCAAGTGTCAGGCGCGAACGAGGCCTTTAATCGAAAGCTCTGGTTTCTTCCGCCGCTAGCGGGCTTCAAACCCTGGGGGATGTCCTGGGGTCTCAGTTAAACCCACACTCCGGTGCTGGGAGAGCCCCGCCCAGAGCTTGATTCTAGGCCTTAGGACCGCCGGCGCTCCGCCCCCGGGCGCTGTCGCCCAATCCCGGGCTGGTCCCGTCCCCTTCGCGAGTCGTAGCCCCGCCCCGCCCCCGCGCCGATTGGTCAGGCCTCCAGTTCGGCTCCGCGAGGCAAAGACCCGGAGCAGTGAAAATCGCCCAAGGATTGCCCCCGCCCGGCCCTGCTGCGCATGCTCGTTCCGTGACCCCAGTTTGAGGTGACGGTCCGAACCGAGGCGGGGGCCCCAAGCAGGAGGCTGCAGGACCTGCCGCGGCTCCTTCGTCGGAGAGGGAGGTCTTCGCTGCCGCCGCCGCCCGACCGGTGCCCGGTGAGGACGGGCCCCAGTGGGCTGGGGAGGGTCCCGGGTCCCACGCGTGGCCGGGCCCCTCCCGGGGGTCCCCAGGGCTGCTGCTGCTGGGAGCGGGGGTCCCCTGGTTCTGCGTCCCGGTGCTCAGGCCGCCTCCTGTCCTTCACCCCAGACTCGCCTCTTTTTTCCTGGTCCTCCTTCCCCCGCAACCCACCCGACCCCGGAATGAGCCCTGACACCCCAAGTCAAGGATCCTCACGTTGGTCTGCTTTTCCTTGACCACACCCAGTACTGCCCCCCCCTCCCCGCAGCCATCCTCAGTCTTGTCCCACTCTGTTGGAGTTGTGACATATTGAGGGGGGGTAGACACCCCGCGGGCTCAGAGATGGGGTGGTTGCAATAATGGGAGGGGAGGGGAGGAGGGGCTATTTGGGTGCAGCAGAGACAGGTCTGACGACAAATTACAGTGTGTAAGGAGAAGTAAAAGTAAGATTCCGAGCCATGGCGATTAGGGGGAGGAGGCGTCATTGCCTGAAATTGCCACCATGGGGAAGCCCTTCCCTGTGTATCCACAGAAGCAGTCCTCGGTCTTTTTGGATCGCTGCTGCCTTGGAAATCTCCCTGTCAGGATGTGTACTTGCACACCCATGTGGGCCCTTCATGCTACCAGCACCTAATCGCAGTCCCCCATGAGCCCCAGGGTGCAAGCGGTCAGTATCACCTGGACTTTTGAAAACAGCTTAGCCTTGCCTACCTGCTCTTTAGAACCTCTGCTAAATTTGCCACTATTCCCAGCGCACACGTGAAAGGAGCCCGGAGCGGGAAGGCATTTGTCCGAGGTTGATGGTATTTTTTTCCCACACGCGTGGAGGTAATTCTTTTTTTTTTTTTTTTAAATTTTTTTCAACGTTTATTTATTTTTTTGAGACAGAGAGAGAGCATGAACGGGGGAGGGGCAGAGAGAGAGAGGGAGACACAAAATCGGAAACAGGCTCCAGGCTCCGAGCCATCAGCCCAGAGCCTGATGCGGGGCTCGAACTCACGGACCGCGAGATCGTGACCTGGCTGAAGTCAGATGCTTAACCGACTGCGCCACCCAGGCGCCCCAACGCGTGGAGGTAATTCTATTGAGCCCTGGTTGAGCCCCCATCAGTCGCTGGGCACTGTTCGTATGGTGCCTTTCAGAACCTCGGGAACAAGGGATTGGACCTTGTATTAGTTACCTATTGCTGTCGCAACAAATTACAACAGATCTAGTGGCTTTTTTGTTAATTTTTTTTAATGTTTATTTATTTTTGAGACAGAGAGAGACAGAGCATGAACGGGGGAGGGGCAGAGAGAGAGGGAGACACAGAATCGGAAGCAGGCTCCAGGCTCCGAGCTGTCAGCACAGAGCCCGACGCGGGGCTCGAACTCACGGACCGTGAGATCGTGACCTGAGCCGAAGTCAGACGCCCAACCGACTGAGCCACCCAGGCGCCCCCAGATCTAGTGGCTTTAAACAACACAGCTTTGTAACAGTCTTACAGTTCGGAGGTCAGAAGTCTGACATGGGTTCTGGGTCTCCTCCGTGCAGACCAATGTCATGACAGCGGGTTAGGATGAGCGAGTGACTGGAGGTCAATGACAATATCAAACCACCAGATTTCAGAGTTGGAGGGTGTAAAGTGAGTGAACTATTAAGTCCTTTGCTCTTTTTTAACTCATTTCTGCTTCACTTTTAACAATTCTGTTGCTTCAATGAACTTTCATGGAGTGAAATTTAACTTTCAAAAAATATATGTTAGGCTTAAAATAGCTGCCTCTCTAGTCTTCCCTCCACATCGAGGAAAGAAATTGCTAGAAGGTTAAGGATGACTCCAGAAAAGAGACTGATCCAGCCGGCAGGACACGACCACCCCTGTTCATGGAGACACCGAACACCAGTTCAACCTATGAACTAGAAATTACAGACTTCTGAAGTGAAAGGCCCATGGCACCGTCCGTGTCTCTCCAAGTGTCAAAGACAAATGGGGTACTGGTAAAAAGTGTAGATTCTCGGGCCCCCCTCCAGCCCCTTTGAGTGGGGGTTGGGACCCAGGACTGTGGGTTTGTCACAAGAACCCCAAGCGCTTCTTAGGTATAGTGAAACTGGGACACTACTGGTTGTAGACTTAATTTCCCTTTTTCCTAATATATAACATTTTTAGGGGATCGTTCATATACGATGCAGTTCACTCGCTCACAGTGTACAATTCAGTGGCTTTTAGTGTATTCAGAAAGTTGTTTAACCATGGCCACAGTCCATGTTAGAACATTTCCATCACCCCAGAGACCATCCCCACCAGCAAACGACGCCTCCTCATTCTCTCACTGTCCTCCTTCCCACCCCTAGCCCACCACACATCTGTGTCCGTGGATGGATTTTTCTACTCTATAGATTTTCCAGTCGCTAGGTCATTTTATTTTATTTTATTTTTTAATTTAAATTCATTTAAAATTTTTTATTTAGGCTCCCCACATGGAGCCCAATACAGGGCTTGAACTCATGACCTTGAGATCAAGACCTGAGCTGGGGGGCACCTGGGTGGCTCAGTCGGTTGAGCGACTGACTTTGACTCAGGTCATGATCTCACAGTTTGTGACATTGAGCCCCGCACTGGGCTCTCTGCTGGCAGTGTGGAACCTGCTTCAGACTCTCTGTTTCCCTCTCTCGCTGCCCCTACCCTGCTCACAGCCTGTCTCTCTAAAAAATAAATAAACATTGGGGCGCCTGGGTGGCTCAGTCGGTTGAGCGTCCGGCTTCGGCTCAGGTCACGATCTCGCGGTCCGTGGGTTCGTGCCCCGTGTCCGGCTCTGTGCTGACAGCTCAGAGCCTGGAGCCTGTTTCAGATTCTGTGTCTCCCTCTTTCTCTGACCCTCCCCTGTTCATGCTGTCTGTCTCAGAAATAAATAAATGTTTAAAAAAAATTAAATACATAAACAAAAACAAAAACAAAAAAACAGAAGACCTGCGCTGAGATCAAGAGTCAGATGCTTGGGGCTCCTGGATGGCTCAGTCTGTTAAGCATCCCACTCTTTTTGTTTTGTTTTGTTTTGTTTTTACATTTTTAAAAATTCATTTTTGATAGAGACAGAGCACAAGTGGGGTAGGGGCAGGTAGCTGTCAGCACAGAGCCTGACACGGGGCTCAAACCCATGGACCGTGAGATCATGACCTGAGCTGAAGTCAGAGGCTTAACCGACTGAGCCACCCAGGCGCTCCTGTAACACGTTTTTGTTTTTTGTTTTTTGTTTTTTAATGTTTATTTATTTTTGAGACAGAGAGAGACAGAGCATGAATGGAAGAGGGGCAGAGAGAGAGGGAGACACAGAATCGGAAGCAGGCTCCAGGCTCCGAGCCGTCAGCCCAGAGCCCAACGCGGGGCTCGAACTCACGGACGGCGAGATCGTGACCTGAGCCAAAGTCGGACGCCCAACCGACTGAGCCACCCAGGCGCCCCCGTAACACGTTTTTTAAATTGACCAATAACATCCGTTGTACGCAGACGACGTTTTATTTCTCCATTCATCTGTTGGTGGGTGTTTGAGTTGTTGCCACTCCTTGATGACTATGAATAACACTGCTGTGAACGTTTGGTACGGGTTTGTGTGCGGGCGATTGTCTCCACTTCCCTCGGGCACGTACTTCGCGGGGAGTTGCCGGGTCACGCGGGAACGTTGTGCCTACCCTTCGGGGGAGGTGCCAGGATGCCCACCTGGCTCTGCTGGCGGCGTCCCCGCCAGCGGTGGAGGGGGCTCCCAGTTTCTCCCCCTGCTCACCCACACGTGTCATGGTCTGCTTTGTGTGTGTGCCTTCTATTTTTTCCATCCTGGTGGTGGAAACGAGTATCCCGTGGTGGATTCGTTCCGTGTTTTCCTCCTGACCAGTGACGCCGAGCATCTCATAGGCTTACTCGCCATCTGCCTCCCTTCTTTGGAGAAGGGCTTATTCAGAGCCTTTGCCCATCTTTAAATTGGGTTATTTGCCTTTTTGCTACTGAGTTGTAAGAGTTCTTTGTAAATTCTGGATACAGTTCCTTCGGCAGAGATGTGATTTGCAACAATTTTTTCCCCCTCTCTGGGTGGTCGTCCAACTTCCTTGATGGCGTCCTGTAAGGCACGAAAGTTTTACATTTTGATGAAGTCCATTTTATCTGTTTGTTCTATTTTTTTTTAAGTTTATTTGTTTATTTTGAGAGAGAGAGAGCAAGGGAGGGACAGAGAGAGGGAGAGAGAGAATCCCATGCAGACAGCACAGAGCCTGACGCGGGGCTCAATCCCATGAACTGTGAGATCATGACCTGAGAAATCAAGAAATCAAGAAGTCAGATGCTCAACGTACTGAGCCACCCGGGTGCCCCTTCTATCTCTTTTTTTTTTTTTTAAGAGTATTTTAGGGTTAATTTTTGTATATGCTGTGAGGAAGGGGTCCACCCCTGTGGGGTTTCATCCGCACACCAGGGGGAGCCGGGGAACCACAGAGGTGGGCTGGCTCCAGAGGGACACGCCCTGAAACCAATCAGTGTGTGGGGACAGGAGCGCCTGTGGCGGGGCTTCCCCCTGCGACCTTTCTCTGCCAGAGCTGCCCTCCCAGGGGAGGCGTTGGTGGTGTCCTTTCTGAAGCCGGTCCCCACGTTCCTCCAGGACTGCCGTGTCACCCTGTGGGACAGCACGGGCAGGGCAGGGGCAGGACTGCACTGGAGGAGCAGAGGCCAGCGCGTCCCAGGGCTGAACCGGGGGCAGGAGGGAGAAGCAGACACTGATCCCAGGGGTACCTGTGGTCAGGTGACCCGTTACCAGGCAGATTGCCCTGAGGGACCGGGATGGAACTTGTAGGGAGCAAGGCACCCCAACCCCTCTTTGGCATCACACCTCTGACTCCTCTCATGGATGGGGTCTTGGGACACTTTGGAATACTGGCCCTGGCGCCGTCGCGTCATATGTATTGGGAGGGGTCCCAGGAAACAGAACTGCAACCCTGGTGGGATAAACGGGGCGGGGCAGGGGCGTGGGCAGGGAGGTGTCTGTGATCCTTGCCATCGCCTGGGTCCTGAGATGGGGAGGTGAGATGTCTGCTAAGGATGCGGTCTTCTTTCTGTGCTAACACTGTAAACGGAGAAAGACCCCACCATCTGCCCACGCGGTCACCCCAGCAGACAAAACGGCCACTGCATCTGAGCTGATGCACCGGGGCCCTGTTTCCAGGCCAGCCCTGCCCTGCTGTCGGCCCCTGTGATACGGCTTTTCTGCTTCTCCAGCCGGAGTCTGGGGAGCCCTCAGTGACTGTGGATTCCGCAGACGCCTCTGCAGCCCTGTCCCCTCCCCTAGCTGAGGCAGCACCACCACCAGCTCAGGCTCAAGGTCGCTGCCCTCCTGGGGCCCTGGCATCTCCTGAGTGCCGGGGTGGTCCAGGGCCTCCCGCCCGGGATGGGGGACGGATCCAGTTGGGAGTCCAGAGAGCCCTGGCCCCCGTCTCCCTGGGACACGCTGTCGGGATGAGGGCCACCGGGCATTCTGAGAGGGTCTGTGACCCGAGCCCATGTCCCAAGTGCTGGCCTCCGATGCTTGGTGCTCAGGAAGGCCGGGATGTTACCCTGGCTGAGGCACAGCAGGTACTGTGTGGGGACGGGCTCCGGATCCGCCTCGACCAGACTCCCGGCTCTGCACGTCATGGTCGTGTTGGCCGTCCTGGAATGCCTCAGTGTCCTCATCTGTAAATCGGGTCAATAAGAATGATCGACTTTCATAACACGGGGCCAAGTGAAATGGGGACACCCGGGAAACCACATCACAGCCTGCTCAGCACCCACGGGCCTCTGTTCGTACGAGCTCACGGTACTCTGTGCCTCAGGGGTCCCAACAGGCCCCGAGAGCCCTGCATTTGGCACATTTTTCAGGTGGGAAAGTGGAGTTTGGGTAGGCGAGGTGACAGACCCAAGGCTGCCCAAGAGAGGGAGAGGCCCAGGTTCTCCAGCTCCGTGCGGGCCCCTCCCCAGCTTTTCAGCCCTGGGGGTCCCGAGGCAGCCCCGTCTGCCTCGACCTCCACCCCAGATCCATTTTCCTGAGCCCCCGGCCCAGGGGTGCCTCCACTGATGGATTTTGCCTCCTTTCTTAGGACGCAGCCCCTGGACTGCCAGGTTCCCTACCCGGGAGGAGGAGGAAGAGGAGAAATCCGTCTGCTGGGGCCTGAGCGTGGCCTGGGGGACCGACCGTCGTCCCAGGATGCCCCTGCCCGAGCCCAGCGAGCAGGAGAGTGAGAGTGTGAAGGCTGGCCAGGAGCCGTCCCCCGAGTCCTCTGAGCCAGGGACCGATGTCGTCCCCGCGGCCCCCAGGAAGCCCAGGAAGTTCTCCAAACTGGTCCTGCTGACAGCCTCTAAGGACAGTGCCAAGGTGGCAGGGGCCAAGCGCAAAGGAGTCCACTGCATCATGTCCCTGGGGGTGCCAGGCCCCGCCACCCTCGCTAAAGCCCTCCTCAAGATCCATCCTGAGGCTCAGAGGGCCATTGAGGCGCCCCCCCAGGAGCCTGAGCAGAAACGCAGCAAGCTGGACACAGGTGAGGCCCTGGTCCCGAGCTCAGAGTGAGCAAGACCTCCCCGGGGCTGGAAGTCCCCTGAC
Source organism: Herpailurus yagouaroundi (assembly GCF_014898765.1). Lineage (NCBI taxonomy): Eukaryota > Metazoa > Chordata > Mammalia > Carnivora > Felidae > Herpailurus > Herpailurus yagouaroundi. Next base: position 17,398,114 of record NW_024412453.1, on the reverse strand, counting down.
CACCTGGGAGCCTGGGGGACGGCTGGGCGTGGCCGGCTCTGGAGAGCGTGCACGCTTCTGTGCATGTGTGTGTGTCCTGTCCACGTCTCTGCGTGAATCTTGCATGTATGTGGATGTCCATGCACGTTGTGCTTGTCTAAGGTTCTGCGTATGTGTGGATTTGCCTGGGAGGGTAAATTTGTGTGTCCCTCCGGGTATATTTGTGTGCGTCTTTGTGTGTCTGTGTCCTGGGCCTATTTCTGTCCATATCTGCTCTTAGGTGTTTGTGTCTGGGGGCTGGGGGCACACGTTTCTGTGCCAGAGTCTATTTGAGGCCCCGGGCAGGACCCCCACCGCCCACCCAGCTTAGTACAGGTGACCCTGGAACGTGGGTGCCTTCTCTGAGCGTGGAATCCTGAGAGACGCTCAAGGGAAGGGTTGCCCAGTGGCTGGGGAAGAGATGAGCCGGGGCCAATTGGAGGGTGGTCTGCTGTGTCCGGAGAAGACGGGGACGAGCCACGGTGGCTGGCCTCCACTTGCTGCCTATGAACAGGTGCCACCCCTGCCCCGGAGCACGCCCAGGTCTTTGGCCTGTCAGCCGGTCCTGGGAAGGGGAGGAGGCTCCTGGTTAGCTGGGCAGTGCAGGGAACCCCATTCACTGATGGAAATTTAGGAATGAGTGGCCCGAATGCATAGGGGAGGGACCCCACTGCTTCCCCTCGAGCTGAGATGCCAGTGCACCTGTGACAGGGGCATCCCCCGCAACAGGCCTGGAGTTTCAGGGGACCCAAGGGACACCTCAGCTCGCATTGCCTGCTGGACGGGGGCTGAACTCAGGAGTTAGGGGACCCCACCCCCCGGAGCTTGGAGGCCCCTCTGTGGCGTGTCCAGCTCACCCTTGTGTGTTTCCACCAGCCAGTCCTGTCCCAAGGACTCCCCCCATGTCTGTCTGCTCTCCAGGGGGTGGAGAGTGCCATCCCCATGACCTGTGAAGAGGCGGGGCTTTGGGAGCTAAATCTTGAGGCCACCAGCTGGTCACTGCAGAGGATGAGCAGGGAGGATCTGGCTCAGAGCCTGTCACTGAGCTGGGTGGTCCCTTACACCCATACGAGACCCCTGCCCACTCCTCAGATCTGCCTGGGCTCTGGGACCATGTGGCCCCCACCCCCCACGGCCCCTTGGTGACAGAACAAAGCCACCCTTCCTCAGATGGAGGGCTGGAGAGCAGAGCAAGGGCTATGTCTCAGGCTCCCCTAGTCAGGCACTCTTGGGCAGTGAACAACCCCCTCAACCTGCCACCCTGTGTTTTCTACACCTGGGCCACAGACTTCTCCATCTCTTAGCCCATCCCAGGCTGGGCGGTGGGGACAGTAGTGGGTTCCTGGAGCTCAGCCCTGATCTGGCCTGAAGTTCCCCGGAAATGACTCTAACAGCCTTTGTGGCCCTGGGCTGGTGGCCTTGGGGAGCATGTCTCTGGAATCAGCAATGATTTCTGTAAGTCAGCCAGTGGCACCTCAAGAACATCCCCCTGGCTGGGCTGAGAGATTCAGGCTCCGGGTTGTCCCCTCCCTTTTCCTGTGACACCAGCCTGACTCACTCTATCTCTTCTAGATGGAAAAGAAGCCGGAAGGTTGGCAGGGCAACCTGCCCCCAGCACGGAGGTGGTCGGGGAGGAGTCCACCGCAGACGCCATCGTGCCCGGCACGGTCCTGTAACCCTGACAAGCGCGGGTGCGCCCTTACTGGGTCAGTGAACTTGGCTGTGACCTCTGCCTGGGACCCAGTTGCCAACTGATTTTCATTCTCAAACACCATGTAATTTTTTTCAAATCAAGCATACATTACTTTTGTAAGCAGAAAGAAACCCAAAAAGAATAAAAGAAGCTATAAGCCAGGTCCCATTATGGACAGGTTTTAAAACCTTCCATGATTTCGGGTCCTTTGAGACCCAACTGGGACCCCACCAGCCCTCATCTGGTCCTTCCCCAGGGGCTGCCTGGCCTGGGCGGTCTCCCAGACCCCCTGACCCCTCAGCCTGGGGAACCACCAATGACTAGGTGGGGTCTTTGAGCATTCTCCTTCCTGCTGCTCTTGGCCTGAAAGGGAGCAGTGGGACCCCCTGCTCTGAGCCCCAGGGAAGCCCATCCAGCCCTTTCCCGACCGTCCCTCCAGGACTTGTTCCCAGAAGGCCTCAGCCTGCTCCTTCTGGACCATCAGGAGGCTAGCCTCTTCCAGGTGGCCACACGGACTGACAGCTTTCCTCCACCCCGCATGGGGGACCTGTGTTCATGGCTACCCAGGGTTCTGCTGAGGAAGGGGTGGGCCTGCGGGATGGGGGGGGACCCCGACAGAAGTGTAAGATGGCCCCATTGTGTTCCTTCTGGGTGTTTCGGAGCTCAGATTCCCGGGGACCTCAGCCCCTCCCCCGGCACCTTGGGTGCCACACCCCCCGGAGGAGGAAGTGAAGGAACGCACGGGTACCCCCCTGCAAGCGGAAGTCAGGGTTCCCCGGAGGCCCCCCCGACAGGAAAGGCTTCAGCCTTGCGTTGCTTCCCCACACGTGGTCCTCATTTTTTTGAAAACTGCCATTGGGCAAAGGACACAGATCATTTCTAAGAGTTGAGTCTAGAGGCCTTATGTTTTTAAACCTCATTTTCCCAAACGTAACCTGGATCTGCAGACCCCTCCGAGGAAAAGTGAGTTACTCCGCGAGTCCCCTCGCGCAGCTCCATTTCGCTCCCTCCTTTTACAGCCGGTTGTTTGTAACATTCATGTTCTGGAAGCGTCGTTTTTAAAGTTCCTTTGTCTTGGCTCTGTGTCTAAATAGATCGCCGTTCCTCACCACGGTTTTTCTTTTCTGAGGTTACGCGTCATCCCCTGGGTGTGTGAGGTCACAAGGACACCAGAGGCGTTGGGGGAGTAGCACCTGGGAAGCAGGGCGGGCAGGGGGCGTGAGGAGAGGGGGCAGGCAAGGTGCGGCTTGGTCTGCTCCGCGCTGTACCCGCCCGGACGACGGAGAGGACGGACCCGGCCGTGCACCGGGCAGGGTTGCCGGTAGGCGTCCACTCCCCCGGCGCTGGTGTGTCCCCGTCAGCCCTCCTGCCGCTGCCTTGGACGCCGCGGGCGGTGCCAGGTGCTAAGGGGTCCCCTGCGAGTGGGGCCTGGTGGACTCCTGAGTGCGCCTCCCCCTTGTGGCCCGTCGTGCTGGGTGCCGGTCATCTGTGTGCAGGGTAGTTGGTCCCATGGGCGGGAAGCCACCGCCCAGCCCAGCCGGGAGCCCACACACCCGGTCCAGCCCTGTCAAGGTCGTCTTCCCGTATTTACTTTGAAACCTTTCAAATTCGCACAGGAGCAGCATGGGCAACACCAGCTTCACCCTCTCCCCACCCTGTTCCTGCCCCCTGACCTTCTCCCCTTGCTTCTCCCTCCTGCCACTTACTTGACCCTTCACTTCTTGAGGACCTTAATGTCCGGCCCTGGGATCTAGCGGTGAACGGGTCACAGTCTGGGCCTCCCTGCCCTGAGTTTGACGGGAAACTCAGAACTCCCTGACAATGAGTCCGTGAAAACTGGGGCTGAGGCCGGACCAGGAGTAGGCCCCGTGCTCCTCGGATATGAGGGGGGGGGGGGATACGACTGGGGAGGGTATATGATATGACAAGGGCGCGAGCCCACACTGCTCAGGGAGGGAACCCCGAGGAAGCCCCATGGAGGGAGCCAGTGGGCCAGGACGGAGCAGGGCAAGAAGGCCAGCAAAGTGGGAATGGTGGGCAGTGGCTCAGGATCTGGGGACCCAAAGGCCACAGGGAGGATTCCAGGCTCCTCATCGGGAGCCGGGGGCAGGGGAAGGATTTATGCAGAGGAGGGACACAGCCAGCAGGCCAGCATCGTCGTACAAAGCCCACAGGCACCGTGAGGGGAACGGGCTGGAAGTGTCCAAACTGCACTGTCCCAGCGCTCTCCACCACCCCCCGGGGGAGAGGAGACACGGGAAATGGGGAGTGCGGGCAGGAGGCTGAGACTGGCTCAGTGACAGGCTGTCCCACCTGGGAAGGACAGCGCCACTACCAGGAGGAGAATCCTTGCGTTGCTGTGAAAAGAGTCGTTCCCTCGAGTGTTAGACCGGGAAATCCTCAGAGGTCACACACCGATACCAACTCTCCGTCTCTGTGCTCCGGACGGGCGGGCATTAATTATAATGAGGATCAAGACTGAAGAATATGACTATACACTTCCTTAAAAAAATAAGGGGGGGGGGGGGGCGCCAAGCGGGGAAAAAAAGATAATTCATGGTGATTAAATACATACTGGTTATGAGGAAATATTACAAATATCTTCAGTAATTCCACCATCTAGAGAGATGTCTAATATTTTTTGTATTCAGAAAATTGGGATGATGCAGTTCACATTTTTTTCTTGATATACTGCAAACTCTCCCACACCGGCTTACCGGCTGCAGCATACCACCGCAGCGACGGGACGTCCTTTATCCCACCGGGCCGGTGCCGCCCAGTCGCGTCCAGCCTGTCGACAATCCTTAAGTAGCCCCGGGTTTTCCCGGGACGAAGCTCTAAAAGGGAGATTGCTGCTCCCGGGGAGGACCGGCAACTATCGTCCTCCCCACGGCCTGTTTGGGCCCCCGCTCAGAGGCGTCCGTGCCGACCGACACCGGGGCTGTCACCGAGAAAATGGTAATAATAATAATAGCGACAGCAGCAGCGGCACCGTCCGCTTCTCTCCTGTGAGCGCAGCCTCTGCGCGCTCGCGCGGGCGGAGGGCAGGTTCCAGCCCGCCCACACCCGGGGCTGAGGCGGCCGGCGGCCGGGAGGGGGCGCGCGCGGCTCGGCGGCTCGGGTCCCGGCGCCTCCCCCGCGTGGGGACACAGCACCCGCTCTCACCCGCCTTCTGCAGGGGTGGGCGCCGGCGATCCCGCGGGGAGGGTTCCCCTGGAGGCACCTGCAGCGCCCCCCATCCCGTTGCATTTCCCCATTACAAGCACCGCCCGGAACCGCCCACGCAACTCCTTGTTCGTACCCCCCCGCTTCTCGCCGGCTCCCCCAGACACCCGAGCACGGGTCTCTGTGGATTCGGGTCCCGGAGACGTCCGGGGTGGACAACTGGGAGGGGAGCGCGCGGAGAGGGGCAGGGAGGCGGAGGACGGGCGGGTCCCACGCGACCTGCACCTGCACCTGCCGGGAGCCGGGAGTGGGGGAGGGGACCACTTCCAGCAGCAGCTTTAGAGCGACGGGAGGGAGGCGCAGGGGAGCGGGTGTCAGCGCCGCGTGGGGTTTTCTAGAGAGGAGCAGCGTCTTCCCTCTGCCAAGGCTGAGGCCGCGCGGCCGGAAGACGGGGCTGCGACCCGGCGAAGGAGAGCGGGCGGACGGAGGGGTCTCCGCGGGGCTGGGGAGGCTCGCGGTGAGCCGAGGGCCCGGGGCGCCGTGCGGGAGTGGAGGCGGGGGCGTCCCCGCGCCTGGGCCAGGTGAGGGGCCTGGGGCCGCTCCGGCCGTCACTCGCCAAGTGTCTCGGAAAGCAGCGCCCCGGCCCGCAGCTCCCCGCTGTGATCCGGGACCCCACCGCACAGGGTGGTCGGAGAAGGACAAGCGTCCAGGGGCTGTGGGCTGGGTCGGGCGGCTGGACCGAAAGGTAAGGGAGGGACCAGTGGGCGAAGCAGTGACGGAGGGGCGAGGGAGGAGGGGCGGGAGAGGCGGGGAGGAGGGGCTGGTGGGCGAGGGAGGAGGAGTCGGTGAGCGAGGGAGGGGCGGGTGCGGGGGGGAGGGATTGAGGGGCGAGGGAGGAGGGGCCGGCGGGCGAGGGAAGGGCGGGTGCGGGAGGGAGGGATGGGGGGGCGGGGGGGGGCGGGAGGGGGGGCCCGGGGGTGGGGGGGGGGGGCGCGGGGGGGGGGGGGGGCGAGGGAGGCCAGAATGAATGCCAAAGGGTTAATGAATTTTTCTGTCATTTTATGTTGGCATAATTTCACACCTACAGGAAAGCGGCAAGAGTGCAAAAGCATTCCTATATGCTCTTCACCCAGATTTCCCAAAAGTTAGGAATGAAACCAGCCACACTCAGCGGCAGTATTGATAACAGCGAAATTTAGAAATTCAGTGTCCACCAAGAAAATAACTAAATTGTGTAGCTAATCATATGTAAAATAAGCCTACAATATAGGCGGTGTTTGCACTACAGAGTTAAGTGGAAAGGCAGCGACATGAAAATAATTGCTGTGGAGTGTTTTCTCACGGATGCAAAGTTTAAAACATTCATTTTCAAAAGAGTGGAAGGAAAGATAACAACTGAAAACTCAAGGGACCCAGAACCGCCAAACTCATCCTGAAAAAGAACAAAGCTGGAGAACTCACAGTCTCGGGTTTCAAGACTTACTACGAAAGAACAATAAGACAATATGGTACTGGTGTAAACAGAGCCATAAACCAGTGAAGTAAAATTGAGAGTCCAGAAATAAACCCTCAAATTTATGGTCAACTAATTTTCACCAAGAGTGCCAAAATAACTAAGTGGGGGGAACAATAGTCTTTTTTTCCACAAATGGTACCGGGGCAGGGGAAGGGGGAGGGGGGAGGGCTGGGTGGCTCAGTCTGTTGGGCATCTGATTCTTGGTTTCAGCTCGGGTCATGATTTCTGGGCCACGGGTTTGAGCCCTGCATTGCGGGCTCTGCGCTGACAGTGTGGAGCCTGCTTGGGATTCTCTCCCTCTCCCTCTGCCCCACTCCCACTTTCTCTCTCTCTAAAATTAAAAGAAAAAAGAGCCTTTAATGCTTCAAAGCACATCATCTCTCAACTGTGGGCAGTCAAGTGAGGACAACCTACAAAACAGGACAAAGTTTTTGCCTGTATACCTAGACTATATAAAGAATTCTTAGGCTTAATAATAAAATGACAACCCGAGTTTAAATTGGCTAAGATCTGATAGACATTTCTCCAAAGAAGCTATGCAAATGACAAGCATGTGAGAAAAGGCTCCACATCGTCCATCATCAGGAACATGCAAATCAAAACCACGAGATAGATTTCATTTCTACTAGCATGGCTCTGCTCAGAAAGACAGATCGATAACAAGCATTGCCGAGGATAGACAGAAATTGAAATCCTCATCCACTGCTGGTGGGAATGTGAAATGGGGCAGCCACTGTGGAAAACGGTCTGGCAGTTCCTCAAACGGTTAAAGAGATACCACATGACCCAGCCATTCCATTCCTAGGTGGACACCCCAAAGAACTGAAGGCGTATGTCCACACAGAAACTTGTACATAAATGCTCATGGCGGCGGTAGGCATAGGAGCCCGGAAGTGGAAACTACCCAAATGGCCATCAACGGATTAATGGGTAAAAACAGAAACAACCCCCCAACACGGATGAATGGATATACAAATTGTAATCTGCGTACACGGTACAATATTCTTTGCCCATGAAAAAAAGCAAAACGCTTCCACAAGCTGCAACGAGGATGAACTTTGAAAACACTATACTAACTGAAAGAAGCCAGACAAAAAAACGCCACATATCGGATGATTCCATTTATATGAATGTCCAAAATAGGCAAACTACAGACAGAAAGCAGATGAATAGTTACCGAGGTGCAGGGGCGGGAAGCGGGGCAGAGAATGGGGGATTTCACAGCGATTGCTACAGGTTTCTTTCTGGAGTAAATGTTCTAAAATTGATTGTGGTGATGTGTGCACATCTTTGTGAATATACTAAAAACCACTGGAATTGTACACTTTAAATGGGTGAACTGCACTGTATGAGAATCATATCTCAATAAAGCCATTATCAAAAATGAAACAATAGTAAACCATTTATGTGTTAACTTTATGAGAAATGACTGTATTTACCAAAACAAAGAAATACAGTGAGAGGAGTGGAATTGTTTTTGCAGTTTTGCAAATCTCTTTAAAATAAGCCTAAGGTAAGACTAGAGATTCTCACATGTGCGTTGGCAATCAACCTGTTACATCAGTCACGTCGCCTTCTTTGCAATATTCCACAGGGACCTCCAGGAACGCCCAGACTACACTTTGAGAACCATTTCTCTACTGTAAAATTTGTATTTCCCCGTTTGTAATTAATAACTACCTTTGGGGTTATGTAAATACTCTTTCCTGGTTAAACTTTCACTCTCCAGTTTTAGCGGCCATTGAGGATTTTTGCTCAAATCGGATACTAATTAGGATGGTTGCCAAATGCTGATTTTCTGCATCATCCCTTCTGCATTTTTTACTTGGCCTTCTACCCTAAGAATGAGCTTTTCCTTCTCCCCATTTACTTATCTACATCGGTATCGACTCGTGGATTCTTATTTTATTCAAAGTCATAATCCGTTATTATCATTATTTACTACTGTGGTTTGAATCTCAAACTGCCCCAGCTTTGGCGTGGGGTCTTGGAAGGTTTCAATGAGGTGCGTAAGAAATGTCCTTCTGCTGGCTAGAGAAAGTGACAGGTCTAATACAATATTTAAACAAATGCTCCCGCTTAGCGAGCACGGAGTCAAACCGTGGTGGAGGCCCCGGGGGTCTCAATAAAGCCCCCCCACTCACTCACGTGTCCGAGAGCCCCCGCGCAGAATCTCTAGTGCAAGCAGCGGGTCCGACCGACGCTCCGCCCCCGGGCGCCGCCGCCCAATCCTAGGATTGCCCCGCCCCTTTCGCCAAACCTCGCCCTGTATCCCGGCGCCGATTGGTCAGGCCGCCAGCTCGGCGCGGCTCACGGAAGAGCCGGAGAAGCGGAATTTGTCCACGGAATGGGGCCGCCCCGGCCAGGGGCCCTGCGGCGCATGCGCGCTGGGAGCCCGTTTGGGCGTTCCAAGAGGTCGGCACTCCTGCGGGGAGGCGCGCGCTCCTGGCCAGCGGCGCGGCGCGCCGGCACGAGGCTCGCTCCCGAGAGGGCAGGTGGGGGCGGGGAGCGGGCGCTCGGGTTGTGGTGGCCGGAGGGGCCTGGGCCGCGAGGTCGACGCCTGTGGTTCCGGCGGTCGAGGCCAAAGGACCCACCGCGGCTTGGTCGCCGGAGAGGGAGGGGTGCGCTGCCGCCGCCGCCCGGCCGGTGCCCGGTGAGCACGGGCCCCAGCGGGCCGGGAGGGTCGCGGGTCTCACGGCGTGGCCGCGCCCCCAGCCAGGCCTACCCGGGTGTCCCTCGGCTTCTGATACTGGGAGGGGGTGGTCACCCGGCTCTGCGTCCCGGCGCTCAGGCCGCCTCCTTGTCCTTCACCCGAGACTCGCCTCCTTTCTCCAGGCTCCTCCTTTCCCCCAACCCACCCGGCCCGGGGACTGTGCCCTGAAACCCCCAGTCACCCCACGTTCGCCCGCCCCCCACCCCCGGCGTTGTCCGCCCCACCGGTGCTGACCCGTGCTGGCACCCCAGCCCTGTCTCTTCTGTGGTGTTCTGTAGGTCCCCGTGACCTTGCACTTTTTGCTATTAACACCCCAGCTTCCCCTCTGCTTATGTAGATTACCTGTGGTGACTTTCAAACTTTTTTTTGACTCACCCTACACTAAGAAATCTGTTTTACATGCGAAACTTGTGCTGTAGATGTAGATTGCTGAAAGATAAGTTTAAAGGGAGAAATTACCCCAACCTCTCCCGATTCATCCGGATCTACTCTACCTTTGTTCTAATTCTATTCTGTTCTTCCCATTCCAAAAGGCTATTGTTAACCCATTAAATTGATTTCAGGACCTACTGGTTCTGACCAGTTTTAAACCCTTGCTGTAAGCCATCAGTCTTTGGTTTCCTTTACTTCTTCCCTTTGGGGGATGCTGACTGAGTTCCAATAATCAGAGAATCACGAGTAACCTTCAATCCTAAAGAAAGGGTATATTTTTAATATTTTGACATTTCTGCTTCTCAGGGCCAAAATCACTTCAAGGACTTGACTTGAATTATCTAGTTGGATGCCATCAGGCTTATCTTGTTCTTCCAAAAGCTCTGTGGGACTTGGGGAAGAGATAGTGTTTATCTGGATTGTGGGGTGTTTATACGGAGAGGGAGACGATTTTTTACTGGACAGAGAAATAATTAAAGTTCAGCTTTAGGAAGATTAACTGGTTGGTACTGCGTAGGGAGAATGGGACTGGCTGGATGCCGGATGAGAGGGCTGTTAAGGAGTGGGTGGGGATCAAAGCCGTGCAGTGTTGTTCAGTGGGAGGGCGATAGAAGGTGTCATGACCAGGTATACGTGACATGTGAGGATACATCAGTTCTGATAGGGAAGGAGTAAAAATGGCTAAGATTCTGGGGTGCCTGGCTCAGTCGGTGGAGCGTGTGACTCTTGATCTCCAGGTTGTGAGTTCCAGCCCCACGTTGGGCATAGAGATTACTTAAATAAACAGACGAACAAACAAAAAGCTAAGATTCTGGTCTGGTGACTGAAGGACTTGGGCTGAGAGGACCAGGAGCTAGAATCTTTCTTTCCATGCCCTCTGCGTCTCTAAGGTGGTCTGAAGCAGTGGCTCCCCTAGGCCATTCAGCAATCTTAATCGCTAGGGGCGGGGCCACTGGTACCCTCATCGCCTTCTGGAAGGAACACCTGTATGCACACACAGAGACCATGCATATTTCATAGGAAGGTCTCGAGTCAGTCAATGAACACCTCTAACCCTCATGGTTCCCTAGCGTATGTGGGAGGGGAGCGGCAGTTGGAGTCACCCAGGAGCTTTTTCAAACATCAGGGCCCCGGAGCCTGACAAAGAACTCTTTGTTCTCTTGAGATGACTTTATGGTTTATAGAAGAATTTCACATGCAGTGTCTGATTTGCCACTTTTCCTGTTTCACAGGGAAAATCAGCCCAGAGAATTGATGGGATTTGCCCCAGGGCTCCCACCCGGCAAGCCAGCCCTAAGGACCCGGGTACTGGCACATGGGGACGGTGGCTCTCCCTCTCGTGTGTAAAGGTAATTCTGTTGATCCACTGTCAGCTGCCGGGTGAGGGTCAGCCTTTCGGGACCTTACCGCTTAGGGCTTGCCTCAGAGGCACGTCGCAGCCTGTAACACCGTGTGTCTCTTGGGTGCTAGGTTTACACTGACCCCCAGTGCACAGCAATATCAAAGCAGGCAGCTTGAGTATTGCATTCGAATTGCCCTGTACCTTGCTTCTGTTGGGTGGGGGGGGGGGGGGGGGGAGAGGAAATAAGAGAGCGACGAATCCTAAACCATGAAGCTTTCCAACTTTCCATTTACATCTGCCCGATTTAAAAATACTCCAGTCATTCAATAAACCTTCAGTGAGTAAAAATTGAATATGACAACACGAACACGTTAGGGGCTCAATATTTACCTCAAAGCAATAGCCATCCTGAGTTAAAAAATATATTTAAATCCACCCGGAATAAATATACACATGTATAATAAAAGTTTCCTAAAATAATACCCAGTTATACTGCATGCAGTGCAGATTGATATTTCACATGTAATTTTAAAAACTGACCGGAACAAACAAAAATAATAATAAAATAAATAAATAATAATAAATTAATTAAAAACTGACCGGAACCAGAGGTTAAAGGACCAATGACCTGAACAATTAGAAAGCAGAGTCTTGGGGATGCCTGGGTGGCTCAGTCAGTTGAGCGTCTGTCTTCAGCTCAGGTCATGATCTCACAGCTTGTGGGTTCGAGTCCTGCATCGGGCTGTCTGCTAACAGCTCAAAGCCTGGAACCTGCTTTGGATTCTGTGTCTCCCTCTGTTTCTGCCCCTCCCCTGCTCACACTCTCTCTCTTTCTCAAAAATAAATAAACATTAAAAAAAAATTTTTAGCAGTCTTAAACCAAAACAAAGGCAATAAAGCTGTTTGACACAGATGTGAAGTGAACACATATGGAAACTTATACTTAACTCATTAACCAACAAACCAGAAAGACCTAACAACCAGTGTGCAAGAGATTCCAAAGAAGATTCTAGAAGACTATAGATACTGAAATAAATGTGCACATGGAGGCAAAACTGGAATCTTCTGCAGTGGGAAGAATAATTTGCATGTCTATACGTATTTGCATGGGGAGAGTTTGTTGCCTATAGACTAGAATAATTTTGCATTGCTCTCGGTTATCTACACTGTGCAGAGTTGTAAAAATAGTTCAAAGGCTAGACTCCTATAACCTGGAAGGCGTGTTCTAGACAGCCGCATCGTCTTCCACTGAAGCACAAAGCTTCTTTGCAGTCTTATAACCTCGATGAAAGATACTTCTAATCTTTTTTTTAAAAAAAAATTTTTTTTTTCAACGTTTATTTATTTTTGGGACAGAGAGAGACAGAGCATGAACGGGGGAGGGGCAGAGAGAGAGGGGACACAGAATCGGAAACAGGCTCCAGGCTCTGAGCCATCAGCCCAGAGCCCGACATGGGGCTCGAACTCACGGACCGCGAGATCGTGACCTGGCTGAAGTCGGACGCTTAACCGACTGCGCCACCCAGGCGCCCCGATACTTCTAATCTTAAAATAAGGCCGGTCTCCTTAGATTTGGCCTGATTGTTCGCGCAGGTACAGTGTGTTAATTCACCATAAAGGCCTTCTTGAGTTTGCTTTGTTGGCAGCCTTCATAAGGAATCTCAGATGGGATTTCTAAAAATCTGGTATTTGCTATCTCATGGTATAAAAGCTATGCTCAAGAAGCTGTCTCCACCAGATTTCATCCATACTGCTTGTAAGTTTGAGCAAAGTCCTGTCTGTATTCTTGAGGTCCCCCAAATCCCCTAAGGTATCTGACACTTGTTAAATTATTGAAGGATCATTTCAGGAAAGATAAAATCATGACTCTCCCACTGCTATAAAATAAACAAATATTAGTGATTTTATTTAATGCATTAATGAAGGAACATGCACAACGTGACGGATTAAATGAGATAATGTATATAAAATGCTAAATAAGGAGCCCGGCACAAAAACGAAATAAAACAACAAAACAAAAAAACCTTCAAATCCTTCTTAGGTTGGCCACCTGTTTCTCAAGGGCATGTGTTCAAGTGTTTCTCAAAAGCAGGAGTCTGTGGTCCGCCAGTGCTGGAGCCTCATGGGATACTAGTTAAAAATCCAGATTCTAGGGGCGCCTGGGTGGCGCAGTCGGTTAAGCGTCCGACTTCAGCCAGGTCACGATCTCGCGGTCCGTGAGTTCGAGCCCCGCGTCGGGCTCTGGGCTGATGGCTCAGAGCCTGGAGCCTGTTTCCGATTCTGTGTCTCCCTCTCTCTCTGCCCCTCCCCCGTTCATGCTCTGTCTCTCTCTGTCCCAAAAATAAATAAACGCTGAAAAAAAAAAAATTAAAAAAAAAAAAAAATCCAGATTCTAGAATCGCTTTCCAGACCCTCCGTCAGCATTTTGGATGGAAATCCAAGCATTCGCATTTTAATCAGGTGCCCTGGGGAATTCTTATGAAGACCAGAATTACACATACAAATAATTGTAATAAAACTTGTGTGAAGGGGCACCTGACTGGCTCAGTCGGAAAAGCATGCAACTCTTGATCTCAAGGTTGTGAGTTCAAGCCCCACGTTGGGTGTAGAGATTACTTAAGAATAAATACTAAAAAAAAAAAAAAAAAAAAAAAAAAAAAAGCATGAAAACTATACTTAGCCTTATTATATCGATGGACTCTTTTGTATTTCATTTTTTATGTGATGATCTTAAGGAGGGTTTCTCATCCTTGGTTCTGTTGGCATTTTAGACCAGATGCCTTTTATTTTTAATTTTTTTTTTGCTTTATTTATTTTTGAGAGAGAGACAGAGTGTGAGCAGGCGAGGGGCAGAGAGGGAGGGGGACACAGAATCTGAAGCAGGCTCCAGGCTCCGAGCTGTCAGCACAGAGCCAGATGCAGGACTCGAACCCATGAAGCACGAGATCATGACCTGAGCCGAAGTTGGACACTTAACCGACTGAGTCACCCGGTGCCCCGTAGACCAGATGCTTCTTTAAGCGGGTGTTGGAGACGCCACTCTGAGCACTGGTGGATGTTGAACAGCGTCCTTGGCCCCTACCCGCTAGATGCTAGTAGTGTGCCCTGCTTCCCAGTCGTGACAACCAAAAGTGTCCCTGGACATTGCCAAGTGTTGCCTGGGAATCACCCTGATTGACAGCCACCAATCCTAACCCACTATATTGATCTTATGGTCAGAATCCTCCACTTGCAAAAGGCTGTTTTCACTTATTTTAAGAGGTTCAGCCCTGAGGGCAGACACAGCAGTCTCGAGCGGTGACTCTGTCTTTGTTGGCCTTGCTCTTGGCCACAGGGACCGAAGACGAACGAACCCTTAATTCCTCCTCCGAGATAGGGAAGAATAGCGCACTCTGACAAGGTTATCTGGAAGAGGAAACCGTGCGTGCAGAGCCCTTCACGGAGTGCCAGGCACACAGCTGTGTTTGGTAAATATGAAATGGTGAAATCACAGTCCTTCAGACTCTCGGAGGATGTGTCAGTCAGAATGCAGACGGGAGAACAGAAGCCACCGTAATATTTCAGCTGGGAATTTCCGTGCGGTCCCTGGTGGTGGAGGAGATGAGGGGCCGAACCGGAAACTGAGCAGCCCAGACGCTAGCAGTGGCTGGATGCTGCCGACACAGCAGGCTGAGCGCCCAGGGCCCCCAGGGAGACCCTGTGAAACCGAAGCCGGAGCAGACAGCACCTGAGCGCCCAGGGCCCCCAGGGAGACCCTGTGAAACCGAAGCCGGAGCAGACAGCACCGGTGGAGTCCCGCCCCGGCAGGTGGTTTCGGGAACGCCCTCCGGTGTCCCGCAGTGCCTCCCACTGGCCAGATCAGCGGGAGGGCGCTGTGACAAACCGTGAAAGAGCTGGTTTGTAGGGACACATCAGTGCCTCGGACAACTTACTCTGAAGGCTGACCGCAGCTCTGAGCCTCAGCTTCCTCTGTAACAAGCGCTTCTTACCTCAAGCCTCAGCCGCTCAGGGCAGGAAGAGGCACCCCATTAGCGCGGCACCAGCTGGGCCTGGGTTTGAGTCTCGGCGGAGCCGTGTCGTCCTGGGCCGCTCGCTGAAGGCCCCAGAAGCAGAGCGGGGAAGAGTGATGGTGACCCTCGGCAGGGAGATTGCTGGGTTACTGTACTGAACATGTGGGCCGATGCCAGAGGAGTTCTGTTCCCGGCTCAGGTCCCAGGTCCCAAGTCCCAGGACCAACAACAAGGCTCTGGGCGGAAGGGTGTCTCCCCTGTCTCTTCTACCCTCTGACCCTCATCCTCTCTCACCCTTCCACCGGGAGGTTTCCGTCACTTGTTTTCTCTGTCATCTCCCATGTTGTCTATAAGTTGAAACTTGGGTTTTCAAGAATGTTTTAAATTTAGGCTTTTAAAAGATTGCAAAGGGGCACCTGGGTGGCTCAGTCGGCTAAGCGTCCGACTTCGGCTCAGGTCATGATCTCACAGTCTGTGAGTTCGAGCCCCGCGTTGGGCTCTGTGCTGACAGCTCAGAGCCTGGAGCCTGTTTCAGATTCTGTGTCTCCCTCTCTCTCTGACCCTCCCCCGTTCATGCTCTGTCTCTCTCTGTCTCAAAAGTAAATAAACGTTAAAAAAAAAAATTAAAAAAAAAAAAGATTGCAAAGATAGTACGATGAATTCCTATGTACCCGTCACCCAGTCTCTCTGATTGTCAGCATCTTACCTGATGCCGTTCTGTTAACCTGACTCTGATTTCTCCAGCTTGTTCCCAGCATCCTTTTCCTGTTCCGGCATCCCATGATGCATTTAGCCATGATCTCCTCACTCCCCTCCAGTCTGTGACAGGTCCTCAGCCTGCCCCCGTCCTTGATGACCTTAGCCGTTTTCAAGTGTCCTGGTCAGTTGTTTTGTAGACCGTCCCTCCATGTGGCTTGTCCGATTAAAGCGGGGGTGTGTGTTTGGGGCAGAAATATCACAGAGACGATGTTGTGTCAAGGAGGTCATGGTGTCGATGTGTCTTTTGGCCGGTGAAGTTGACCTCGATCGCTTAGGGAGGTGTGTTACCATCATCAAGTTACCATCTTACCCTTTGTAGTTAATAAACATCTTGGAGGGAATGTCTGAGCCTATGTAGGTCCCACAGGGATTTTACTCTCCTTGATTTTATTCATTTCTACGTTCTGTCGTTTTTGTTAACTCTTTAATTTCTTGTGTGACATGTCACGGGAGAGTTACGGAGTTGAAGAAAAAATTACCAAGCGAGATGTCTCCCGTTTCCCCACGGTACAAAGCATTCATGCACATTGTACACAATTTTAGGAAAACTAAAGAAATGTAAGGAGAAAATAAATCACTATACTTACTACTTTTAACATTTTGAGATATCTCTTCCTAGTTATTTAAGGTTTTTTTTTTTTAAGTCATGAATACATAAAGTTAGTCCGTAATTGGTGGTTGGGAGCAGAGCTGGGAAGAGGCAGGAGAGGGGCTGTGGGGGCCGAGGGACAGAGGCCACAGCAGTGTCCCAGTCATACTTTGGCTTGTTTTTTGGAAAAAGCTCAGAAAAGATAGTTTCAGAATTTGTTAACCACATCTGCTTTCTAACTAAAGTTTTGTAAATACAAACATTTTTGGAAAGCTTTACTTATTTTTGCTACAGGGAAAAACTCCCAGATACTGCTTTGGAAACATTTGGATCAGACATTTAATTTTTACCAGTAACTTCGTTTTAAGGAGCAACATCGCCATCTTGTGGCCTTCCGGAGCATTGCCGCTGAGGGTTTAGATTTGTGTTCACGCCTGCTCTGGGCCTACATTACATGGCGATTTCAGCCTTTACAAGGGCTCTATCAGATCTGCAGGTAGGGCCCCCCCCACTGTAAAGTGGGGTGAAATAGCAAACAACATGTTGAACGCAATGTGTATGCCACTGAAAACAAAATGTCTGTTAAGAGCACTAACCCAAGAATGAAGATAGCTGTGCGTTTGAGTGGCAGGATTATGGATGATTTACTAGTATTACGTTCTTAAGATTTAAAAAGTATTTGTATATAGTTTTACAATAGAATATTAGCAACTTCCAAAATATCCCAAATATAATCCATGCTGGGGCATCTGCATGGCTCAGTCCATTGAGCGTCTGACTTTGGCTCAGGTCATGGTCTCATGGTTCGAGCCCCACATCGGGTTCACTGCTGTCCATGTGGAGTCTGCTTCGGATCCTCTGTCCCTCTCTGTCTCTCCCCCTCCCCTGCTTGTGCTTTCTCTCTCAAAAATACGTAAAAACATTCAAATACAATATACGTGTGTGTGTGTGTGTGTGTGTGTGTGTGTGTGTGTGTGTGTGTGTGTGTAATCCATGCCACCCCTCTTCTCTGATGAGGAAACCAAGCCCTGGAGTGAAAAGCCTGCTAATGGGGTAGAAAACTGTTTTGGGGGCACCTGAGTGGCTCAGTCGGAAGAACGTGAGACTCGACCTCTGGGTAGTGAGTTTCAGCCCCGCTACTAAAAAGTAGAGATTACTTTTTTAAAAAAACAAACTATTTTTCATGCAAGTGGTCCTGGAGACCTGAGTCCCTATAAGGATTTTTAAAAATAGTTTTACTGAGCTGTGAATTACAGACCATACAATTCCCCTATCCGAACTGTATAATTCACTGTTTCCACGGCATTCACAGAGTTGTATAACCGTCACCACAATCAATTTGACATTTTCAGTACCCCGATAAGAAGCTCCACACCCCTTAGCATCACTTCCTGATCTCCCCTCCCCTTCCCCCAGTCCTATGCAACCACTTGTCTACCTTCTGTCTCAGTGGCTTTGCCCGTTCTGAACATTTCATATAAATGGAATCCTACACTGTCCTTTCTTTTGTGTCTGGCTTCTCTCGCTGAGCGTGATGTTCTCAAGATTCACCCACATGGCAACAGGTGTCAGTGCTTCCTTCCTTTTTATTGCTGAATGAATTCTATTGTGTGGACGGACCACCTATAGGCCAGGGCAGGTGGTTTGTTGGGAGAACGTGGTTAATGGGCTGACCAAGCTGGCACCGATCCTGCACGATGGCCAAAGAGGAGGAGAGCGGTGTCTGGACGTGTCAGCCTCCCGACAGCCAGGCTGAGAAGGGTCGAGTGTGGGCCGTTCTTACAAAGTTGAACACAGGAGACCACAGAATCTTGGTGGTCCCCCATGGGAAGAAGAACCACGGTGGGGGCGGGGTGGCAAGAGGCTTGGCAACTAGACACAGCAGGATGTAAGAAGTGGGGAAAGGGCCCCCAGGAGCGTGGGAGGTATGCCAAGGGAACTGGGTGGGGAATCCGGATAACGTATGTATGCCCTCTTTATCCAGTTAGCGAGGAGTGACAAGAGCTTACGAAGATACCCATCCTCAGTGGATAAACTGAAACAGATATAATTGTAAAATTCTAGATGGTGGAGAAATAACTTTAGTTAGTCTGAAATCTGCCTGTTTTGGAGAACCGCATTCACTAGGGACGTTAGGTAAATGCAGCATCACTACCTGTACTTTGTTACGCACGCGCGCGTGTGTGTATGTGTGTGTTTGGTAAAATATATATAACAAAAATTTACAATTTGAGTCATTCTAAGTGCACAGCTGGGTGCCATTAAACACTTTCACATTGTCTGCCACCAGCACCACCCACCCCCAGAACTTTGCCCCCAGTCTCCCTCTCCCTCCCCCAGTCCCTGGCAACCACCACCTGACTCTGTCTTTGGATTTGGCAACAGCAGCTACATCCTAGAAGTGGGATCATACGGCATTTGTGGTTTTTTGTGATGGTCTTATTTTATGTTATGTACTTTTAATTTTTTTAATCATTTTAAGGTTTATTTATTTTTGAGAGAGAGAGACAGACACAAACACACAGAATCCAAAACAGGCTCCGGGCTCTGAGCTGTCAACACAGAGCCTGATGCAGGGTTCAAACGCACCAACTGGGAGATCATGACCTGAGCTGAAGTCGGCTGCTTAACTGACTGAGCCACCCAGGCGCCCCTACGTGCTTTTTAAATACGTAACTCTCATGCCGTCCTTTGTACTTAATATTTCTGTTCTTTTCACTGAATTACCAGCCCTGAGGGATTTAAAATCTGTGTAGCATGGCACCTGAACTTCAAAAGCACTTTGTTGTGTATTGTACAACCTTTACTATTCCAACCGTCAAAAAGCCAAACCCGCTATGTTCAGTCACTTGCCGAGAATATCAGTTACTGCTGAGTAACAAATGACCCCGATCTCACTGGCTTAAAATAGCAGTTTATTACCGATCGATGTTCCCTCAGCTGGCTGGGCCGTTCCTCTTGGTTTCTTCTGGCTCCTTCATGTGGCCAAACACAGCTGCGGGGTTTGCTGGACTGGACCGCGCAAGATGGTTTCATCTGTGCCTGGCGGTGCTTCCAACCCTCCCCCCGGTGTCTGGCCTCTCACACCACTTCCTAGCCTGGCAGTCTCAGGGCCATGTCTTATGAGGGTGAGGACTTCCATACCACTACCGCGGGCTTCTGCCACACTCAGCAAGTGGCCAATCTGGGCTGGAGCCCGTCCAGATGAGCGACCACCTTGCAGAGGGACCTGCATACTTTATAGGAAGATTTGTGGTCACTATAAACGATGGGTGTTCCAAGGCCCTCTAGTGGTTGAGATTGGTAAGTGTCAGTCCAATCTAAATTCTAGGTCATTGCCAAATTCATGCTTTTCTGCAGGGGATGGTCAACCATAGTGTATGGAACTTTTTCCATATCCTTTGAGGGATCTTGGAAGTCTTTTTAAAATTTTTTAAAAAATGTTTATTTATTTTTGAGAAAGAGAGAGTACGAGCAGGGGGAGGGGCAGAGAGAGAAGGAGACAGCAGGATCCTGCTGTCAGCATAAAGCCTGATGAGCTCGGACGCAGGAACCCTGAGATCATGACCTCAGCCAAAGTCGGAGGCTTAATTGACTGAGCCACCCAGGCGTCCCTTGGAAGCCTTTTAAGCAGAACTTTTGGTTAAGGGGATCGCACTGTCTTCTGACTCGGCGTACCCGTGACTCTAGTACGCTCTGGGGAATGTAGGGGCTCTTAGTCATGACAACGCCCTCTGGTCCGGAGGAGGCGGGCTTTGGCGCCTGGTGGTCTGACACTGAGGCCGCTGGAGTCCCCTCCTGCCCCGCGCGTGTTGGGGGATCGATGGCTGGTCCTGTAGGAGTGTGCGTGCTGTGTGGACAGTGGCCACGCCGCTTGGGGGAGGGGGCCCGAGTTGTCTGAGGCCTCCCGTGGAGGGGAAGGCCGCCCCCCCCCCCCCCCCCCCCCGCCTGGCGCCGTGGCTCCGCCAGGTGGAGGCCACGGGCACTGCCAGAGTGTGCCCGCAGGCAGGCGGGGTGCAGGGACCCCGAGCGCGATCCAGGGGTGGGCTGTCAGCGGAGGGACCGGCGCCGGGGCCAATCCGTGAGGGGGGCGGGGCGACCCCGGGGGTGGGGCCTCCCGCCATCCCTTTTTCCTGCTCAGAGCACATCTGCATGGAGGCGCTGATCGCGTCTCACTGCTGCTGGTCCCCAGGCCCCTCCGGATCCCTGGCCCACCACGTCGCCGTGTGGGGCGGGATGGGCAGGGCAGGACCACACGGGAGGAGCGGGGGTTGGCTCGTCTGGGAGAAAGACTTGGGAGGGAGGGCAGCTGGGACTCCCAATTAGGTGCCCCGTTACCTGGAAGATTTCCTTGAGTCTCGAGCCACACCCCCCCCCCCCCCCGCCCACCTGGGATGGGCTTCCTTTCTTCCTTGGGATGGACAGCCGTGTGTGCGGAGAGTTTACGGGGGGTGGGGGGTTCGGCACGCTGCTCCCTCTGCACCTTAAGCCTTGGCTGTGTCTCAGCGGGGACACTGGGGCCCTGCCCTTGGGAAGCTGAATGTGGGACTCAAACCAGGGAAATTCAGAGCAGGAATGGGGGACCAGAGGGAATTCGAACTGGCAGAACTTGGACATGAGGGTGACAGCTCACAGATGGGGAGCTGAAATGTGCAGGAATGCTGTAGTCTTGAATGTGGGTGATTGAGGGGTGGGAGAGACCCGCCACTCACCCACCACCAGTCCCCCCAGAAAGCAAAAAATTCCACCCTACGCAGGTACCCCAGGGCCCCAGCTCCAGGCTAGCTCTACCCCCATAATACATTTTTTTTTCTGCTTCTCCAGAATCTCCAGTATCCGGGGAGCCCTCTGCGACTGTGGATTCTCCAGACGCCTCTGCAGCCCCGTCCCCCCCCCAGCTGAGGCAGCACCACCACCGGCTCAGGCTCAAGGTCGCTGCCCTCCTGGGGCCCTGGCATCTCCTGAGTGCCGGGGTGGTCCAGGGCCTCCCGCCCGGGATGGGGGATGGATTCAGTTGGGAGTCCAGAGAGCCCTGGCCCCCGTCTCCCTGGGACACGGTGTCGGGATGAGGGCCACCAGGCATTCTGAGAGGGTCTGTGACCCGAGCCCATGTCCCAAGTGCTGGCTTCCGATGCTTGGTGCTCAGGAAGGCCAGGATGTTACCCCGGCTGAGGCACAGCAGGTACTGTGTGGGGACGGGCTCCGGATCCGCCTCGACCAGGCTCCCGGCTCTGCACGTCATGGCCGTGTTGGCCGTCCTGGAATGCCTCAGTGTCCTCATCTGTAAATCGGGTCAATAAGAATGATCGACTTTCATAACACGGGGACAAGTGAAATGGGGACACCCGGGAAACCACATCACAGCCTGCTCAGCACCCACGGGCCTCTGTTCGTACGAGCTCACGGTACTCTGTGCCTCAGGGGTCCCGAGAGGCCCCGAGAGCCCTGCATTTGGCACATTTTTCAGGTGGGAAAGTGGAGTTTGGGTAGGCAAGGTGACAGACCCAAGGCTGCCCAAGAGAGGGAGAGGCCCAGGTTCTCCAGCTCCGTGCGGGCCCCTCCCCAGCTTTTCAGCCCCGGGGGTCCCGAGGCAGCCCCGTCTGCCTCGACCTCCACCCCAGATCCATTTTCCTGAGCCCCCGGCCCAGGGGTGCCTCCACTGATGGATTTGCCTCCTTCCTTAGGACGGAGCCCCTGGACTGCCAGGTTGCCTACCCGGGAGGAGGAGGAAGAGGAGAAATCCGTCTGCTGGGGCCTGAGCGTGCCCTGGGGGATCGACCATCGTCCCAGGATGCCCCTGCCCGAGCCCAGCGAGCAGGAGGGTGAGAGTGTGAAGGCTGGCCAGGAACCGACCCCGGAGTCCCCTGAGCCAGGGACAGATGTCGTCCCCGCCGCCCCCACGAAGCCCAAAGAGTTCTCCAAACTGGTCCTGCTGGCAGCCTCCACAGAGAATGTGGATGAGGTGGACTCCCAGCCCAAAGGAGGGCACTGTGTCATGTCCCTGGAGTTGTCTGGCCCTGACACGCTAGCCAGGACCCCCCAGATCCTGCCAGTGGAGGAGCAAGCGGGCACAGTCCAGCCAACCCCCCAGGTCCCTGAGCATAAACGCAGCAAGCCAGACACAGGTGAGTTCCAGGCCTGCTGCCCCCGGCCCAGCCACCTTTGTGGCCCTGCATGCTCTGACACAGGCCCTGTGTACCCCCTTTCCGGGGGGCGGCCTTGGGGTCCCATCCCTCCTCTGAGCTAGGCATCCTCGTGTCTCATCACGACTCTGTCTCAAGCTGGTGTGACGATCTCGGGGCCATCCCTGTGCATCCGCCATCGCTCCCATCCATGCCCTTGGCCTCGAGCCTTGCTCTGCACCAGCTAACGCAGCCCCCCTTCCCTGCCCTCAGCAGCCCTCACGCCCCTGGAGTTCCTGAGGACCCCTTTCGGGGGCCGCCTTCTGGTGCTCGAGTGCTTCCTGTACAAGCAGGAGAAGGCCGTGGGGGACAAGGTGTACTGGAAGTGCCGCGAGCACTCTGAGCTGGGCTGCCGGGGCCGGGCCATCACCCGGGGCCCACGGGCCACAGTGATGCGCGGCCACTGCCACCCGCCTGATGAGGAAGGCCTGGAGGCCCGGCGCCAGAGACAGAAGCTGCCCAGCCCCGCCCTGCCTGAAGGCCTGGGGGGTACGGAGGGCCCCGGGGGCCAAGTGGAGGAGCCACTGGAAGGGGTGGGCCCGTGGCTGTGCCCTGAGGAGCCGGAGCCCGCCCCCGGCTTGGTGCTGAGCAGGCCGGCCGCAGAGGAGGATGAGGGCCTACGAGCCCTGTCGCTGCTGAGCTTGCCCCCCAAGAAACGGCCGACGCTGGGGACCGGTGAGTGCCTCACAGCTGGGCCCCCCTCTGGGGCGGGCGGGAACCCCCAGGCCCTTCCCTGTGCCCAGATGGAAGTGTGGGGTCCCTCTTGGTTTTCTAATGTGCTCAAAGTCAAGATGAGTAAAAAATATAAACATGTCCCCCAAATCATTGAGCCCGTGGGATAGAACTAGTGCTCCAGAACCAGGGGTCCCAGGGCCTTCTGGAACTTTCTGATGCAGCAGGGTCTGGTGTGAGGCCAGAAGCCTGAGTTTTCACAGGCCCAGGTGGTGCTGGTAACCCATGAGTTTAGGGAAGGTCGGCCTAGGGGAGAATGCTGAACTTTGGGCCGGGTTCAAGTCCCAGCCCCCACCTCGTGTAGCCTGGTGACTTCAGAACACGTTCTGAACTTCTGAAGTTTCAGGAGCTTCATCGGGGCTGGGTGACGGCTCAGGTTAGGGGCGATTAGGTGTGTGATGTGTGGGAAGTGCTCAGCACCGGTCCATGTGTGCTGGTCGGCCCCGGAGGCCTTCTGCGTGGTTTTTACCACCAGTAAGTGGGAGGTGGGCTCCATCCCAAACGCTGGCTCCCTCCTGACCCAGATTCAAGGATGCAAGGAGTTAGGGCAGCTGCTGTGCTGGTACCGAGGGCCGGCAGGGGCCAGGCGGGGTAGGGAAGACACGTTTTTCATTGTGTGTCTTTTGCCACCATTTGTATTTTATGGCACGTGCACGTGTTATTCGAAAATTAGATAAAAATTTCAAACAAACCCTAAAAAAAGGTATGGCCGTGAGTGACTGAGTGCCTAGGCTAGGAAGTCAAAGCCGGCTCACTCGTTCCCGGGTGTGTGACCTTGGACGTGACGTGTAAACACCGAGAGCCGTGGCCACCGCGCTGACCTCCAGGAGAGGAACTCAGTCTCTTCCCCGGGTCACTGGGTGGGGGGTCAGTGGGAGTACACCCGCGGCCCACGCATGCCCGGCTCAGGGGAAGCTGCAATAAAGGTCAGCATCGAGGAGAAGGCGCTTGCACCCCCCGCCCCGCACCTCCTGGGCCTGCGCTCCTCGGCGCCCTGACTGCCCAGACTCCTCCTCCAGGAGAACCCCGGCCCCTGGAGTTCCTGAGGACTTGCTACGGGGGCCAGTTCCTGGTGCACCAGTGCTTCCTGTACAAGCGAGAGAAGGCCGTGGGCGACAAGGTGTACTGGACGTGCCGGGACCACGCTCTGCACGGCTGCCGCAGCCGGGCCATCACCCAGGGCCAGCGGGTGACTGTGATGCGCGGCCACTGCCACCCGCCGGACGTGGAGGGCCTGGAGGCCCGGCGGCAGCAGGAGAAGGCCATGGAGACGCTGCAGGCCCGGCCGGGCGGGCCCGGAGGCCAAGTGGACGAGCTGCTGTCCCGCGGTGGGCCCGGGCCCCTGACTCTCAGCAGAGCCCGGCCTAGAAAGCGCGCAAAGGCCCTTCCGGCCCAGCCCCCGGCCCTGCAGGGCGCCTCCGCCGGGGACCAGGAGGATGACCTGGGTGAGTCTTTCACACCTGGCCCACAGCTGGGCCCCCTCCAGCCGTGCTTCCTCGGGTCTGGGGAAGTAGGAGGGACCCCAAGACCCTGAACTCCCACCTCCCTCCCCCACCCTCCTCCCGTGTCTCCCCAGGAGGCCCCGAGTTCCTGAGGACCCCTCTGGGGGGCAGCTTCCTGGTGTACGAGTCCTTCCTGTACAGGCGGGAGAAGGCGGCCGGGGAGAAGGTGTACTGGACGTGCCGGGACCAGGCCCGCATGGGCTGCCGCAGCCGCGCCATCACCCAGGGCCGGCGGGTGACTGTGATGCGCGGCCACTGCCACCCTCCTGACCTTGGGGGCCTGGAGGCCCTGAGGCAGCGGGAGAAGCGCCCTGGTGCGGCCCAGCGGGGGAGCCCAGGTAGGACAGACTGCGGCCAGTGGGCCTTGGGGACAGGCAAGGGACCCAGCCAGCCAGTCTTTCCCTCTGACCCCCCCTCCCCCCGCCCCCCGCCGCCGTGTTCCCCAGCGAGCACCCTCCTGTTCTCACTGGAACACTCTGGAAGTAGTTACAGCCAGTTCCTGCCCCTCTGCGGCCTGCTGGGTCCAGCACCAAAATCTCTGCAGCACCTGATAAGCCCCAGCTCCCCTCATCTTCCTCCGCCTCCTCCTCCTCCTCTTTTAAAAAAATTTGCAAGATTTACAGAGAAGCTAACCACAAGCTGGCTGCTCATTTTCACAGTGTGAATGGCTGACATCTTGCCTGCACTGAGCACGTCCTACAGATCAGGTGGTTTACGGGTAGGAGGTGACATTTCTTCCCTCCTCCTGTGGTTCTCCAGAAACATCATGGTCTCTAAGGGACCCGTGACGAGGGTCAGAGCCCTGCTCTTTTCATGTTTGTCCACCTGGTGTTCTGTCCCTCTGGTCGGAATTCCTCTCGTCCTCTTGCTAAGAAGAGCACTGTGGCCCAGTCTGGTCTACCCACGGGCTCCCGGTCTGTGTCCCGGGGTCGCCTGCCTGTCCTTCAAGGGCCCCCGGTCCTATGGTTTTCTGAGTCATCAGAGTTGCCTTTAGAGTCTTCCTGGCACCAGGGCACCTGGGTGGCTCAGTCGCTTAAGTGTCCAACTTCGGCTTGAATCATGATCTCAGGGTCTGTAGGTTCGAGCCCCACGTCAGGCTTTGTGCTGACAGCTCAGAACCGGAGCCTGCTTCAGATTCTGTGTCTCCCTCTCTCTCTGCTCCTCTCCCGCTCATGCTCTGTCTGTCTCCCTCTCTCAAAAATAAATAATAAGCATTAAAAAAAATAGAGTCTTCTTGGCCCCAAAGTTCTCTCAAACTAGAAATCTCTGAATTTATTTTGTTTTTAGAAAGTTTAAAAAAAAATTTTTTTTAACATTTATTTATTATTGAGAGACGAAGAGACACAGAGCATGAGCAGGGGAGGGGCTGAGAGGTGGAGAGACACAGAATCTGAAGCAGGCTCCAGATTCTGAGCTGTCAGCACAGAGCCTGACACGGGGCTTGAACTCACAGACCGCAAGATCATGACCTGAGCCGAAGTCGGACGCTTAACTGACTAAGCCACCCAGGTGTCCCTGATTTTGTTTCCTTCGGATTCTCCCTTTGTATTCTATTTCCGTGTGAGTGGGTACAGGGGGAAGACGTTCCAAGTCGCAAGGCAGCCCCTGCCCCGTCCTCACCCCCTACTCCCACCCCAAATAACCAGCCCCTCATAGAGTGTCTGCTGCCCAATATCTAGTCTGTGCCTCTGCTGCTATCAGCTGGGTTTTTCTGATTTGTTTGTATTTATTTTTTATTTTATTTTTTTTCATTTTTTTAGTGCTTATTTATTTCTGAGAGAGAGACAGAGAGCAGGGGAGGGGCAGAGAGAGGGAGACACGGATTCGGGAGCAGGCTCCAGGCTCCCAGCTGTCAGCACAGAGGCCACCGCGGGGCTCGAACCCACGGACTGTGAGATCATGATCTGAGCCGAAGTCAGATGCTTAACTGAGCCACTCAGGCGCCCCACCGGTTTTTAAGTCTCTCGGCCTGCTGACCAGGGAGGAAAGGAGGGACCCTGCGCGCTGCCCCACCCTCCCAGTGCCTCTGCGGTGGCTTGTCTGCAGTTCAGTAGGAGGTCGGTCACCGGCTGCAGGGTGCCCGGTCCTTCTTCCGAGGCCGTTTTCTCCGCCGTCGGGCAGCCGCTCTACTTGTTGGCCTCGTCTTCTGTGTCCTCACGCACGCGGTGGCCAGGCAGCGGGCGGCTCCAGGCTGGGCTCCGGTCCTCCCAGGGGCCCCTCCTGCTCTTGCTTGCCCGACCCCCTTGTCTCGCTGCGGAGTCCCTCCTAGTCGCTCCCTGAGCCGCAGCGGGAGGGGCCGGGGGCCACGCTCACAGACCGCGCGCTCCTGGTGACGCCTGATGGGGGCTGGTGGAGCTCCTGGTTCAAAGTCACTTTCTGTGGCTGTCTGGCCCCCGTTCTCGAACCCGTCCTATGCATGTGCTGTGTCTTTGCTGACATTTTGCGGTCGTGTCTCCATCCCTGGGATATCTGGCTGCACTGAGGGCCTTGGGGGCCGGAAACTCAGTTCCCTCTCCCAGAGTGACTGTCCTGCTCTTTCGTGACTTTCTGCTCCCTGCCCGTTTCCCTCCGTTGTGCCTGTTGGTCAGCTGTCCATCATCCCGGCCTGACTGCCTGGGACATTCCCTCCATTTTGTCTCCCAGCCTTTCCATCTCACGTCTGCGTTTCTGCTGCCGTGCCTGGACATCTCTGCGCCCCATCCTCTCGGGGCTGCAGGCCTGTCTCCTGCCTCTGGTGACGGCCTTGTTTTCCCCGAGCGCCTTTTCTCTGTGTCTGCTTCGGTCTCTTCCTTCTGGGTAAAGCTTCTTTCCAGTGTCTGGTGATCCTTGCCCCGCTGCTCATGTTCAGGGCGAGGCTGCGAGCTCTGTACGTGGTGCTGACGGGGGCCTGCGGTCAGGCAGCTGCGGCCGTGAGTGGCCACTCCGGCCCGAGAGCCCAGGCCTCGCCTCTGTGGGGTTGCAGGTTAGGTTTGCCGGTGCCCAGGGCAGGGGCCGCCCCCTGGGCGGGGTTCTGGGAGTTGGCGGGGACAGCTGGGCGGGAAGTGCCAGCCTGCAGGACAGACTTCCCCCACCTCCGCCCCGGGCCTGGCTCCCCGGGCTCTTTGCTCCCCACACAACTAACCCCCCTTCGGAGGGACTCCGCATCCCCCGCACCTTGAGCTTGGCCCCTGGGCTCTCGGGTCCTCAGTGGCTGGCTTCCCCTCCGGGCTCTGTGACCACTCGCCCGCTCTCCCCACCTCTGACGTTCTGGGTGCATCTCTGCCCTGCCACCCCCGCTGCTCCAGACCTGGAGCAAAAGACTCTGTCTGTCTTTGTCACTTCGGTGCACGTTGTCACGGGCGGTGTCATATGCCCATTCCACCGCCCGCCGCCGTCTCCGGAACGCATTCACCCCCCATGGCTTCTGCAGCCACGACAGGCTCCCCAGTGTGTCTCCAGCTCCACTGTGGTCCCCGCGTGCCCAGAGGAAGTTCTCAGGGTGGAAGGCACAGCCACCCTCGGTCCTCACCCTCAACACTCCAAGACGGTGCCTCTGAATACGTGGCCTCGGTCAGCTAGTCCTTGCTTTCTCCTGCTGCCCCCAGGTCACATCCCCGCCCAGCTCGGGGAGTTGCTGCTGCTTCAGCCCCCGAGCCTCCCCGCTGCACACAGATTCACCCTGACTGCCATTTCACTCCCGAGCCGCTTGTCCCCACAGGGCCCGTGCCTGTTCCTCCCACTCCGCGAGGACCGCACTGCCGTGCACCCCACCCCCCCTCGCCTGCCCACAGGAACCGAGTTTAAGTAGTGGTTGCAGAGAGCGGCCTCCTTCCTGCAGGCCCCCCCCACCCCCAGGTGGGGAGACAGTTTCTGCCTTCAGGGCCTTTGCCTCACCCATCTCCTGCCTCCCTTCACGCCCCCCCCCCGCCCCCAGACCGGGACTAGGCTGGGTCTGGGGGAGGGGGCTGCCTCCTGGGCTCCAGGGCTGGCTCCTCTCCCTGCGGGATGTGGGTGCTGAGCAGAGGGGTGCTGGCGGATCTCACTCCAGGAGCCCTGCTGCTCCGGCTTTGAGCACAGGGGCCCCGTCACCTCGCTGCTGGACCCCAGGACCTGGCTCCAGGCTCTCCCTCCCCCCACCACCTCTCTGGTCTCTCCCCAGGAGGCCCCGAGTTCCTGAGGACCCCTCTGGGGGGCAGCTTCCTGGTGTACGAGTCCTTCCTGTACAGGCGGGAGAAGGCGGCCGGGGAGAAGGTGTACTGGACGTGCCGGGACCAGGCCCGCATGGGCTGCCGCAGCCGCGCCATCACCCAGGGCCAGCGGGTGATGGTGATGCGCAGACACTGTCACCCGCCCGACCTGGGGGGCCTGGAGGCCCTGAGGCAGCGCGAGCAGATCCCCAGCCCAGCCCAGAGGGAAGGCTCAGGTGCGGGTGCGAGGGTGTGGGGGGTGAACGGGCTCTGCGCCCCGGTCTCCCTGCTGCCTGCGCCCCCCGCCCACCCCCCTCCCCCCGCCGCAGCGCCAGTGCCAGGCTAGAGGTTGTCTGGGATGTTCTGTCCACCGCCCGTGCCTGGCGGGGCCTAGCTGCCCACGGTGCGGGCTCCCTCAGGGCCGGCGGGCTACATCTGGGCTCCTCGCTCATGGCCGGGCTGGTCTGGGGTTGGCTGCTGGCGAGAGAACCCACTCAGGCTGTTGAGGGAGGGGTGAGGCCGGCGCTACCAGCTCCAGGAAGCGCTTAGCTCCATTTGGGGGAGGTGCGCCTAGACGTGGGACCCTCTGACTCCCCTCCCTGGGTCTCCCGTGTCTGTTTCCTACCTCCTCTTTCACTCCTCACCCTGCCCACCCACCCCCCAGTTCTCTCTGGCTACCCAAACCCTAACATTGCATGACTTTTCAATCAGGGCTTCAAAAGCCTCTAGAGAGAGTTGATTGGTTGCCAGCTGGCCGAGGGAGGGTGCACAGGGAGCCAGGAGGCTCCTGGTGAGTGGCCCAAACCGACCGTGGGCCTCACCCCATGTTCCAGCCTTAGCCTCCGCCCTGGTGTGTGTGCCAGCAAGTGTGGAGTCCGGCCCGGGTCAGGAGAGGCCTCAGGAAAGCTCTGGGTTTGGGCGGCTGCAGGGCCAGCACCAACACCCCCCTCCCCACCCCCGGGAAGCAGCAAGGCCCTGGGAAGGAGACTGCCAGTCCGAGCTCGAGGGTGTCAAGCCGGGGGCCCTGGGCTAGCAGCCCGAACTTCGGTCCTTGGGCCCCATGGCCCAGGCAGGTGTGGAGGCAGAGAGCAGAGTGGGTCGTGCGGCAGGATTGCGGTGGGGCGGGCCGGTGGGACACAGGAAAGAGCCTCTGTCCCCGGCACGCAGGCTCTCTGCCCTGCTTCCGAAGTGCCCCGCTCACGCTGTCCCCTTCCTTCCAGGAACGCTGCAGCCTCTGGAGTTCCTGCGGACTTCGCTCGGGGGCCGGTTCCTGGTGTACGAGTCCTTCCTCTATCGGAAGGAGAAGGCGGCCGGGGACAAGGTGTACTGGATGTGCCGGGACCAGGCCCGGCTGGGCTGCCGCAGCCGCGCCATCACCCAGGGCCAGCTGGTGACGGTGATGCGTAGCCACTGCCACCTGCCTGACCTGGCGGGCCTGGAGGCCCTGAGGCAGCGGGAGCGGCGCCCCGGCGCGGCCCAGCAGGAGGACCCAGGTGGAGACAGGGCTGGGGGTCAGAGGTGGGAGGACCAACGAGCCGTGGGCATCTCGTGGCTGCCAGCCCAAGGTTCAGACACCTCAGGGCATTGGCGCCATCTGGACCTTCGCGCCCTGGCCTTTCTACCTTTCCAGAATCTTCTACCTCTTCTGTCCACTGGCTCCTTCTCCTGAACCTGAAAACACCCCCAGATCTGCCCCGTCCTCAAGAACAACTCGCCTTCTCATTCATTCTGTCTCCTTTCTTTTATTCTAAGAGGTCTTCACTTGTTACAGGGCAGTGTTTTGTGAAAATCTGATGAAAAAATAGAGAGCACTCCAGAAGAATGTACTGTCTGTGTGCGCGCGCACACGCACGCACGTGTGCACACACACGTTCGTAAGGCTTGTCGATAATTAATTTTATTGAATTGAAAATGGGTCCCCTTCACATAAACAGAATATAAAACCAGTCTTTAAGAGGCATTTTGTGTTTTATGTTAATTCACGTAACTAATAAGGGCCACAGGAAGCCTCGGGGGCCCAGTCAGTTAAGCATCCGGCTCTTGATTTTGGTTCAGGTCATGGTCTCAAGTTGGTGGGATTGGGCCCCAAGTCGGGTTTGGGCTCTGCGATGACTGCACGGAGCCTGCTTGGGACCCTCTGTCTCTCTCTCTCTCTCTCTCTCTCTCTCTCTTTCTCTCTCTGCGCCCCTCCCCACTTGCACTCGCTTGCTCTTTCCCTCTCGAAATAAATAAACTTAAAAAAATAAGGGCCACGTTGTAGCAAATACAAAAACGATTCCAGGTTGTATAAAACAGCCCAAAGAAATTTGATTTCTGTTCAAAGACAAAACAAAAACAGAAGGAGACTTCTGAGAGAAAGCCGCCAGTTGGCGGCAACGGGAAGTAGAATTCGTGGCGCCCCTGTGGTGCCGCAGAGGGCACCTCACTTTGTTTTGCACGTTTTTATTTGTCGCTTTATTCTGAGAGAGAGCGCGAGCCCGCGTGGGCAGGGGAGGGGCAGAGAGAGAGGGGGGGACGGAGCGGAGCCCACGCAGGCTCCACGCGGTCGGCGCAGGGCCCGATGCAGGGCTCAGAGGCGCGAACCCTGAGATCCCGACCGGGGCCGAAACCAAGAGTCGGCCGCTCGACCGACCGAGCCCCCCCCCCCCCCGCCCCGGGCGGAGGGCCCCTCGCTTTTGACGCCTGGTCCAGTCCCGATCTGCTCGATGGAGGGGCTGACCGCTGACCCTCGGGATCCCGACCAGCTCCCTTCACCGGGCACGGGAGTTTGGGGCGTCGGGAAACCAGAATTCCCCGCGACGGCCCACATCAGGGTCCCTCCTCCCGGATTCCTTTATCCCCGAGGCCTCGAGGTCATCATCGCAAAGCGCTCTCCTCGGGCTCTCGCCGCCTCAAGGAGAGAAGAATTACTAACCCATGTTTTCCATTCTCTTCCCTCAGAAAGTACGAAACTTCCGCCAGAAGCGCAGCTGCGCGTCCCGAGCGTCCCTGCGGAGACCCAGCAGGTGTGCGGGTAACGGTGTCTGTTGTCTGACGTCGCGCCACAGACCGCCCGAAACGCGGTGGCTTCTGGCGACGGAGAGTCACCGTCTCCCACAGCTTCTGTGGGCAGGATTTCCTGAATGGTTGGGCCGGTGGTTCTGGCCCGGGGTCCCTTGTGAGGTTGGAGAAGGTGTCGGCCAGGGCCGCGGTGACGCGAAGGCCGGTGGGGGGCTGGAGAGCCGCTTCCAAAGCGACTCGTTCAGTCAGCACGGCCGCGGGCTGCTGGCCTCAGCTCCTCCCCGCACGGACCGCTCCTCAGAGCTGCTCCGGTGTCCTCACACCCCACGGCTGTCTCCCCACGAGCGCCCCGAGGGAGGGAG
Organism: Herpailurus yagouaroundi; assembly: GCF_014898765.1. Classification (NCBI taxonomy): domain Eukaryota; kingdom Metazoa; phylum Chordata; class Mammalia; order Carnivora; family Felidae; genus Herpailurus; species Herpailurus yagouaroundi. Next base: position 17,365,933 of record NW_024412453.1, on the reverse strand, counting down.
CCGAGCGAGAAGGCCCGCAGTCCTCCCACGCGCACGCGGGGCCCGGCCGGGCGGACCGCGTCTCGCCCCTGACCCAAGGCCCCAGAATTCTACGAGGACTGGGTTCACACCAGCTGTGTTATCGGTCACAGTGCGACAAAGCCAGAAGTCGGGACGCGGAGAAAGTTGGGGACCTCATAGACGTGACAGACAACACGCTCCTGAACAACCGATGACTCGGGGGGGAGAAATCCCGAGGACAGTGGAAAATAGCCCGAAATGAACAAAATGGGGCATCGCCAGACGCGCGGCCGCAGCAGAGCCCTGCTGACGGGGAGCCTGGGGCTGTGAGTTCCTGGATTAAGAAACGAGATGTCAACTCGTCAACTTAAACTTCCACGCGAAGACCCTGGCGAAACACGAACGAGGCAGTCCTGCAGCGAGAGGGGGAGACGATAGGGAATGGAAATTCACGACATAGAAGAAAGTCGATTCTTTGGAAGGATCGTCAAAATTGATAAACCTGTAGCTCCATCACCCCCAAAATTGGTTTTTAAGGATAGGGAAGACTCGGGGGCACCCGGCTGGCTCAGAGGAGTGTGGGAGTCTTGTTCTCAGGGTCATGAGTTCGAGCCCCACATTGTACGTAGATCTTACTTTAAAAAAAAGAAACAACTTTAGGGGCGCCTGGGTGGCTCAGTTAAATGTCTGGCCTCGGCTCAGGTCATAATCTCGAGGTTCATGGGTTCGAGCCCTCCGTTGTGCTCGACAGCTGTCCTGCTGACAGCTCGGAGCCTGGAGCCTGCCTCGGATTCTGTGTCTCCCTCTCTCTCTCTGCCCCTCCCCCTCCTCATGCTTTGTCTCTCTGTCTCTCTCAAAAATAAACATTAAAAAATGAAATCTTTAAAAATCAAATAAGGATAGGGAAGATTCCAATTCCTAAAATCAAGAATGAGAGGAGAGACACTACTACCTACATCACAGGGAAACACACACACACACACACACACACACACACACACACACACAGAAGGATCGCAAGGGAAGCTATGAGGCCAGCCAATCCAGTAACTCAGATGAAGTGAATGCATTTCTAGAGAGGCAAGTACCAAGTCTGTCTCGTGAAGAACTACGAAAACCCGAACAGGCCTGTAACAGGTAAAGAGGCCGAATTAGAAGTTCTAAAACTTCCCGTCAAGGAAAGCGCAGGCCCGGAGGTCACTGGTGGCCTCTACCTACCAAACACTAAACGAAGAATTAGCACCCGTCCTTCACAGACTCTTCCTCAAGGTAGAAAAGGAGGGACAGGACTTTTAGGGAGAGTGGGGGTGCCCTCGAGGTGGCCGTGGTCCTGGGCGCGCGGCTGTGGGGACACCGCGCCTGTCGTGCTCCACGCTCAGGGCGGACACGGTGGAGTGAGAACAGCAGCTCAAAACTCGCTGAAAAAACACAGGAAGGAAGCCACGGTGACTTTCTGACCAACACCACACCTGTCCCTCTTGCTTCACTCTGTTCCTCCACCGCACGGAGCCCACGCTCGAGGGGAGGGCGTCGGGCTCCCGCACCTGGAAGGAGGGATAGCAGAGAACTCGTGATTTCCAAACCCTTCACGGTGATACAAGAGAACTTCTTGTTTCTTGACAGAGAATCTCGCAAAGGCCACATGCAGGGCCCCGGGGACTCTGGAGGCGGGGGTGGGCCTTCTCAGGAGACTTGGTGGTTCCTCCCGGACACGCTGGCGTAGAAAGCCGAGAATTCCCAAATTGCAGGTTAAAGGAAACGGTACAGGGCACCTGGGTGGCTCAGTCAGTTAAGTGTCTGGGTTCGGCCCAGGTCGTGATCGCACAGTCCGTGGGTTCGAGCCCCACGTCGGGCTCTGCGCTGACAGCTCAGCGCCTGGAGCTGCTTCAGCTTCTGTCTCCCTCTCTGCCCCTCCCCCACTCACGCTCTCACTCTGTCTCTCTCAAAAATAAACGTTAAGAAATTAAAGGAAACGGCACAATGCGTGTATGTGTACGTGTGTAACAAGGTCTAGTCGATGGCGATCTCTAGGGAAAAGGAAACTAGGGTCTGCTTCTGCCGTGTTTGGATGTTTGTAACGAACGTGTGTTTCTTTGTAATCAGGAAGGTGAACTGTACGAAACCGCCCAGTGAGGAGCAGTGTGGCCCATCCCCTCCCGACGGGAGCACGGGGACCTCGTGCTGCCAGCGTCACGGATGCTCCGAGCCCACCCAGGACCCTGGCGTTTCCCACCCGGTTAGATTTTGCTTCACAAAGACTCTTCCACTCCACAGCACGGTGGCCTTCTCACTTCTTCACGGGGCCTCCCAAGAGGAAAACTCTGACGGTGTCTTCGAGCGGGCACACGGGAGCTGGCGGCCCGCACACATGGGTGACTCGGGGAGAGCCCCCGCCCCCCCCCACGGAAGACCTGGAGAAGCATCTTTTCACGGAGACACCTCTCCCCCTCTGCGCCGCCCCGAGCCGCGCACACCCGTCCACTTTCAGAGCACGTGACTTTGCCAAGGCCTTTCCAGTCCGGTGCAGCCCTGCTTGGCCAGGGCGCGTTTGGAGAAGTTCCTGGGGCTTCGGGCTCAGCTGTCCCGCGTAGCTCCGGCCTCCCCCGGTGTTCTCTGGGCAGGGTCCACGTGGGCCTTTGCGCCCCTCGGCCACCTGCCACTGGGCCGCAGCCTCCCCCGCCCCCGCCGCCTGGTAACAGCAGCCCCACCGCACTCCCCCTGCACGCGCCGTCCACTTTCTCTCCCTCGCTGTCTTCCCAGGGTCCGTGATCCCCGTGGCGGGCGTCCCTGCCGGCGGTGGGAGCCAGCCCGGATGTCCACGGGAAGGCGGCCCCGGACAGCCACGACCGGGCCCGCGGTGTGTGGGTTGCCCACGTCCGTGTGATGCAGGAGACGCAGACTCAAATGGCAGCGGAGGCCCACCCCTTCTGTCCGCCGGTGCAGGGGAGCTGGCCTGGCAGGTCCGAGAAGCAGGCGGCGGCGGCCGGGAGCCCCGGAGACACCTGCCGGGCCGTCCGGACAGCGAGGTTCCTTGTCTCCACGCTGTGACTGCAGAGCGAGCACGGGGCCACAGACTCCCTCTCTCCCGCCAAGCCGGCCGTGCAGCCTGCTGTCCGGCTACAGGACGGCGACAGCTTGGGACCCCACTGTCCCTCTGCTTACAGATTTCCCGCCAATAAACCCTATTTTATATCTCACCTTGTGGAACTGGCATGTGCATCCACATCCCCTCGGCGACAACAGCTGGCCACCAGGAAGCCGCACACTCTGTGTCTCAGCGCCACCTGGTCGGGAGTGATGGAGTTAGGTTGGCACCCCAGAAGGGACCCCCACGTAGGTCACCTGGCCCACGTGTCAGCTGGACCCAGAGCGGGGGGGTGGGGTCCTCTGGAGCAGCGGCTGAGGGGTCTGCTCCAAGCCTGCGGGGAAGAGAGGCCTTGATTCTCTGCCGCGGCCTCTCACCCCGGCCCTGCCTCGTTCCCGTAAACTGAGACGAGCTTAAAATGGAAACGGCTTCCCCAAGGACAGAGCGACTTAGACCCCCAATTTAGACCCTGGCTACCTTCCCAGGCGAGTAGGTGGCCTATCAACTGACCCAGCTACCAGCTCCGTGGGGCCCTGGCCTGCCAGCCTGCCAGCGGTCAAGCGGTCCAGGGACATAACAGTCCACCTCCCAGGCCGGGGCAGGTGTCCTCCGCACTTGACGGCCCTCAGCACTGCCCAGGGGCTGTGTTCTGGCTTGGCCGTGAAACATGGGGCCCTGAGACCATGAACTGCCCACGGCCAAGGCCAAAGACAGCCCCGTGGGAACAGACACGACACCCCAAACCCAGATCCACCTTTGGGTCACAAATACGCACGCCCACGGGAGGTGGCCACACCTAGCGGGAGGCACCGGGTCGAGTTTGTGCCGCCGTCAGTCTCTGCCCAGCCCCGCCGTGGACGGGGAACCTCACACAGGCGCCAGGGGCTCCCCAAGAAGTGCTGAGTCGCGACAGCCACTGCCACCCGCGAAGCCCGCAGGATCTCCTGGCTCCGCAGCCTCCACCACCGGCCGCGTCTCTGCGGGACGGTGGCTTCCTCAGCCCCCATCCCGTGGCCCTCAGCGTGGCTGGGCTCCAGGGTGCAGCGCACGGAGGCGCCGGGAGGGACTTCGCTTCTCTCCGGACACTCACGCCGACGGGGGCCCGTGAGCACCTCCTCTCTGCACCTGCTTGGACTGCACGGGTCGGATGGAAGTTCCGTGTCGCTCGAACTGGGGTCTCCCAGATGGACAGGAATTCTGACACTGCCATCTCTTTGGGCAGCCCCATAGCTGCTCAGAGCTCTAGAGGCCTCCCCCACACGAGTCCACTCCCTCCGCAGTTCCAGAGCCACAGGGCGTCACCTGCCCTCTCCCGCCACACGGTCCCAGAGCAGAGGGCACAGGGCCAGGCCGGTCCGTGGATGGAGACGGGTCCACAGGGCAGGGCCCCCTCCTGCCCCGCTCCTGCTCATTTCCCCCAGGAGACCCTATTTTATGACGTGCGCACCACGCGGAGCGGGGCGACAGTGTGCCTCTGTGCCCCTTGGTGTGACAGAGAGCAGCAATTGTGAAATTATGTTTCAATGATGACCTTTTTTTTTTAAGTTCGCTAGGAAGAACAAAACTATCAACAAGGAACACAAATTTTTAAAAAGGAGAGCAGTGGCCGGCCATAGGTGCTCCGGCCCCCCGTTCCTGTCCCCCAGGGCTGTAAGGTGAGCGTCACCGAAATACTTCTCATGGGTCCGCTCCCCTTGGCCCCAGCCCAGCCTCTGGTACCCATGTCCTTCCTGCAGGACGGTGGCTCCAAGGACTTCCTCGTGCCTAAAAGGCAGGAGATGCTTCTCAGAGCTCACCCTCGGGCACTGACCGCCCCCTCCCGCCCCTCCCCGGGACACCTCCCCTCAGTCCCCTGCCTACCTCCCTGCAGCCGGTCCCAGCCTCCCTGGAGGGTCCCTCTGCCCCCACCCGACCTATAAGCTGGGTGGTTGGTGTTTCTGGGGACCGGACCTCGGCCCTTTTCTGCCCAGCCGCTTTGAGGGTCCACAATTGGTCCCCCTGCAGCACCAGCTGACCCTTTTTCTGGGACCTGTATGCCCCGCTGCCTCCGTGGCCATGGCCTTGGGTAACCCATGAGCACCAGGCACAGGCAGCAGAGGGGAGCTGTTGTCCCCCTCGTCGGATGGTTCCACCCCACAAGGAGAAACCCAGAGCTGTCCTCGATGTCCCCGTCCCTACGTCCTGCCCACCAGTGGCACCCTGCCCACGCACCCTGCAATTCACCCCCTCAACGTGTATGACTCAGTGGCTCCTAGTATATTCACCAGTCTAATTCCAGAGTATTCGTCCCCCTGAACGGAAACCCCAGATCCCTTAGCATCATTCCCTCTTCTTGTTTCTGTCGCTACGCGCTAAGCCCCATGCGGTTCCTCTCTCTGGCGCTGGGAGGTTCTGAGGCATCCAGGCGACTGGGCCACGCAGGCCGCCATAACAAATACCGAGCAATCAACATTTATTCCTCGAGGTCCTGGAGGCGAGAGGCCGGAGATCAGAGTGTGACCTTGCTGTGTCCTCACACGGGCTGGGGTGGGGGCTGACTAGCTAACCCGCCGGCCTCAGAGGGCGCCAGTCCGTCGTGAGGCTACGCTCCCCCTCCTCGTACCATCGCCTGTCATCGGGTTTCAGCCTGTGAATGTTGGAGGGACGCATTCACCCCTCAGCCCCAGGTAAGGCACTCATAGAGTCCAGACGGCTCTCTAGCTGGTCCTCGCGTTGACGGACAGCCTCGTTCCAAGCCCGCTGAGTCACCGAGAGCCCCGGCCGCTTGCCTGCAGGACCACGGCAGCCTCCAGCGTCGCCTGTTTGCAACCCATCCCCGTGACAGCCAGGGGCTTTTCTAGAATGCAATCCCACCGTGCAACACCTGCCTCAGGTGTTTGCTCCCTGGTGTCCACATCGAGTAGGACTGCCTGGTTCAAGGACCAAAAGCCAGAGGTACCAGTGGTGGCGATGGGGGGGTGGGGGGCGGGGGGTCCTCTGGAGACCAACCAACGACAGGGCAGCCCGTGGCCTTAGGCTGCACCCTCAGCACAGCTCTGCAGAGCCCAGAGCCTCCTGGCTGCCGACCCCACTGTCCCCCTGAGGCCTCTGAGGGCACTAGAAGGGCCCCTCCGCTTTGGAAATAAGGCCCTGGCTTGCTCCTTGGGCTCTAGTGTCTCACCCCCGACGCTTTGGAGAAAGGAGTATTTGCCTAGCACATAGCAAGTGCACAGACAATACTTATTAAAGATGTGACTGAGGGCACCTGGGTGGCTCAGTCGGTTAGGCGGCCGACTTCGGCTCAGGTCATGATCTCACGGTCCGTGAGTTCGAGCCCCGCGTCGGGCTCTGGGCTGACGGCTCAGCACCTGGATCTGCTTCAGATTCCGTGTCTCCCTCTCTCTCTGCCCCTCCCCTGCTCACGCTGTCTCTCTCTGAGTCAAAAATAAATAAAAACATTTTTAAAAATTGAAAAAAAAAAAAAGATAAAGACATGACTGAGTAAGAGAGGAGGGTTGGGCCCGTGGGGACCCCGTCAGGGTCCTGCTCAGGTCCATCCACACCGTGGAATATTACGCGGCCTTTAAAAGGAGGGAAATCATGTGCCGTGACACGGCTGAACCTGGGGGACGTTATGTGAAGTGGAACAAGCCAGTCACAAAAGGTCAAGTACTGTGTGATCCCACTTATATGGAATATTTACAGTCAGAAATCATAGAAACCGAAACTAGAAAGGTAGCTTCCAGGAGGGTGGGGGCTGGGAAGGGGGAGCTTCAGTGCTACAAGACGAAGAGGTCCCAGGGCCATTGCACAGCGACGTGAATATACTTAACACTATTGAACTGTTCGCTTTTTAAAACTTTTTCGTAACATGTATTCATTTTTGACAGACGGAGAGAGACAGAGTGTGACTGGGGGAGGGGAGGGGAGAGAGGGAGACACAGAACCGGAAGCAGCTCCAGGCTCCGAGCCGTCAGTCCAGAGCCCGACGCGGGGCTCGAACCCACGAACCGCGAGATCATGACCTGAGCTGAAGCCGACGCTCAACCGAGCGAGCCACCCAGGCGCCCTGAACTGTTCCCTTGGAAAGAGCGAAGAATGTAAACTCAATGTCAGGTGTTATTTCCCACTGAAAAAAGGAGAATGAGGGGCGCCTGGGTGGCTCAGTCAGTTGAGCGTCCGACTTCGGCTCAGGTGACGATCTCACGGCTCGGTTTGCGAGTTTGAGCCCCGCATCGGGCTCTCTGCTGTCAGCGTGGAGCCATCTTCAGAACCTATGTCCCCCCACCCCCCGTCCCTCCCCCGCTTGGGCTCTCTCTCCCCAAAATAAAAATAAACATTAACAAAAGAAGAAGAAGAAGGAGCACATGCCGAGAGCCAGAAAGCGCTCGCCGTAAATGCTCCCCACCAAAGACTCCCGGCTGCCAGAGGGGTGTGGAGGGTAAGCGTGGGGGGCCGGACGTCAGGCTGGAGTGTGATTTGACGGCAGTGGCCCAGACTCTGGCGGAGGCCGCGCGGATGGGAAAGGGACGAGAGACAATCAAGAGACACCACGAGTGCACTTGTGCTGTCCCCGCCCCCCCGGTTCACGGCTCGGATCCAACCCCCGGCACCACAGAACGTGATCCCATGAGCAAACAGGTCACTGCGGAGGTGATCAGTCAAGGTGCGGTCACACTGGCATGGGCCGGGCACAGACATCTGGACCCAGACCCCCACACGCGGGGAGAGCGCCGGGCAAAGATGGAGGCCGAGGCGGACGTGATGATTCTAGAAGCCGAGGAACACTGAGGATGACAACTGACATCCAGCATCCGGTCGGCAGGCATCGGACAAACGCCCACTCACGGCTCCCAGAAGGAACGGGCTCTGCTGATGGCTGAGTCCCAGGGTCCCAGCCTGCAGACCTCGAGGCAACACATCTCTGCTGTTAAAGCGCCCAGTCTGCGGGCCTTTGTCCGGACGCCCCAGGAACCGGCTGGGGGCAGGAGGGTGTATCGGTGGAGGGGAGGTTGTGCGGGTCCGTATAACCAGCAAACCTCCAATCTCAGCGGCTACACGGCTGATGTTTGTTTACCTCTCCCGCCTCCTGACGCTTCCGGTTAGTGGGCACCTTCCACAGGGTCCCTCAGGAATCTAGCTCCTTCCACCCTGCCCCAGGCCCCCGGCATCTCCCGCGTCTGGTTGCTGAAGGGAGGGGGTGCCCCCACCCCCCCCCCCCCCCCCCCCCCGCAGGGGCCTGCGCGTGCGCTTTCCAAACCTGGAGATCTTGTTAAATACAGGTTCTGATGAAGGAGGCTGGGGGTGGAGCCTGAGAATCTGCATTTCTAACAGCTGCTCTGTGGTGCTAATGCTGCTGCCTCCCCCCCCCCCCCCCCCCTGCTTTGCCTTCTAAGAGGCACCACTCCTGCCCACGCCCCATCGGCCTGAACTCCTCCCCAGAGTCGAATGCAGGGGACACGGGGAAATGAAGTTCAGCTGTTTGCACAGGAGCTGGAGGAACCAGGATCAGTAAACACAGGTGGAGGGCCTGAGTAGGCAGGAGGTGGCCCAGCCCTCCCACAGCAGAAGCGCTGTTGGTTTTGCACCGACTAAGTCCTGACCTAGACTCTGGGGGCCTTCAGCCTCTCTGAGCTCCTTGCAAGTGACAGGGTGAAGGTCAAGGTCTTCTTCAGTTGGGGTTCTGTGAGCCACCCAGGACTGGAGCTGGCAATGAGGACACTGCCCCTCATCTCAGGGCCGGGGGGCCTGGAACCGAGCCCCCCTCCTCGTCATCCAGGATCCCCTGTGCGGGAGACAGGGGCCCCCTCGGGAGGCGAGAGTCCCTAGGACAGTAGACTGGACGGACGGACAGCTTGGCCGGCCCTGCCAGGGAAGGGCCCACCTCCTACTCTACTCCCCCCACTGTCCCCTCCCTGACCCCACCTAGGCCTTTCCTGGGTGGCCTGTGGCCCTGAAGGTGAGGCTCTCCACGCACCTCCATGGCCTAGGCCGTGGCCCAGGCCTGCAGAGTTGGGAGGACCCCAACAGGCCCCAGCAGCACTGCCCCTCTCCCTACACCCCACCCTTGGAGGAGAAGGGGGCCAGGCCAGAGGGTGGCGACCCGCCGCTCCCTGGTTGGGGGGTGGGGGGGCTTAGATTCTCTGTGAGCAGCTAGCACGCGCGGGTGAGACTCCCATCCCGGTGCTCCACGGGGCCTGGAAAGTGGGAGGCGAGCCTTGGCCAGCCTGGCTGCCGAGAGGGCTTCCCTCAGGAGGCGAACCCCGCGACGGCTTCGAGTCTCAGCAAGCCCACCTCCTTCCAACGTTCACTCCTTGGGCTGCCCGCCCTAGGATCCCAGAGCCTCATCGTGGGGCGCTAACCGCTAGGTCTCCGCCGGTCGCGTCACCGCCTCCCGCACCTTGGCCTTGCTAGAACCCGCCCCGAGCCACCCTGTCTGCGGGGCGGGGACTGGTTCGTCCCGGCGGAACGGCCTGGTGAGGGCCGGGGGAGAGGTGGGGAGAGGCTGGATTGAGGGGCGAGGGAGGTGGGCGGGGCGGGGCCGCTCGGGCCCGGCCACCACCCCCCTCCGCCCCGGCCCCCGCCCCCGCCCTCCCACGCACCTGCGCTGGCCTCCCCCCAAGCCCTGGGGGCAGCCGGCGGGCGGCGCTGGGAGATCAGAGGATTCGCGGGAGTTGGGCCCGGGGAGGGGGCGGGGAATTTCCCCCCACGCCTGCCCGGGCCTGCTCCCCCTCCTCCTCCCCCTCCCCCGCCAGGTTGGGGTTGCGGGGGGGGGGGGCTCCGCTGGGGGAATTCCGCCGCGCTGCGAGGGCTCCGGCGAGCCGGGGCTGGGGGTCCTACGGAAAGAAGGGGGAAGAGAGGAGGGGACAGGCTGGGACCGGGGGCGCAGCTGCCTTCCTCCCCAGACACCAGCTGCCCCTGCCTGTCCGGGATTGAGCGTCCACCATCCCCGCGGGTGCGGGCGCCGGGAGTGGCACTTCCTCCGTCCGGCCGGAGCCATTCGGTACTTGGGAGAGGGGCGTGTTTCACCGCCACCGGGGTCCCTCTGTCCACCAGCCTGGCGCTTCCTCCTCCACACACCCCTAGAACCTGCACGGACTTTGAGAGGGGGAGGGGAGAGGAGAAGCGTGCTGGGACACCGAGGGTCCCGGGGCAGTGTGTTGCGAGTTGGGGGGGGGGGGGG
>NW_024412453.1:17319981-17350686 GCF_014898765.1 Herpailurus yagouaroundi | reverse complement strand
CCCCGAACAGGCTGGGCCCAACCTGGGTGCCTGCCTTACGGGGGGACTGTGGCAGGGCCAGACCTTGCCGAGCGTGCAGCCACAGCCCCAGTCCGCTGTGCCATCTTTGACCCTGTGAGGGCAATGCCAGAGTGCCTAGGGAAGGGTGTAGGAATCACCCTGGTTGGGACTGAGAGAAATGGAGTGCAGGCAGCGCTGCCTGGGGAGCTGGCACAAGCTCCTCTCAGCCCCTCTCCCCTGCCTGGCTTTGCTTCTTTCCGGAAGACAGAAAGGCCCAAAGCCTCCTCGCTTGGTCACTTACAGAGAAGACACAGGGGTTGAGAGAAGCAAGCTAAGTGGCCCTGGGATCTGGTACCATTGCCCACATGTTCTATTTAGAATTCCGCTTGAGGCCATGCCTCCTTCTGGGTTCTGCCAACACAACAGAGTTTAGGGGATTGGGGCTCCTGCTCTCTGGGGAGGTAATGTGGCCTAGGGGTGAGAGCAACTTGGAGTTAAGAGTGCTCAGGTTCTATTCTGCTCCCACCCCTTCCTTGCCGGGGTCACCTGGGGCAGTTACTCGGTTTCTTCACCTGGAAGTGAAGGAGGGATAATGGTGGACTGGATAATGGTGTCTACTCCCCCGGCGTCTTGAGAGCTCTGCCAAGTCACTGAAGTCACTGAAGGCGCGGGGCCTGCCTCTGTCAGATAGTGTGCTAACGGCATTGTCAAGATCTGTCTTGCCTCATCCCGTGTGTTATCTCTAGACTGCAGACTCCCTGAGGACAGGACCTGTCCTCTGGCTGAAGGTGTGTGATGGATCATTGTCTCCCTCTCCCAGGGCTGGCCCTCCTAGGCTTCCTGGTACTGCTGCCGATGACCATGCCTTGGGGGCAGCTGGGCAAGGATGGCTGGCTGTGGGGCACACACTGTGTGGCCTGCCTGGCCCCGCCCACAGGCTCTGTGCTCTATCATCTCTTCATGTGCCACCAAGGGGGCAGCCCTGTGTATACTCGGCTCCTTGCCCTGGATATGTGTGGGGTCTGCCTTGTCAACACCCTCGGTGAGCTAAAGGACGGGGCGGGTAGGCTTGAAGGATGGGCACCGGCGGGGGGGGGGGAGGAGGCAGGGGACACTCACGGGAGCCCTGGGTAGAAAGGGCAGGCAGTCCCCCGGACTGACATGCCTTCTCCTGTATCTCTCCTCCGTGCAGGGGCTCTGCCCATCATCCACTGCACCCTGGCCTGTAGGCCCTGGCTGCGTCCAGCCGCCCTGGTGGGCTACACCGTGCTGTCGGGAGTGGCTGGCTGGCGGGCCCTCACAGCTCCCTCCACCGGCGCCCGGCTCCGCGCCTTCGGTTGGCAGGCTGCCGCCCGCCTCCTGGTGTTCGGGGCCCGAGGAGTGGGGCTGGGCTCTGGGGCTCCGGGCTCCCTGCCCTGCTACCTGCGTATGGACGCACTGGCACTGCTCGGGGGGCTGGTGAACGTGGCCCGCCTGCCGGAGCGCTGGGGACCCGGCCGCTTTGATTACTGGGGCAACTCGCACCAGATCATGCACCTGCTCAGCGTGGGCTCCATCCTCCAGCTGCACGCGGGCGTCGTGCCCGACCTGCTCTGGGCCGCCCGCCACGCCTGCCCCCCGGACTGAGCCACCTGGCGCCCACTACGCCGGCCTCTCTACGGTCTTCTAGGACCAAGAGTATGCTTCGCTCCTTCTGCTGGTGTGCAAGGGGCTGACTCCCCGGATGCTTCCAGCAAACGGGACTTGCCAGCTGGGAGCCTCATCTGTTTGTCCGTTCTTCCCTGTGGACGAGGACCAGCCTCTTCTACCCACACCTCGGAGCTCAGCTTCCCTTCCTTGCCTTCTTTCAGGGTACTGTGGAGGCTGGAAGGAAACCTTTCCTTCCCGGACCTCAGTTTATCTTCTGTGACCTATAAGGGTATGGCCAGAGGGACTCTGGGGTCACGTCTTGCTGTGACAGAATTCTACCGGCCCGGAGCTGTCATTCCACCCTGCCCCACACATAAGGTACCTCATGGGTGCCTTGCCTGGCCCTCAGCCCTATTTCCTGACCTGTGTCTGCTCTGCGTGCCAGCCCTCCCAGCAGCCTGAGGCTCACCTTCGCCTTCTCCTTTCTGTCCAGAGACTGTGGAGTGAGGGGTTTGGACCACAAGAGCAGCCTCTTATCCCAGGACCAAGGGGTAGGAGGGGGGCTGCAGCCGCTGCATCCGAGCACAGAGACATGACGACCTGGGTGGGCTGAGGGCCCACCCTCCACCCTGACTGCCATACTCTGATGGCTCGATCAACACGCTGGGGACGTGCCTGCTCAGGCAGTCTCTGCTCCACACAGAGCATGCTCGTAGCTCCAGTGTGCTGGCCTGGGGCCCTGCATCAGGGCTCAGCCACGGCCCATCCCAGGGCCGCAGACCCTGGGCAGCATCAGTAAATGGGGCAGGAAGAGCCGTTGCCACACAAGCAAGCTCGGGTGCTCCCAAGATTCAAATACCTTTTATTAGACATGGCAGGCAGAAGGAACCCCTGGAGTTGCCAGAGGGACCCCAGCCTCCAGGAGGAATGGGGAGGGGGTGGTGGCTAAAAGGTTAAAAACACCAAGGCTGGCCTGTGGGCTCACGCTGGGCCCAGTGAGTCCTCAAACAGGCTGAGGAGGTTCCGAGGTTCCAAGGAGGGGAAGGAGCCCCGAGGGGGCTCAGAGTCAATGTCACTTAGGTCCAGGGCCTCCCTGGGGTGGGGGGAAAAAGAGACAAATGACACTCAGGATCTGAAAGCCACCACCTCCCACCCGCTGGACTCTGGGCCTGCTCACCTCAGTGTGTACCTGCTCCGGGGGGCAGGGGAGCCACTGCGGGGGGTGGAGGTGTTCCCGACAGCCCTGGCCAGGACAGCCTCTGGAGAGAGCGAGAGCCTGCACAGGTGGGCCAGACAAGTAAGGTGTCGGGGGTAGGGAGTGCATGGGGAGGGGGCCACAGCAAGGTCAACCCTTGCCCTGTGCAGACCCCAGGCTCCTGACACGGGCAGGGGCCCCAGTCGGGAGCAGTGAGAGCATGGTGCCCTTTGAAAAAAGCACTTTCACAACTTTTAAAGGCCATCTGACCACTCAAAGGCCACCTCTGTTCCTTTTTAGAACATGTGGGTTTTGACAGCTGGCTGACAGATGAACTTCTGATAAAGGAAGCCTATCTGGTACCTCGTGTCTGCTATAAAGCGTCCCCATAGCGATGGGTGACATTTCCTTAAAAAGGGGTTAATGGCGTGATTCCTCCTGAGGACTGTGCCCCAAGCGGTTTCTTAATTACAGCCTCTCGCTTGGCCGCCAGGTACCTAGGACCAAGGAATTTCCCGGGGCTCGGGCTCCCCAGGCTCTGGGGACTGTGTTCCCGGAGAGGACGGACAGCACCTCACCTGTGGGCACCGCAGCCCTACCGTGGCGGCGGCCGTGGCCCTCGCGCTGCTCCCTCGTGAGGCAGCGCCCCAGGCGTGAGGTTGCCGGTTCTGCTCTGCTCTGCGTGGTCCCTGCACTGAGCTTGGAGGAGACCGCCGCATTCAAGCTGGGCCAGGCCGCACCCCCACCGGCCTTGGCTCCCTTCCCAGGGTATGATGGCGGGGGGTGGGGGGGGTGGGCGGGGGGCAGGCTTGGGGGAGGGGTCCTGTTCACCACGAATCCTCACGGGGCTGCGGCCTGGCCATGCTGACTGCCCCCCCCCCCCCCCCCCCCCCGCGTCCTCAGCTCTCACCCACCCTATGCTGTCGTCATCCCAGTTGCTGGAGAGGCTGCTGTCCAGGAGGAGGCTGCAGGGTGGCGAGCCGGGCGGGGTGGCTGGTGGGCTCTGGGGCTGCAGCCATCTGGCGGGGTGAGCCAGCCCGTGCCAGAGCCAGCACAGCAGGGCAAGCAGGGCCTGAGGGGACAGGGACCTGGGAGGCAGGGCAGGCCCCGGAGCCGGGGAGCGCGGCTGGGCACCCCGTCACGGTCACCCACCTTACCTGCCACAGGGCCCACCCTCGACTGAGGGCCTCGGCGGCCATATACCACAGAACGTTCCAAGGCTGAGGCTGCCTGAGCATGGGCAGGGCCAGCAGGGACTCGGCTGTGGCCCGCAGCTTGGGGTCAGGCTCCAGCATCATGGTGAGGACAGAACGCAGCTCAGAAGACAGGCCTGTGCACAGGGAGGGGCCGTGTCAGGGGTGACAGCTCTGAGCCCAGGGGCCCCAGACGTGAGCCCGGCCTCCCTGGGGCCGCACGTTCCTTCCCGTCCTTGCCCTCCACTTACCAGCAGTGAACTCCGGGGGCAGATAGCCCTGGCGCAGCTGCTGCCAGCCCTCCCCGCCATGGGGCAGCTCCATGTTGCATGCCACTTCCAGGATGGTGAGGCCCAGACTGGGAAGGGTGGGGGCAGTGACAGAAGAAGGGCAGGGTTGGCCCTGGGGCCCAGACCCCAGAGCTCCAGGCTGCCCAAGAAGAGGGTGGAGAAGGGCTGCTGTCTTCCACCACGAGCCGGGGAAGTGGGGAGGGAGGGGCTGGGGGTCCCGAAAAGGCCCATATTACGGAGCCCCCTCACCACCTGGTGAGTCCTCCTGGCACCCGTCCCTGGACAGGCACTGCGGGTGCTGACGTCACTACCGTCGTTCTGCCGCCAAGGCTGGATACGGCCGTTAGAGGCAGAGCGGCGGTCACCCCCCTGGACGACGGAACCCACTGCCCGGGCCAGCCCTAGCTTCCCCACTTGCTAAGTGGACTCTGTGCCAGTCCTCCGGCCCCACTGTGTCCGTCCCCTGTAAATGGAGCAATTGTCCCTGCTGTGAGGGGGAGGTGAGGAAACGGGGGATCCATGTAGAGTGGCCAGAGGGTCCGCTGCCCAGAGTCTGTCTCTGCAGAACCCCTCAAGTGCGGGACGGGCCTCCACCCCCTCCGGGCAGGACGTCCCGGCCCGAGGCCGAGTCTTCCTGACTTGGGGCTAGGGTGGTGTTTCCCTCCCTCTGCCGACTGCACATCATCCCCTGCCCCCCAACCCCGCCAAGAGCCTCCCGCCTCCCGGCCCTCACCTGAACACGTCCGCCGCTGTCCCATAGGAGCCCTGTAGCAGCTCAGGGGCCATGTAGCGGGGGTCTCCCTCCTGGGCCTCACCAGTTCCAGATGCGCCCAGCTCTACCAGCAGCCCAAAGTCACCCAGCTTGCAGCGGCCCCGGGGCCCCAGGAAGATGTTGGCGGGCTTGACGTCAAGGTGGACCAGGCCTTGGCCGTGCAGGTGAGCCAGGGCAAGCAGGGTATCCCGCAGGTAGCCCCAGACCTGGGCCTCGGGCAGGCCGGTGCCCCAGGCCTCGCAGTGCTGTTGCAGGCTGGGCCCACACAGCTCCGTCTGCAGGTACAGGATGCCGCCCTCCTCCCAGGCTTGCTCCAGCCGCACACAGCGCGGGTGTTGCCCCACCTTCTCGTGGCCGCCGACCTCGGCCAGCTTGCGGGCCCGGTCCTTAGGGCCCCGGAAGGGCGACATGGAGCGCTTCACTGCGTAGAGCCGGCCGTCTTCCTTAGAGCGCACCTGGAAGGGAGGTGGCACCCACGAGTGGGACAGGAGGCCGGTGTGGCAGACCCTGTTGGGATTTCACACACATGGAAGGTGGAGCACGGCATCCGCCTCAGAGCCCACGTGTGCAGCAGCAAAGCTGGACGGGCCACTCTGAGAGCTCTACGTATTGACCCAAAAGGGCCTCGGGGCACGAGGCTACGTGGAAAAATCTGGCTACACGAACACGTGGCCAGCACGACCCACTGTGCAGAATACAAAAAGAGTCTGTCCGTATCTGGTCAACTCTGTGGAGACGTAGAGAAAAAGATCTGGAAGGAAGGACACCCACCCGAGAAGCACAGTGGTTTCCTCCAGGAAGAACCAGGCTAGGGGCCACGTTATTTGTGCTTTTTAACAACAAAATTGTCTCCAGGTAGTACTTACGTAAGGAAGATTGCCATTGTAAAGGAAATATAAAGGGAAAATATATTTTAAGGAGAAATAAAAAGCTGGTATGAAGGGTGTAGCGGGAGCACCTGCTGGCCTGAGAGGTGATGGGGCGTGGGGTGTGCGCCACGCAGAGGAGGCTGCCCTGGGGCAGGAGAAAGAGGCAACCAGGAGCCACTGTGAGGCGTGCCAGGCTCTGCACAAGGGGGTAGTGTTACTGGGGGGCGTGGAGGGCCTAAGTAGGGGGAAGGAGAAAGCAGCCAAATCAGCCCAGGAGAAGCAGGCTCTCAGGGGAGAAAAGGGGAGTGGGCTGCCCAGGACACCGTCCCCTCCAGGCGGGGGGGGGGGGGGGGGTTGGTGGCAGTAGCAGGCCTGAGGAATTGTCACCCCACTCACCTTGAAGACCTCTCCATAGGAGCCGTGGCCCAAGCGGCCAAGCCTCTGGAAACTCTGTTGGAAGAAGGACTCTGGCCGGCTCGGGTCATAGGAGGGGCTCTGAAGGGTCTCAGAGGCTTTGCCTTGGAATGTCACCCTCCGGGGCTGGGGCTGGTGCCAGCCCGGGGTCCGAGGAGGGAAGAGGCGGCTGATGGGGACGCTGCCCTTGGCAGGGGGCCGGGGCGGGAGGCTCCGACTGAGCCCTCCAGGCCTCTTGAGGGAGAAGCCAGGTTCTGCGTGGCGGAAGTAGGCTGGGACTGGAACGGGGGTGCCACTCAGGGGCGGAGGGGCGCCCTCTGTGGGCACAGGCATGGCCAGCACAGGAGGCCCTGAGGTGCACAGGACAGAGCGGTGTGTCCGCTCAAACAGTGCCTGGTCTTGTGGCCCCAAAGAGGCTCCGGAAGAGAGGTGCGTCCACTCTGCACACACGTTCCGCTTTAAACATGGAGGCCACAGGGACGAGCACCTGCAGGGAGAGGCAGAGGACAAGTATACATAGGCCTGCGTGCAGTCATCTGTACCTGGGAGGCCAGAGAAGCATAAACCACAAACCCCAAGGCCATGTCCTGGAGACTGCGCAGTCCAGCACAGGTTGGCTGAGAAGGGTTCTGGAGCCAGGGACCCCACAAGTATACCCCTGCCTCATCACAACCAGCTATTTGGCCTTAGGATATGCACCCTCTTCCAAAATCGTAAGGTGGAAATATTAATGCAGGCCCACCATCCCTTATCTCTAATTCAAAAGTGAAAACAAAGATCTGAAATCCAAGTTTCTCTCCTGTCTTCGTTCTCACAGCTGTGGGGCCAGCACTCACTCAGTAGACCTCCACCACCTGCAGCCACGGAGGGAGGCCCAAGTTCCAGGTGAGCGCAGCGGGGCAAAAGCCCTATCTGGCAGGAGGGCTAAGGACACTGGGGCCCAGCCACTCAAACCCCAGCAGGAGGTCCCCCACCGGGAAAGGCAGGCCGTGAAGGCCGGAGGCTACTGTTCCCACCCTGAGGCAGCAGTGTCGCTCAGACAGGCACCTGTGTCGCTGCCCTTAGCTCCAGAGCTCTGGCCCAGGGATTCAGTCTACAGACAAGCAGGCAATCGAAGAGAAATTCTGAAGCTCTCCCTAAAAAATACACACACACACACACACACACACACACACACACACACACACACGCTATTTGAAACGATGTGTGGGAAGTTCAAGCCTAAAGACACTCTCAAAGACTCTGGAGGTTTTGATGGTAAGCAAATAGGAGGAAGCTTGGTACCTCCATTAGTGCAACAAGTGCCCACAGCCCGGCTACTTTCCCAGACAGAACTGGGGACAAGAGCCTTACTGGGGTCAAAACAAGCCTCAAACACTGAATTCAAAAGCTACCTTGTCAAAGGAGCCCCAAATTAATTAGATCAGTCTGCAGAGCAATCAATGCCCTAGGCACTGAGAAAAACAACAGAACGATCAGCCCACAATGGGTGGAGCCCAGCAGCTAAGGACTGGGATGGACAAAGAGAGGCCCGTACAACCACCGTCACTCAAAGGTGACCATGCACATGCCCAAGGCTGGGCCCTCTGAGGAGCGGCATCCCAGGCTTCACGCTGCAGGGGAAAGAGACATCGCGACAGTGGCCCAGCCAATCGCTAAAAAATAAACAAGCAAACGAGTCATAATCCTCCAGGTGGGGAAGAAGCCAGTAAGGCCAGTTGCTATAACATTGTCTAAAATGTCCAGTTTCCAAAAAAAAAAAAAAAATTTACAAGATATCCACAGCCATAGGAAAATGTGACCCCCCCACACACAGGAGAAAACCAGACAAAAGAAAGTACCTGAGAGGGACCGGATGTGAGATTTAACCAAGACGTCACAGTACCCACTATAAATATGTTCAAAGGACTAAAGGAAGCCACGCTGAAGAGCAGTGAAGCATGATGACCACATTTCAGCAAATGAAGAACAGTGATACTGAGATAGAAACTATAGAAAGAACCAAAGGGAAGTTGTGGAGTTGAAAGGTGCAAGAGCTGAAATGAAAAGATTCATCAGAGGGGTTCAACAGTACATTTGAAATGGCAGAATGATTCGTGAACCTGGAGACAGATCAAGAGAGATTATGCAGTCTGAAGAACACAGAGGAAAAAGAACGAAGAAAAGTATGCTAAGACATCATAGATGAAAACTGCCCCAATGTGATTCACAAAAAAAACCTCTCCGCCCTAAGAAAAACACATGAACACTGCCAAGGAGCTCCAGGAGCAGCAGGGAGGACGAATGGAGAGGCCCACACACAGACACACCGTTTTAAATTTTTTTTTTCAACGTTTATTTCTGGGACAGAGAGACAGAGCACGAACGGGGGAGGGGCAGAGAGAGAGAGGGAGACACAGAACCGGAAACAGGCTCCAGGCTCCGAGCCATCGGCCCAGAGCCTGACGCGGGGCCTGAACTCGCGGACCGCGAGATTGTGACCTGGCTGAAGTCGGACGCCCAACCAACTGCGCCACCCAGGCGCCCCCAGACACACCGTTTTAAAATGCTGAAAACCAAAACCAAGGACGCAGTCTTGAAAGCAGTTAGAGAAAAAGGCCTCATTGCTTACAACCTCCCCTAAGAGTAACTGCTGACTTCTCAGCAGAAACAATGAAGGCCAGGAGGTAGCGTGTGGCCTATTCAAAATGTTGGGGGAAACATCTGTCAACCAAGAATCCCATATCCAACAAAACTATCTTCCAAAACTAAAGGCAAAATAAAGACATTTCCCGGGTAAAAACAGAAAGAATTCACTGCTAGCAGACCTGCTTTGTAAGAAAAACTAAAGGAAGTTCTCAAGACCAAAAGCACGTGATCCCTAACAGTAATCTGAATCGACACGAAGAAGCAAAGCACTGGTGTGTCATACAAAAGACGGTTAAATACATATCTCCTCTCTTAGCCGATATAAAAAGTAAGTGGACAATAGCATGCAATTGTATACTGGGCACTGAACGTATAGACCTAACACACTTATAAATAAGAGCCCAAAAGAGGTGGGTGGGAACAAAATTACATTGGACTGGAAAGTGACACCAGATGGTAACTCCAGTCGCATGAACAAATGAAGAGAACCAGAAGTGACAAATAAGAGGGTCGCTGTAGCCAACATTATGCATATATACTTGCTTTCCATCCTCTCTTCCTTCAGCCGCTTAAAGAAATTAAAGGTGACCTAAATAGGGCGCCTGGGTGGCTCAGTCGCTTAAGCCTCTGACTCTTGGTGTCAGCTCAGGTCATGATCTTATGGTTTGTGGGTTTGAGCTGAGCCCCGCATTGGACTTGGCACTGACCGTGCAGAGCTTGCTTGGGATTCTCTCTCTCTCCCTCTCTCTGCAACCCCCCCCCCCATTCGAACGTGCTCTCTCTCAAAATAAACTTTTAAAGAAATTTTGAGAAAACCAAATCCCCCAATAAATGCTAACTGTTACATGATAAGTAAAATATAATAATGCTCTGAGCAGTAATTCAAAGAACACACCCAAAGTGCAGTGGTCCTGAGGGTGTGTGTTAGGAGAGAGAGGGCTGTGTGTTGCCATAATGTTATTATAGAAACAAAAACAAGAAAACAAGAGAGGAGGAGTCCAATTTTGAGAGGAAGCCACAGTGTATCAAAAGAAGCAGGGAGTGAATCGGGAACAGACACCTGAGGGAGGGGTCCTCTGGAGTCTGTCGCTGGGGCAGTGAGGGGTAGGGGAGGGACCCCCATCCGACATCGCCTGGGGACCCTTCCTCCCCCGGTATTCACACGTCAGGATTCCCATCTCAGGGTTTCTCAAAGTGCAGAACCAGGGTGTCAGCACCCCCTGCTGGTTAGAAGTACAGCCTCCAGGCCCAGTCCTAGCATATTTGGAGACACCAGGCACCTGCATTCTTTAAATTTTATTTAAAAAAAAAAAAAAAATTAATGGAGGGCACTTGGGTGGCTCAGCCCGTTAAGGGTCTGACTTCAGTTCAGGTCATGACCTCATGGTTCACGAGTTCAAGCCCCCACGTAGGCTCTGTGCTGTCAGCGCAGAGCCCGCTTCAGATCTTCTGTCCCCGAAATAAACATTAAAAAATATGTTTATTATTTGGAGAAAGAGAGACAGAGCAGCACGAACAGGGCAGGAGCAGAGAGGGAGACACACAATCCGAAGCAGCTCCAGGTTCCCAGCTGGCAACACACAGCCTGACAGGTGACTCGAACCCACGAACTGTGAGATCATGACGTGAGTTGAGTCAAAGGCACACACTTAACTGACTGAGACACCCAGGCGCCACTCCAGACACCTGGAGCATCTTAAACCAGTTCTCGGGCGACCCCAATGTCATTTCATTCTAGCACCACCGGCCTGGCCACACAGCTTTGGGGATGATGGGACAGGGGAGGGAGAATCCTGGGTGGCCCTGACCAGGCCAGGCCTGGGTGGCCTCTGGACCTTTCGGGGGCCTCACCCGCTCACTGGGCCGGACACATTGCTGACCACGGTCTGCCGCGCTAGACTGTGAGTTCCTCCGGGACAGGACCACAGCCGATTCACCTCCGTGGCCGTGGGCAAAGCCTGGCGAACAGCTGAATCGGCCGGCTGCCTCGGGGGAGGGGCTGCAGATGAAAGGTGGATAGGGCTTTTCCCAGGGAGGGACCGGTATGGGGGGGAGGGCAGGGCGTAGTCACCGAGGAAGGCCGGGAGGGCGGTGGCAGTCACCAGGCAGTGGGTGGGGCCGCCGCGGGCAGGGCCCGACCCGGCGGGACGGGGCGGGGCCGTCGGTGGGGTTGAGGCTGGGGGCTGGGACCGGGAGCGGGTGAGGCTGACCGCGGCAGGGGCTGTCAGGGGGCAGGGGCTGCCGGGAGGAAGTGCCGGCCGACGGCCCGCAGGACCCAGTCTGGGCTCACCTTGACGGGTGGGCGGGGCGCGGCCCAGAGAGGTCCCAGATTCCGGATCGGCAGAGGCCGCGGAAGCCCCCGGCGCAGTCAGGCGGTCGGGGGTCTGCAGTCGACGGCTCCCCACGCCCGGCGGGAGGACTCTCGGAGGGGAACGGCCCGTGAACGCGCGCAGAGCCGGCTCGCGCCAAAAATTCCAAACCGGCCTCGAGGCCCCGCCCAGGAACGCCTCTTACCCCGCCCCTCCCCGATGCAGCCCATCAGAGGCTCCCAGGCTCAGAGGCTCCGCCCCCGACGTCCCGGCGTGCGCGTCCCCGTGCCCTCTCCGGCACCTCAGGTCGTGCCCTCTCATTGCGCAGGCGCGACGTCTCGGCGCTAACAAGGGCGGAGGCTGCGACGCGGTGCAATCTCGCTGATGCGGCGTGGCGCGTGGTGTGAGCTGGGGCGTGGAGTTGTCCCGTTCGGGTCCCGGGCTGGGGACACAGCTCCAGACCCCAGTCCTGCACCCACGGCCGTCGCTGAGCTGGCTTAGTTTTCTATATTATAAA
Organism: Herpailurus yagouaroundi; assembly: GCF_014898765.1. Taxonomy (NCBI): domain Eukaryota; kingdom Metazoa; phylum Chordata; class Mammalia; order Carnivora; family Felidae; genus Herpailurus; species Herpailurus yagouaroundi. The sequence goes on along the minus strand of NW_024412453.1, from coordinate 17,338,870 downwards.
AGAGGCGGTCTTTGCAGTTGGCCTCAGAGGCGCCTCAGGAGGGGGTCACTCTGGACGGGACGGGAAGTGCCTCGCTCTGCGGGTCCCAGCCGCGTGGGGTGCCCTGGGCTCGCTGGCGCCTTCCTGCGTGTCGTGCACCGCACCGGGAGGCCGGACATTGTCCCCACCCCCCGGGAAGCCCACCAGGCCGGCCTCGGCTACCTCCGAGGCAGCCCGAAGTATTCTTTGGATTTGAGATTTGAGCTCAACTCCACCCTACCTCCGCCCCTTCCTGGCCGAACGACCTTGGGGACCCACGGGGCCTTTCTGAGCTTCGGATCAGCCACCTGCAAAAACTGAGCTGATGAAGCTTCCCGCACCGAGCTAGAGGTTCACATGGGAGGGATCCCCTTGGAGTTCTTAGCAGGGAGCCCCGGCGGAGCAAGCGCTGGTCCCTAACACTGGCGCGGCTCGGGGGTGCGCCTTCACGGAGGGGACCTTTTATCCGTTTAACAGTGGGGGCGGGGGTAGGAGTCACTTCCGGGCCACCCTCTCAAGAACGCTCCCCAGCGCGTCGCGTCTCCTTTCCCACCTGGTTTCCTTATTATTACACTTAACTTCTCTCTGAAATTGTCTCCTCTAGTTATTGGTTTACTTGTTGACCAGCCGTCCCCCAGTTTTCTAACAGGTTAGAGTTCCCAGCCCGTTGTGGTGCCTTCAGCGAACGCTCCAGTGTGTGGCCCAGCAAAGGAGGGCCTGGTCCCCCGGATTAGGTCCTTGGACCTAGAGCGTCTCTAGGGGCCGCATCCCCACCCACCTCCGCCCACCCTCCCCTTGAATTTGCATCTCTGGCAGCCACAGCCCCAGTGACTCAGTCTGGATCCTTGTTAAAGGCCCCAAGCTTGTCCCCAGGAGGCCTGGGGAAGCAGGCAGGCCCCTCTCCAGCTGCCAGCCCCTCCTGCAGGAGTCTGGGTCCCAGGGCCTCTTCCAGCTGCCCAGTCTTGAAAGCCTCATATGCAATGACCTAAAAATAAATATTTCTTTAAATTCGAAAATATACTTCCAATGGATATTTCACTGTGTGGAAGGACTATAATATGAAGTACAGATAGTCGCTAAGAGCGTGGGCGGTGAAGTAAGGAAAACCAGGGCCCTACCCTGCTCTGCCACTCAAAAGCTGTGCCATCATAAGCAAGTTGCTTTATGTCTCTGGATGTTTCCCTGCGGAGAGATTAGTTCCTACCTCCTAGGGCAAGAGCACTAAATAAGAAAATGAATGTGAGGGGCACCTGGGTGGCTCCAATCAGTTCAGAGTGGATTCTGGCTCAGGTCATGATCTCACGGTTGGTGAGTTTGAGCCGTGTATCTGGCTCCTTGCTGATGGTATGGAGCTTGCTTGGGATTCTGTCTCTCTGCCCCTTCTCTGCTCACTCTCTCTCAAAAATAAACTTAAAAAAAAAAAAAGAATGTGAACTGCCTTGAGTTACAAGGCTGAGCAAGCATACAGTAGGAGCTTACTGTTTCATAATAACAGTAATATTTTGCCAACTGTATAGGATTTTACAGGCTTCACAGCAGCTGCCTGGGCCACAAGGAAGTTCCTGGTAGAGAGGGATCGGGCCCCCACACCCGCCCGGGGACCACAAGTTCCCAGACCAAAGAAACTGGCTGGGGCTCCGTTAGAAGAAAGCCCCCCCCAACCCGCTTCCCAGACGCTGGATTCCAGGCGTCCCACCCACACACAGGTAAGAGCCGGCTTGAACCCTGCGCCCCCGTGTGTCCCATCGCCGCAACAGCACCGTCACCCAGACTTGCAGGGAAGAGTCACCCCTCACCTAGGAAGCCCCCGCAGGGCCACAGAACAGGAATACCATGACTTAAGAGAAGGAGGGGAATGACGGCCCCAAGTGCAAATGTGGCTACCCAAACGGAGAAGAGATTGTGAGGGGTGCTTCTGGGGAGCTGGCTACGTTCTGTTTCTTGATCTTTGTGCCAGCGGCACTAGCTGAATTTTGTTTAAGTTTATTTATTTATTTTGAGAGAGAGAGCATTAGCAGGGGAAAAGAGAGAATCCCAAGCAGGGTCCACACTGTCACCGCAGACCCCGGCGCAGGGGCTCCTTCCCACAAGCCGTGAGATCATGAGCCAAAATCGAGATTCCGACACGCGACCCACTAAGCCACTTAAGCGCCCCAGTAGCTGTTTGTTTTGTGGGTGTTTGTCATATCATACGTTTCTGTCCTCTGCACGCTTCTGTGTGTTTGCCCGACTTCACTGCTGACATAGGCTTTAATAAACTGGCAGGTGAGTGGAGAGGGAGTTCACAGAGGTCAGCTTTGCACCGGGCAAGTGCCTAGAGGTGCCGGGCAGTGCCCTAGAGGCAGCCAACGCAGGGATCCAGGCTAAAGGGCTGTCAGGTGCACGGCCAAGAGGGTGACCTGAGGGGACTTCAGCACAGGTGCAGGTTCAGAAGGCGCCCGCCCTCCCCTCCAGCTGTCCTCCACAAATTCCTACCCCGGCAGGTGCCGCTTTGAGCAGCTGGCTGCAAGTCTATCGACAGGCTTTACCATTTTAGGCGACACACTTCCTGGACCTCTGCCTTGCACTCTCAACACCCAGCTGTCACCTTGCCCTGGCCCCTGGAAGTCGCTCCTCTGCTTGGAAGCTGGACCACCATGTCCCCTCACACTTAGGAGCGAAGGGTACCCGAGGCCCGGGCTCCATCAGGGGCTCTCTCGGTCCCCAAGTGGTCCTTGTGCTCTCAGGCCAGCCTGGCCCGACCTGAGGGAACTGGATGTGCTGGGGTGGGGGTGGCAGCACTGCAGGGGCCAGGGGATGCCCCACTGGGTTCAGCCCTGGCTCTGAGCAGCCTCCAGCTGGCCCAAGGCCCCAGGCTGCCTGGCATTTTCCACCGGCCCATGCCAGCACCCAGGCAGCCTGGCAGTGGCCGTGGGTACCCGCATTCCCTTTGGCAGTAGCCTATACCTCTTGCATGGCCCTTCCTGGTCTGTGCCTACCTCATCCCGGGCCAAGCTTCCCTGGCACACTATGGGGAGAGCCTTGTGTCTGGGTCTGTGTAGGGGGCCCTTAGCTATATGGGCTCTGAAGCAGACACCCTGGGCCTAGACTGGCATAGGACAGAGAGCGGTGCAGTGTCTGGGGTGACCTGGCCTGCTGCCCGCCCAACAGTGTGTGGCGTAGCAGAATAGAGGACTGGACCCAAGGAGCCCCGCAGACTGCCCGGCAGCCAGTAAAAGGTCCAGCCCCCAGGACTCTGGGTCATGGCTCTATGCCTCTGTACCAGGCAGGGAGAGTGGGGGCGTGTGGGGTGCTGCGCCGGGGTACTGGGCTGCAGGCACCCAGTGGGAACAGAGGGGCCCTATGTGTGTGTGTGTGTGTGTGTGTGTGTGTGTGTGTGAAAGTGGGTGCCGGGGCATGGCCATGTGCAGGTGGGAGAACAAAGAGGGAGGTGAGGTACAGGCACATCTCATTGCGGGGGGTGGGGGGGGTACTCCAAGTGAGGGTGTATCTCGTAAAAGCCCTGCTGTCCGCTATGGCTGGAGCTGGCCCCTGTGTGTGTTGTGATCTCAGAAGCCTTACAGCAAGAAGACCCGTGTCGCCCACTCCCCGTGGTAGCCCCTCTCTAGGTCCCCGCCCTGGCTGGCTGTATCCTTAGACAGAGGTGCCAGGAGGGGCGGGCTGGGCAGGGGCCAGACCATCAGACAGGGTGTGGGGCCTTCTGGACTAGGGCCCAGGGGGCCTGAGTCACTGCCGTCCCCAGCCAGCTCAGTGGGGTTCACTCCTGGCACTTCTCGGGGCCCCCTCTCCCGTCTTCCCCTACTTGGGTCCTCACCAAGTCCTCACGCAGGCCTGGGCTCCAGGCTCATCGGCCCACCCCCGAGAAACAGAGCGCCAACTGGCCTCTGGCACCCTTCTTGCGGTCCTGTCCCCATTCCACCTTAAGCAGTGCCCTCCCACCCCCGCCAGCACCCCCCCAGGGGTAGAGTCATTGCTGCTGGAGCTGGCCAGGAGAAAGGGGTGAAGCTGAGAGGGCCTCCTGCAGCGGGTGGGCCCCCACCAGGCTTTCAAGGAACAGTGAGGATCCCTGGACAGGCGCCCTGGGTGTCACCACCTCCTGTAGAAGGGAGGCCGGGCCCACTCTTGTACGTGCAGCCTCTGTTGGGAGACCATGGGCCACCTCCTGGTATGGTCCCCGAGCCTCCAGGGCTAGACAAGCTCTTCCTGTGGACACGCGGCCTGTTGTCGTCCACTGTACTGTTGGCGTTTCCACACGCCTCTGGAACACTCTGGTCTCTGCCCCCCGCCCCCGCCCCGCTCTCTGTGTATCACAGTAACTCATCACAGTCTCCCCTGCCTGCCCCCCCCTCCCCCCATTTCTGGGCCTGGCTTTCCCTCCTCTCTCCGGCTCTATATGGGCTGGGCCTGGGGTGCCTGCCTGCCCCTTGCCAGCTGCTGGGAGGGAATCTGAGCCCCCGAGGTCTGGCGCCGGGGCCCCAACCCTGACGGGTGGAGGAGCCCCAGGGGCCAGGTGGGGGCCTGTCCCGGCTGTCAGCACCCATGATGGATGAGGGGTGGGGCGGGGAGAAGTCGAGGGGTTGGAGTCATGCCACAGAGAGAGGTGGGGGCTGGCCCCCTGGGTTCTGCCAGCAGAGCCTCTGCCACGCACAGCTGGGGGGCCCGGGCGAGACCCCACCCAGCAGGGGTGTTTAAAGGCCCGAAGGGTGGGTGCCATCCTGTCCCACTCGGCATCATGGGCACCTGGGCCTTCCCTGTGGCGCTTTTCCTGCTCTGCCTGACTTCTGAAAGCCTGCAAGGCGGTGAGGGCCGAAGGCGGGCAGCTGAGGTTGCTGAGGTTGCTGAGGTTGGGTTCGGGGGGCCTAGGTACAGCCCTGGGCCAATGCTAGGGCTCCGGAGAGAGGGAGGTCCGGGTGTGAAGTCTGTCCTGGGCAGGGGATGGATGCCTGGGTCCTGCTCCCTCTCCACCTCTGGGGTCCCCACCCGGAGTCAGCACCTCCTTGCTCCCCAGGGCTACCTCCATTGTCTCCAGGCCTAGGGAAAGGTAAGCAGTCCCTCCTGGCACTGGGGTCAAGGAAGAGGGCCTGGTCTCTCCCCCAGGGGTCTGGGAGCCCTCTGGGGGGAGAGCCCCAGATGTTCCCTACCTAGTTCTAAGATCCTGATGTGGGCCCCAAGAGAGCACAGGGTCCCTCCCTGTCTTCGTAGCAGACAGTCTCGTCCATGGTCAGCTCAAGTGCGTGGAGCAAAGACACCCCACACCTTGGGGACAGGAATGGGATGGGGCATGAGAACATCCCAGAGGAGGGGTTGGAACTAGGTGTTCAAAGGGGGCAAGCTGTGACAGGGAAGGGGAAGCACATCCTGGCAGTAAGACAGGGCAAAGGCCTGGAGGCAGGGCAGGGGGGAGAAGACAAAGGGGCCCAGGGACGGGGGGAGGGGGGCCAGAGTGTCACAGAAGGGTCTTCACTCCAGGAACCTGTGGGGTCTTAAGGGTGGGAGAAGGGGATCCCTGCTGAGACCAGATGCACCTGAGCTGCAGGAGGGAAAGATTAGAAGGTGGGGCGCCAGGAGGATGAGGTTTCCGGGAAGGGAGGCATCCCAGGGACACTCCAGAGTCCGAATGGAGGGTAGAGGCCGACACACCCCTGTGGGAGGCGCAGGGGATCTGCCCCCTCCCTCCATGGCCCTGCTGCTGGCTACTCACCTGGCTCTGTCCTTGCCCCTCCTGTGACCAGAGGGGAAACTGAGGCCCAGAGAGGGGTTCCGCTCTTGCAGAGCGGGGGGGGGGGCCGCATTCAGGTTCAGACCTTTGCCCCCTCCTAAGTTCGCCTCCTTCTCCTCAACCCACAGGCTTAGGGACCCCCAATGGCTACAGACCAGGTAAAGCTGGCTGAGAGGGTGGGCAGGGTGGGAGCAGCTGTGTCCTCTGAACGAGGGTGAGGCACCCCAGCCCTTGGCCCCTCCTGGCCCCCAGGCTCAACTTCTTGTTTCCTCCACTCAGGCTACGGCCCCCCCAGTGGCCTGGGAGCAGGTGAGAGACGGGCAAATGGGATTTGGGGGTTGGGAGAAGCAGCTGCCTCAGAATATGTGGGGACAGTGCTGACCCCCCCCCCCCCCGCCGGAATCCACCAAGACGGCTCTGGTGTCATCTCACCCGTGGACCTGCCCTGGGCACCCCCAGTCTTTCCTCTCCCTGCTTCTTCCCTGTGCTGCCCCCGCCGAGCCCCACTCCGGGGCGAGCAAGCATGGCTCACTGCATGTCCTCTGGGCCTGCGGGAGTGGAAAGAGGGGAGTGGGCTCCAAGGCCCCCTTCCTGTGCACCAGCGGTCCTGTGCACCCTCTTTGGGATGGACCGACCGGAGCTGAGTTCCCATAGGCCTGCTCAGAATGACCGGCAGGGGGGAGCAGGGGTCCTGGGCGACCCTGAGGAAGGGGATCCGGGGTCCCTCACCTGTGCCCTGGGTCTCCCCTGGCTTCAGTGGGGATGTTCAACCTCAGAAGCTAGGTGGGCCCTGCCCAGCCCCAGCTCTGTCTCCCCGCCTTTCTCTCACACCCCTGTCTCCATTTGTCCCTCCAGGATTTGGGAACGGGAATGGCCTGGGAGCCCAGCCAGGTGAGACTGGTGGGCTCTGGGGGTTGGTTTTCTCTGTCTCCCTCCTAGACCTTGGAGGGGAGGGTCAGGATTTTTTAAGGATTGAGGGGGCAGATCGGGAGCCTTCTGACTTGCTGTTTCCGGCTGGGTCTGAGGGCCTCGTACCCCTACGCTGGGTAGACCCCAAACCTCTCCAGTTCATCCCTCCCTCTCCCGATGGGTCCCCCAGCTCAGAATGGCTACAGAACAGGTAGAGGTGGGCCCAGGGTGATGGGGAGCTGGGGCCAGGATTCTAGAGGTGCTCCTGAAATGGGATCCGAGACCCTCACTCGATTCCCATCTCCCTCGCAGGCATTGGAGGGGGTGTGAAACCCCAGAAGCCAGGTGAGCCCCCCAGCCTGTCTCCCCATCTCTGCCCCCTATTATTCCCTTATTCCTCCCTGACCCCCTCCTGCCCTTTCTCCCCAGGGTTTGGGAACGGAAATGGGCTAGCAGCAGGGGCCTTCCCAGGTGCGGTGGCCCAGCCAGGTGCGGTGGCCCAGCCAGGTGCGGTGGGAGAAAAGGGATGGGTCTGACATGGGGCCGATGAGGCTGGGTCAGCATCAGGAGTGTCTTCTCCCCGGCTCCCCCAGGGCAGAACTGGTGACTTACTGGAGGTGGAAGGGGACCATTAGAGTTCCTCATGTCTGGCTTGGGGAGGGGAGAAGGGCACCCTTGCTTCACCCCCACCTCAGCTGGGACCCCAAAAGCCCCCTGCCTCACCCCACGGCTCAGCACAGCTATGGAGCCCCAGGAGGAGGCTGGGTCGCTGGGATCCCGTCACCTGCCACATCTTTCTCCCCAGGTTTTGGAGGTGGCGTGAAACCCCAGAAGCCAGGTGAGACACCCCCCGTCCGTGCCCACCCTTCCGTCCACCTTGTTCTCTGTCTGGCTCCCTTTGAAGCCCAGTGCCCTCCTTACGCCGTCTGGCTCTGCCTCCCCAGCATATGGAAATGGACTGGTTGCTGGTGCCTTCCCGGGGCTTGGAGCCCAGCCAGGTGAGGACACCCGGAGACGGGGGGCCCCGGGAGGGAAAGGAGGTGCGGGTAGAAGTGGAACCAGGGAACCAGAGGGGGAGAAAGTTGTGGGGAGCGGCTCAGCCTCGGTCTCTCCCCGGGCCTGGTAGGGGGAATGCAACCTCAGCAACCAGGGGAGGGGAGAGTAGCCCTCTCTGCACGTCCCCAGCTCGGGCACCGTGTCTCCCTCTCAGGAGCTGTTCCCCTCATTGGGCTGCTGCTGCCACTCCTGTGGCAAGAGCCGTGGTCTCGGGGAGGGCCTTCCCGAATCCCAGGCCCTTCGCAGGTCATGCTTCCTGCAAAGAACAGTTGAGGGACACAGAGGTCCTGGGTGAGGGCAGCATAGGAGGCGGTGAGCCCACCCTCAGCAGCCACACTGGCCCAGCTCCAGCCCTGCCTTCCCTCTCTCCACAGGCCCTGTGGCTCAGGGACCAGGTAGGGGTGGGGGCCAGGAGGATACGGGGGGGTGGTGGTTCAAGGGAGCTCCAGGCTCCTTCACCTGGTCCCTGACCCTTTCTCAGGAGTTGGAGGGGGCGTGAAACCACAAAAGCCAGGTGAGCCGCACCCTGTCCCTATGTCCCAATCTCCTTTCGCCGGGTCTCCCGGCCTCCCCTTACTCCCTCTCTCTTTCTTCCTAGGATTTGGCAATGGGAATGGGATGGGAGTTGGAGCCCAGCCAGGTGAGGGCGCCTGGTCCAAGCTGGGGCACGTCAGGGACTAGAGGGGGCAGAAAATTGATTGCTGGCGGGAGATTGCTGGGGTGATGTCCCCATGTGGCTCCGAATAGATCTCGCAGCTCAGAATGGCTTTGGACGAGGGGTGGCCAGGGGGTGGGGTTGAAGCCGGGAGCCTGGCTGGGCTTCTGGGTCCCTCATCGGCTAGTCTCTTCCCCAGGTTTGGTGGGGGTGGAAAAGCACACAAGCCAGGCGAGCCCCACTGCTTGTCTCCCTGTCAGTCGTCCACATCCTTCTTAGTCCCTCTTGCTCTGTCTCCCCAGGATTCGGGAACGGGAATGGGCCGGGAGGCGGCGCCTTCCCAGGAGCAGGAGTGCAACCAGGTGAGGGCCCGGAGCTCCAGGAGAGTGGGGGTCCCTGAGGTGACCAGGTGTAGTTATGATTCGGGGGCCTGACCCTAGTTCGGAGGGAGGACGAGGGGCCAGGCAGCCCCCCCCCCAAGTCTTCCCCATGCCCTGGGGGATGTGGGGGAGTAAAGCCGCAGAAGCCACACGAGACCCCCAGGCCACCGCCTTCCCCAGCCGGTGTGGCAGACCGCCGGGGGGTGGGCAGGTGGGGGACAGGCCCCTCCAGAGCCTGGGTCGCTCTGGGGGAGGACAGGAAAGGAGCATGAAGGCAACAGAGAGGCCAAGGCGCCCGCCGGGTTTGGCAGGGAGAAGACCGCTGGCTGGGGCCCACTGAAACGCCTGTGGGTGCTTGAGCTGGGGCCTCCAAGAGGGGACCAGAGAGGGTACAGGCTGTGGAAACAGCTCAGCGGCTGAGGCGGCAGGAGCTGGCACCGAGCCTGCGATTGGTGACAGGAAGCAGTGTCCGAGTCTACCTTCCTGGCTGGTTGACGCACATGGTGGCGGTGATAACCCAACCAGGTGGCACCCAGGCAGCGGGGGGTGGCGTTCAGGCTCCCCAGGGGGCTGGGCCCCAAGGGCAGGTCAGGGACTCAACGGGGTGGGTATGGTGGTGAATTCAGAGCCACAGGGGCCAGGCTTCAGGGGGAGCCTCAGAAGAGAGGCTGTACCCAGAGCCCTCTTGTTTTCCACCAGGCCCTGCAACTCAAAACGGCTATGGACCAGGTAGGGGCGTCCCAGGGCTCTGGGGACACCCAGAGACGGGGACTGGACCCTCACCTGCTCCCTGTCTCCACCAGGCTTTGGAGGGGGTGTGGAGCCCCAGAAGCCGGGTGAGCCTCGCCCCTGCCTGTCTCTCGCCACCTCCCCCAAACCTAAGCTCCCCTCCCCCATTCACACAGCCCCTATCTGCCCCCCCCAGGATTCGGGAACGGCAACGGGCTGGCAACCCAGCCAGGTGAGACTGGTGGGGTCTGGGTGCCCGCGTCTAGGCGTCCTCTCCCCTCCAGGCCTTGCGGAGGCCGGACTGGTAAATAATTGAGGGAGGGCTGAGAGAAAGCCTCCAGGATTCTAGCTTTCTGGCTTGGCTCTGAAGGGGGCACCTTCACCTGTACCTCAGCTGGCCCCAAATCCCCCCAACTCACCCTTCCTCTCCCATAGGCCCAGCGACCCAGAACGGATATGGAGCAGGTAGGAGCGGGGTGGGGAGGACCGTGGGGAGGTCTTGAGATGGGGGCTCCCTCGTCCTTCACCTGCTCCTGTGTCTTCTCCAGGCTTTGGTGGGGGCAGGAAGCCTCAGAAGCCAGGTGATTCCTGCCCTGGTCTTATCTGTATCCATGAACCCCCTGAAGCCAGAGCACCCCCTACTCCCTAAGGATCCTCTCTAGGATCTGGGAATGGCTGGGAGGCAGGGCTTCCAGGGGCCAGGGGCCACGCTCTACACGGGGGGGGGGGGGGGGGGGGCGGGGTTCCAAGTGCTGGGGAGATGGAGAGGTGAACTGTGGCCTGGGAGGGGCATGAAACCTCAGTGGCCTCCTAGCCCTAGCCAGCTCTGTCCTGCCTCCTCCTGAGCCCCTCCAAACACTGTCCCTCATCCCCATCCAGCTTTCCTTTCCCCCCACCTCGCCCCGTCCCCCCACTTACGACAACAGGAACCCATGGAAGGCAGCCAGGTCTGGGTCCTGAGGGTTGGGAGAAAAAGCAGGAGCTGGGGGTGTGTGGGGACCAAGAGGAGAGGTCTGGTGGGGTCCACATCAGCCTCTGCCTCCCCAGGCCTAAGTGAGGGGGGGCAGTAAGATCCAGAAGCCAGGTGAGCCTCACCCCTCCCTGTTTCTCTCCACCTCCCCCAAACCCTGAGCTCCCCTGCCCCCATTCACACCCCGTGTCCTTCTGTCTCCCCAGGATTCAGGAACGGCAACGGGCTGGGAGGCCAGCCAGGTGAGACTGGTGAGGTCTGGGGGGTGCAATTCTGGGTGTCCTCTCCCACCTCCCTCCGGGCCTTGCAGGGGCAGGGCTGGTGACCATTTCAGAACAGCTGGGGGGACCTCCACCTTAGCCAGCCCAACCCCCACCCTCGGCTCACCCCTCTAGCTCACAAAGACTACAGAGCAGGTGAGGAGAGGAGGGCTTGGGGGGCAGCGCGTCTCTTCACCCAAGCCCCATTCTGGGGGTCCTGCCAGACCCAGAGGGTGGAGCAGACGATCGCATGGAGGTAGCAGAGGAGGAGGCCCCAGGTTTCCGGCTCGTCCCCTGGCCTCCTTCCATACCTGAGCCTCTCCCGTCCACACAGGCCCCGTGGTTCCCATCAGCTACGGACCAGGTAGGGAAGCGGGCGCTGGGGCCGCCAGGGTTGTGGAGGAGAGGCCCAGAGATGGGGAGTCGGCGGCTCACCCGGTCCCATCTCTTCTTCAGGCGTTGGTGAAGGCGGGAAGCCCCAGAAGCCAGGTAAAGCCTTTCTCGGTCCTGGATCCCACTCCGTGATTGGGTCCCACCTTCGGTCCCATCCTTTGAGCTCCGGGGAGGAGGCCGGGCTGGGGAATGAGAGGCTCTTCCGCGTAACAAAGCCTCCATGAAAACCCAAAAGGCTCGGAGGGGGCGGAAGCGCCTCGGGCGCTCCCGCAGGCCCTGGGCATTTCTTCCCTGCACTGGTCCTGAGTTCTAGCCTTTCTAATAAGCCTGCACTCTGAGAAGTCAAATGTTTTTCGGAGTTCTGTGAGCGGCTCTCGCAAATTAGCCAGACCCAGAGAGCTCGATTTCTAGCCGGTGGGTCAGAGGCACAGGTGACCCCTGGACTGGGGATGGTTCCTGAAGTGGGGGGTGGGGCACTGAGCCCTTAACCTGTGGGCTCTGACGCCGTCTGCTGGCATCTGGGCCGAGAGACACCGTCAGACACCCAGCTGGTGTTGGGAGAGTTGCCTGGCGCCGGAGGTGGGGGGGATCCCAGAAAGAATTGGGACTGGGGTCAGGCCCCCACCCCTCTCTACCCCCAGAAACTGTCTACTCCCCCCACCGCCCCATTCCCCCTCATGACTCACACCCTGTCTCCCAGTTTACAGCAATGGGCTGGGAGCCGGAGTCTTCCCAGGTGAGGGGGCCCAGCCAGGTGAGGGAGGTAGGGGCAGGCCCTGGAGTGCTGGGGGGTGGGGTGGAGACAGGGGAGGACGGGGCACGGGGTCCCGGTGGGGCCAAGAGTTGGGTCCTGGAGAAGAGAAGGAGCAGGGTGGGGTCCCCTCATCCTGCTTCTGTCTCTTCCCAGGCCTGGGAAGGGGCATGAGCCCTCTGAAGCTAGGTGAGCCCACCCCTGCCCCTCATGGCCCTTGCCCTGAAGTCTGTGCACCCCAGCCCCTGTCCTCAAGCCTGCTTCTCTTCCCAGGATATGCCCCAGGGCCTGGGTTGCAGCTCCCGGCAGGTGAGTGCAGTGGGGGCCTCAAGAGGGGAGACAGAGCTCCTTCTTAGAAACTTAAGGTCTCAAGTCTCCTGTCTCTCCTGCAGCTCTTGGAGGGGGTGTGAAACCTCAGAAGCCAGGCAAGTGAGAGACCCCCCCCCATGTCTATCCTGCACCTCCTCCTGCCTCCTTCCAGAACCCTCCCCCACCCCACCATTACTGCCCCTCACATCCCCGCTTTTTCTCTCCAGGATATGGCAATGGAATTGGGGTGGGGGCCCAGCCAGGTGAGGCTCCTGGGGTGGGGCTGGGGGTGAAGGGATGTGCACCAGGAGGGAGGTGGGAGGGATGTTGCTGGAAGGCAGAGGGGCTGGGTGGGCCAACAGCAGGTGCCATGTTAGATGTGGGTCACCTTGCCCCCCTGGCACTGCAGGAGCAGGGCTTTTTCTGCCTAGCCAGTGCCCCGCCCGCCCTCCCCCCTCCCGCCCAAGCTGTGTCTGTCCTGGAAGCCGCTGAGGGCTGGCGGCTTGGCCAGGCTGAGGTAGAGCAGCCTGGGGTGGGTGCCAACTTGGGCTCACTGCCCTCCCCCCCCCCCCATCTAGGTCCCTGCCATGGGAGGGTCCCTCCACTGCTGCTCCCCAGGCCTCCCACTTCGGGGGTCCCTTCTGACAAAGGGGGCGGCTGGGGCCCCAAATCTCGGCCCCCTCCCCCAGTGCAGAATGGCAAGTTCCCAGGTCAGTGTGGAGTGGGGTCTGGGGGGCAGCAGGGGATACCTGGTCCCAGGAGGGGCTGGGTCTAGCTGGGCTGCCACAAGCCCCTGCCCGTTCTCCAGCTGAGCCTGAGGCTGTCACAGAGAGCCACCTGAGGGAAAGCCTAGACTGGCCCCGAGACCCCACGGGACCCCCAGTATGGCAGCCCCACCCCCAGCCCTTGCACCAAGGGCAGCCTGCAGCACTCCTGACCCTCCCTGCCCTAAGCTCACTGCTGTCGCTTGGCTTTCTTCCTAGCACCGACTCCGGCCATCCAGTGGGGAATGAAGCCTCAGAAAGCAGGTGTGAGTCTGTCACTCCTCCATCATCCTTGTGCCCCAGTCTGCCTCAGCTGTTCAGGCTCCTTAGGGAAAGGAAGTTCCTCCCAGAGTTTACCCTCAGTTTCTCTTGCTGCTTTCTAAGCCCATTTCTTCTGATTCCATTTCCTGTTGATAGGGAGGATCCCTTCCTCCTCTTGAGAACCCATAAGGTCCGTCCTCGACCCCCGGGGCGTTAGGGAAAGTCTGGGTACTCTCCGCTGATCTCTGTTCTCCCCACAGGATACCGGCCCCCGAACGGCTATGGAGCAGGAACAGAACTGGGTGAGAAGGCCCTTCCCTTTCCTGCCTCTCCTGTCCCCAGCTCGAGAAGAATGGAGTCAAGAGACTTTGGCTGACCACCCCCCCCCCAATCTCTATCCCCATTTCCTCTCCCCCAGGCTTTGGTGGTGGCCTCAAGCCTCAGAAAGTCGGTGAGCGCCTGGTCCCCTGGGTGCAGGCTGCCACTTTCCTTGTGGCAAGCCTTCCTTGCTCCTGTCTGGTGCCGCATCTGGCTCTTTCCCGATGTAGCCGGCACACGTCTAACTGTGCACTAGGCCGTAATTATGGCCAGAACCAGGTGCCACCCTGTCTCCGGTGAGGGCAGAGTGGCAGACTGAGGCACAGTCCTGAGGTGGAAAGGGAAGCTGCCCAGAGGGAGGTCAGGAGAAGCTTCTGGAAGGTGGGACACCAGGGGTGGCACAGGGTTAGCCGACTGAGGGTGGGGAGAATGTGTGAGGCCCTCTCTGGGTTGCTTCCGAGTCAGTCTGTGTGTCTGCTGCCCCCTGTCTGTCTGTGCGCTGGTCACCCTGGGCCCCTACCCCCACCACTCACCCAGTCTTTCTCCAACTTCTGTCTTGCAGGGTTCGGCTACGGGAATGGTCTGGTAGCTGGGGTCTTCCCTGAGGCCCACCTGCAGCCAGGTGCCTGGGGGTGCTGGGGTGGGGTGGGGAGCACTGGACTCAGGGGCTACTCCTGTCTCTGACCTTCTCCTTCCTCCAGAGTTCCCTGGGGCCAATGGCTTTAGGAATGGTGAGTCTGGGGGAGAGTGCAGGCGATGGGGGGAGGGGCATCCAGGGGCTGGGCAGGAATCACTCGGATCTCTTGCAGGGTTCGGGGAAGCAGCGCCAGTCTACCCCAAGGCAGCAGCTCCAGGACCTGAAGGAAATGGTAGGAAATGAGTGCTTTGGGGGTGAACCCTGGCAAGGGCCATGGGGACCACGCCGACCGGGCGGGGGCTTCTGAGGCCCTGGGTGTCCTGCTCTGGTGGGGACAGGTACCCACAGCAGCTCTCCTTCTGCAGGTCAGGCTGGGACCCTAAGGGGCTCTTCTTGGCCCTCCGTCCAGCCCTGGGTGCTTGCCCTGAAGCCTGGATATGGGGCTGGAGGCGCATATCCAGGGGTCAGGAGCCAGCCAGGTAATGGGCTATGTGGAAAAGCATCGTGGGGTTGTCCCGGTGGCTGTAGGGAGCTGCGCCCTGGGCCCAGGCCCACCCACAGCCCTGGAGAGAGGGAACAGGACAGGAACAGGGTGGGTAGGCAGGAACGGATGGGGTTGGAGGAGAGGCGAGGGGCGAGGGACCCTGAGCATGAACCTGGATGCTAGAACAAGAAGGGGAAGTGACAGACCCCAAGTGAAAGCCACTGGGGACTCAGTGCTCCCACCTTCTGTCCTTCCCCCCCAGGCACATATGGACAGCTGAGGCCAGAGCTGGGCCCTGGACCCTTCGGTGAGTGGCAGTATCCCAGGGCCCGGGGTGAAGCCGGGAAGGGCAGGAGGACTTTGAAGTCCTCTGGTGACCTGGTGCCCTGGCTTGTCTGTGCCTTAGGCAGCCCTGAGGTGAAGAGAGGTGGCAGTGGCCTGCTGGGAAATGGCTATGGAGGTGAGAGGCATCACAGCGGCCCTGTCCCCCACTCACCCGGCGCCACCATTGTGGCCCCTCCAGCCTGCCCTGGGGCTGTCCCTGGGGCTGTCCCAGCCCTTGGGAGGGATGGCAGGCTCTCAGGTCACCTGTAGGTCTGTGCTGAGTGACTGATCTTAGACACCAGAGGAGCGAGAGGGCTCAAGTCGCCTGGGAGGTGAGGAGGGGTCCAGACTTCACCGGGGCCCTGCCTCCTCCCAGGCCACTGTTCTCTTGGAAAATGCTGAGCGCCGAGGCCCTTCCATCACCACCCATCCTGAGTGCCTCAGAACCACAGCCCGGTGTGGGTGAGGACGACCAGCTAGACCCTGGGGCTTGGCTTCTGGCCTGGGGTCTCCTGCGGGCTGAAAGGATTAATAAAGACCACGTGCTTCCCTGTTTGCCTCTTTGTGCCGTGGTAGGGGGATCGCTGGCTGGGGTGGGGCAGCCCCGGCGGGCACCTCATTCGTCCATCCCGCTTCTATCCATCCATCACTTTGTCCCGCTTAGCGGGGGAGCCACAATCAAATTAGGGGACGTGTGCATTATTTATGTGTAAATTTATAGTCTATTTATTAGTTCCACTAAAAATCTTTTTCTTTTTAATTTTTTAAAATGTTTTTATTTTTCATTTTTTGAGAGAGAGAAAGATAGAGTGTGAGCAGGGGAGGGGCAGAGAGAGTGGGAGACAGAATCCAAAGCAGGCTCCAGACCCTGAGCTGTCAGCCCAGAGCCCGACGCGGGGCTCTAACTCACAAATGGTGAGATCATAACCTGAGCGGAAGTCGGACCCTTACCAACTGTGCCCCCCCCCCCGGTGCCCCTCGAAATCTTTTTCTTAAGCCTTTCACTTGCTTTCCAATGGTATTGTACTAATTAACTTTACAATTTGGATGTAAAACTCACTCCCACGTTCTTGGATGAATGCTCAAGTTAGATTACGAATTTGCCAGATCTGACTTCTCCCTGAAGATTTAGCATGCCTTCCAAACCTGATGACCTCAATTCCCTTATACACTTCAGTGACACACACAATCTCCTTGGTATACAAAATCCAACCACTAAGTTCTTTCTGAGTACTTAAAGGGCTCTTGGAAATGAAGAAATCAGACATTTACCATCTCCGACTCCTGAACGTTTTCACACATCTTAAAAAGCCAGTTACTGACCCAGTGTCAGTATTGGTGATACTGGATTGCCTGTTTTTCTTACCCCACGCGTACAGATCTTCTTGCACAGAAATGCGGACGCCCAGTAGTCTTTTTGCCCGGCTCCAGTGTGGAGGTGGCACAACTGGGGACTGACCCGCTGTTCCGAGCTCCTACTCAGGGGCAGGCCCGTGCCAGAACCATCTCTCTGAGCCTCTGGCTTATGGCCTTTTGCCCTTCCAAGCCCACACCTCTGGCGACCCTCACAGTAATACAAATAAGGCTTAAGGTTGATCAGCTTTTAGGAAATTCTATAAACATCAGAATTCCAGCCTGATTTTTCTTAGCCAACCTCATTTGATTTGCTCTCTTTGGGAGGCCTAGATTTTTCCTTTTTCACAGAACTACTCATTAAAAAAAAAAAAATATCCAACTAGGTGTCTCAGTGGGTTAAGCGTCCGACTTCAGGTCATAACCCCACAGCTGGTGAGTTCGAGCCCTGCATCGGGCTCCAAGCTGACAGCATAGAGACTGCCTAGGATTCTCTCTCTCCCCTCTCCCTCTCTCTCTGCCCTTCCCCTGCTCATGCTTTCTCTCTCAAACTAAAATAAAATATCCAAATAGTCTCGTCTTTCTCTGCCCCAAGGTATACACTAAATCACATCTTTTTACTGACGTTAGGAAACCACAAGCTAAAGGTGGGGCCACTTGGGCCAAGTCCCCAAAGGGGAGCTTAGTACCTTACCTACCTTACCAACTGCAGTTCCAACCTCCCTCCGGGAAACGTAGTCTTAACCAGTCAGGGATTTTCTAGTCCGCACTACTGGGGTAATGTCACATGGGCCTCACCACCCCACCTGAAGGAATATGAGGTAATCTACCTAATTCTCCTCTGCCCCCCCTCCTCCCCCTTCCCCTCTAAGAGAAGGTGACCTTGCTGTCACAATCTTTTCTTTAGCTAAACTTTCTTGCCTCACCCTCCTTCCTGTAAAAATCTTCCATTCTGCCCAACTCCTTGCAGCTCCCTTCTACTTGGTGGATGGGATGCTATCCAATTCACGAATCGCTTAAAGCCAGTTAGAGCTTCAAAATGACTCGGTTGATTTTTTGTTAACAGTAACAAAGGATTAGAAGCTAACATCTGGGCACAGGGCCCGCCCAGCACACTGTCCTTGAGTGATATCCTGCCTAACTCACCTAGAAATTAAAAAAAATTTTTTTTTAATGATTATTTTTTAGAGAGAAAGAGAGGGAGAACACAAGTGGGGGAAGGACGGAGAGAGAGGGAGACACAATCCCAAGCAAGCTCCTGGCTCTGAGCCAGCAGCACAGAGCCCGAGGCAGGGCTCAAACCCACCAACCATGAGATCATGACCTGAGCTGAAGTCGGATGCTTATCTGAATGAGCCACCCAGGCACCTCAAAATGTTTTTTTCTATATGATTTGCTTTTATTTTTTATTTTGAGAGAGTGAGCTCGAGCGACCGAGGGACAGAGGAAGGGAGAGAGGGAAGGGGGGGGGAAAGGAAGAACGGAGGGGGGGGGGGAGAGAGAGAGAGAGAGAGAGAGAGAGAGAGAGAGAGAGAATCTCAAGCAGGCTCCATGCTCAGCGAAGACCCATGACGCCGAGATCATGACCTGAGCCGAAATGAAGAGTCAGTCACTCAATCAACTGAACCACCCACGCACCTCTCACCTAGAAATGATCTAATATTTTAATAAAGGTTTCTATATTCCAGTTTTAAAGAGAGTTACCATCCCTCCGTTTCTGATTGTCACCCACCCATCATTCATATCTTAACAACGCAAATGCTACATGTCTTCAAATTTCGGGGTTTTTTTTAAGTTTTTAAGCATATTAAATATATTTATTTTGACAGAGAGAGAGAATCCCAAGCAGGCTGCTTTGTTCAGCACAAAGTTCCGCTCAGAACTCCCGTCTCATCGTTGGGGGATATTATGACCTGAGCCAAAATCAAGAGTGAGCCGCTTAAACAACCGAGTCACTAGGCCACCCCTAAATTTTGGTTTTGAATTCTCTTTTCTTTAAGATAATTGAAATCTGCATTGGTCTTGACCCACGTCCAGGCGCGCCTCGTTCCGGGACCGCCAAGTGCAAACCCCGGAACAGGAGGGCCGCCCTATCGCCTCGTTGGCCGCCACGGGAATGCAGCGACTCAGCCGACGCTAAGGCCAGGTGGGGGCGCCAACTGCGCGTGTGCAGCGCCTGGTCTCGGGGCTAGCAGGGGGTGGGGCCAAGGGCACCGCGGGACACCGTGATTGGTTGAGACCGTGGGAGGGCTGAAAGGGGACGCTGACAGGGAGCGCTGCCGCCTCTGATTGGCCGCCACAGCAGCTCGTTCTACCTGGCGGGACGCACGCGAAGGCCGCCAGCGCACTGACCCGTGATTGGCCGGGTCGGCCGCCGCGCGGTGCGTGGCCGCCGCAGGGGAGGGAGGAGGTCGCTGCGCCGCAGCGACGGCCAAGCTGGCGGCGAGGCTCCCCCGCTCCCGCTCGAACCCGCGGCTCGTCCGTGCCCGCGGCCACTCGCGGCTGGGTCGGTCCCGCACGTCGCTGTCGCTGACCCCGCCGCCCGTGCCGTCCCTGCCGCACCCGCCGCTGCCGGGCCTGCCGCCCGGCCTGAGCCCCA